>NC_133450.1:86026124-86337790 GCF_048565385.1 Saimiri boliviensis | reverse complement strand
CAACATGGTGAAACCTCTGGCCTGGGCAACAGAGTAAAAAAAAGATAAATAAGAAAAGAAAAAGGAAAGAAATGGGCTGGACATGCTGGCTCATGCCTATAATCCCAGGACTCTGGGAGGTCAAAGCAGGCGGATCACTTGAGGTCAGGAATTCAAGACCAGCCTGGCTAACATGGTAAAACCCTATCGCTACTACAACTACAAAAATTAGCTGGGCATGATGGTGCATGCTTATAATCCCAGCTACCTGGAAGTATGAGGCAGGATAATTGCTTGAAGGTTGCAGTGAGCCAGGATTGTACCATAGTACTCCAGCCTGGGCGACAAGAGCAAAACTCCATCTCAAAAATAAAAAAAAAAGTCTTTTAAGGGGATTTTTTGAGGTACTGAAAACACTATTTCTTAACCTTCTTGACCTGCAATGGTAGTTCCACCAATATTTGCTTTATAATAATTTATTAAATTGGACATCTCTGTTTTATGTATTTTTCTATGTATCATATTTCACAATAAAAAGGTTAAAAGTAAACAGAAAAAAAACTAAATAGATAGGTCATAGTGATATTTAAACTAAAAACCCCAGAAAATCCATTAAAATTAATTCAGGTGCAACAACACATTAGCCTAAATTAATTTTTCAAATGTGTTGTCAAATGATATGAATATTATGGCCAATGATTATAAACACTTTAACTGACATTCACGAGCACACTCCAGGGTATATTTACAGAATAGGAGAAAAAAATAAGTACTGTAGGATGGAAACTCAAAGTAATTACTATATCAATGACAGAAGAATAGTAACATTGCTAAAAATTCTTCAGCAATTATTTTTTGTTCAACCAAGGAAATCCTTTAAATCAGCAATTTCTCCAACAATTACCCCAAATGTTGAAAAAGGTCCTCTAGTTGTTTATGTAAACAAATGTAATGTTACAATTTTGTTTTAATCGACGAGTAAAACAAGTTTTTAAAAAAATCCCTATAAAACAGAAGGGCTTGAAGTCTTCCACAGGCATATATGACAGTCGATAGTTGTATTCAGTCATCCAGTAGATTTACTATTCCATAAAAACTAAGAGATGTCTTTGAGGTTTGATCATCACTTCATGCTACATATTTGTATTTTCTGTTGTATTTTTAAAAAATTTCAGGCCAGGCATGGTGGCTCACACCTATAATCTAGGAGGCCAAGGTGGGCAGATCACCTGTGGTCAGGAGTTTGAGACCAGCCTGGCCAACTTGGTGAAACCCCGACTCGACTAAAAAAAACACACAAAAATTGGCCAGGCATGGTGGCATACACCTGTAGTCCCAGCTACTTGGGAGACTGAAGCAGGAGAATCACTTGAACCCGGGAGGCAGAGGCTTCAGTGAGCAGAGATCATGCCACTGCACTCCACCCTGGGTGACAGTCTGTTTATAAAAAAATTTCAATAGACTATTTTTTTGAAAGCAGCTTCAGTGTTTACAGAAAAACTGAGCAAAAAGAATACAGAGTTCCCATATATGGCGTATTTTTTAACTGAAACTCTGGCAAATTACTGTCGACTGTTTTTCTAAATAAACTTTTTTTGGAACACTGTCACTCTCATTTGTTTACGTGCTGTCTTTGGCTGCTTTTACACTACAATGCAGAGATGAATCTCTGCAGCAAAGACTGTATGGCACGCAAAGCCTAAAATATTAGTATTCACTATCTGATCCTTTACAGAAAGTTTGCAATGGCCGGGCGCGGTGGCTCAAGCCTGTAATCCCAGCACTTTGGGAGGCCGAGGCGGGTGGATCACAAGGTCAAGAGATCGAGACCATCCTGGTCAACACGGTGAAACCCCGTCTCTACTAAAAAATACAAAAAATTAGCTGGGCATGGTAGTGCGTGCCTGTAATCCCAGCTACTCAGGAGGCTGAGGCAGGAGAATTGCCTGAACCCAGGAGGCGGAGGTTGCGGTGAGCCGAGATCGCGCCATTGCACTCCAGCCTGGGTAACAAGAGCGAAACTCCGTCTCAAAAAAAAAAAAAAAAAAAAAAGAAAAGAAAGTTTGCAGATCTCTGCATTAGATGATTTTTTTAGAAGCAAATACACAAATATTTCAACTCATTTATTTACAAGCAAAGTCAATAGCATATTCATTTCCTGAATCTTAGCCAGTAAAGTACTTTGGATGTTTATTAAAACTAAAAATCGTCTACTTCACACTAATACTGTGGAGCCATTCACAAATCTTAATTATTTTTTTTTAACCATTTCAAATCTTCCCAAAGGCTTGCTTCTTTTTTATTTTTTTTTTTGGCTTTTCTTCACCACCATCACCTCAAAAGGAAGTACCAACTGTTTTGTTAATAACATGTCTTTTTAGATGTTATCAAAGGAGAAACAGGTTATGGGACAGTTGGCTAAGAAAATGGAATTAACAATTGTGGCAGTCTATCTGAATCTCTAAATTTCAAGTTTTGCAATGAAAAAAGTAACGGGCTGGGTGTGGTGGCTCATGTCTATAGTCCCAGCACTTTGGGAGGCCGCAGAGGAAGGATCACTTGAGCCCAGGAGTTTGCGACCAGCCTAAGCAATATAGGGAGATCCTGTCCCTATGAAAAAACAAACACACAAACAAAAACCCAAAACTTAGCTAGGTGTGGTGGCACATGCCTGTAGTACCAGCTATTTGGGAGGATGAGATGGGAGCATCTCTTGAGCCCAGGAATTTGAAGCTGCAGTGAGCCATTATCATGCCACTGTACTTCAGCCTGGGCAAAAGAGAGAGACCCTGTCTCAAAAAAAAAAAAAAAAAGAAAAGAGAAAAAAAATGAAAAATTAAGTATGACCTCTTTTAGCAATTATCTGCAACATAGTGTTTATAAATAAAGGAGTACTTAAAGTATACAAAGGTACTTGGAAAGCACTTTAAGTAGTTTGTTCTTCCTAAAATTTTAACAAAATATCTCAACATAAATCAAAACACAGCTCAAAATTAATAGATGCCAAATTTTTATTATCTAGGAAAATAATATCCTACCCTATAAATATTACTGTATCAACCACATTTCCTGAGGAAGTTATTATTATTTTCGAGACAGGTTCTCACTGTCCTCCAGGCTGGACTGCAATGGGAAGATCATGGCACACTGCAGCCTTGACCTCCTGGGCTCAAACAGTCATCCCACCTGAGCTTCCCAAGTAGCAGGGACTATAGGCACACACCACCACACCTAGCTAATTTTTGTATTTTTTGTAGAGGTGGGGTTTCACCAGGTTACCCAGGCTGGTCTTGAACTCCTGGCCTCAAGCAATCCTCCCACTTCAGACTCCCAAATTGCTGGGATTACAGGTGTGAGCCACCATACTTGGCCCTGGAAAATTACTTATGTAAGCACAAGAATTATTCAAATTAATAAAAGAAAATAGCTACTCCAACTCCAAATACTCCACTACAAGGTAAAACCTCAAAAATTTAGCCCAATTATTCTGTCGTCCAGACTGGAGTGCAGTGGCAAAATTATGTCTCAGTGTAGCCTTTACCTACCCGGGTTCAGGTGACCCTCCCACCTCCACCTCCCAAGTAGCTGGGAACACAGGTGTGTGCCACCATGCTCAGCTAATTTTTTTGTAGAAATGGGGGTTTGACACGTTGACCTAACTCCTGGGCTCAAGTAATCTGCCTGCTTCAGCCTCCTACAGTGCTGTGATTACAGGTGTAAGCCACCATGCCGGGACCATTCTGTAAGTCTTAATCATCTAAAGAGTTACTCTTTATATATAAAGAGTATATTTGGGAATAGACTCAAGCAAAGCTAAAAATAATAACAATAAAACTGTCTGTTTAAACTGGAAGTAAAATCTTAAACCAGAATGTAAAACATCCTAAGAGTGATATGCCAAGATTTTTACATGTGTGATTCTGATAATCCAAAGGAAAAGATAAATGCAGGGGACTCGGCAATAACTAAGAAATAAGAAGCAGTTTATATAGTTGATAGCAAGTACGAAAATTACTACTGGCCAAAGAACGTTTTTAAATGCTTAACAGTTACAATACCAATTAATAAGTACTCAAGAAACACACAGTTTGAATTCCAATACCTCTTCAAAGTTGGGAAAATATTTGACAAAACATAAAATTGAGTATTTGCCAGTCTCTAAAAAGATAAGTCAAGGGCAGGACATGGTGGCTCAGTCCTGTATTCCCAGCACTTTGGGAGGCCAACGTGGGTGGGTCACCTGTGGTAAGGAGTTCAGGACCAGCCTGGCCAACATGGTGAAATCCCATCTCTACTAAAAATACAAAAAATTAGCCAGGTACCGTGGCAGGTGCCTGTAGTCCCAGCTACTCCGGAGGCTGAAGGAGGACAATCACTTGAACCCAGGAGGCAGAGGCAGCAGTAAGCTGAGATCATATCACTGCACTCCAGCCTGGGTGACAGAGTAAGACTCTGACTCAAAAAAAAAAAAAAAAAGTCGGGAAAAAAACTTAAAATATATTGAACATCTGCCGGGCGTGGTGGCTCAAGCCTGTAATCCCAGCACTTTGGGAGGCCGAGGCGGGTGGATCACGAGGTCAAGAGATCGAGACCATCCTGGTCAATATGGTGAAACCCCGTCTCTACTAAAAATACAAAAAAGTAGCTGGGCATGGTGGCACATGCCTGTAATCCGAGCTACTCAGGAGGCTGAGGCAGGAGAATTGCCTGAACCCAGGAGGCGGAAGTTGCGGTGAGCAGAGATCGCGCCATTGCACTCCAGCCTGGGTAACAAGAGTGAAACTCCATCTCAAAAAAAAAAAAAAAAAAAAAAAAAAAATATATATATATATATATATATAAAACATCTAATAATTACCATTCAATTTGTATGTTACCTTAATCCCCAGCAATCCTATGAAGCAGGCATTATTACCTCCATTCAAAGAGTAAACTAAGGCTTTAAAAAATTAATTTATCCAAAGTAAGTAGAAGTGCTATGATGGGAAATGAGATAAGACCCCAAAGCCAGTTACGTTTTCCCTTATATCAATCCTCACAGACTTTTTTTTAACAACAGCAGAACACTTTCACTCCATGAAATCTTATATAAAACATCATCTGAAATGTCTTTCAAATCAGGAATTGAGAGAACTCTGTGACCAGTGAAAAGTGGAGAATGATGGGGAAAGAATAACCAAAGTTGACTAGAAGGCTCAGGAAACTCTAAAAAATAAAATCCATATGATTGATAAAAATGGAAATTTGGCAAGTAAAGATAAGTTTGCAGAAGAAAATGATGTCTGCTTTGGAACTGTTACATTTTTAGTTTGACATTCAAACAGGGAGTTGAGTTTGGAACACAGGAGATAACATTTTTATACAGCAGTCTATTTTTGCATTGCTTATGTATGGCAAAACGCATCAACTAAATAATAGTCGAATTTCATTAATTTGAAATATGCAGTGTACATATACGTATGTGTGTATATATCTACAGCATTCATGTATCAGCATGAATAGTAATATGATTTTTTAGTTGAAATTATTAAAAAAGTATTCTTTAGAATATATTAGAAGTATCATTAATGGGAATCAAAGAGAAGCTTTACCCACTTTCTTAAAAATAAAGACTCAAAAACTTACGGATTCTTTCAACATGCCTTTAATTCTGGCTCTAGCAAATCAAACTGTTTGTATTACAAGCTATTACACATCATGCTTTACATTTTAATTTCTTGTACGTACTATTCATTTACTACTAATAATACTTATTATACGCTTAAAAATATTCAAATTCAGACTTTTTAGTAAATCTAATTGGATTTCTACTTTCCTTCTTTCCTCCTCTGTGACCCAGGTTACAGTGCAGTAGCATGATCTTGGCTCACTGCAACCTCCACCTCCTGGGTTCAGGCAATTCTCTGCCTCAGTTTCCCGAGTAGCTGGGATTACAGGCGCCTGCCACCACGCCCAGCTCGGCTAATTTTTGTATTTTTAGTAGAGACATTTCACAAGGTTTCATCATCTTGGTCAGGCTGGTCTGGTCTTGAACTCCTGACCTCGTGATCCACCCGCCTCAGCCTCCCAAAGTGCTGAGATTACAGGCAAGACCAACTGCACCCAGCGGCTATTCCATCCGTATTTCAAAACAGGAAAATTTTATGAGACAACCCACAACTTAAAAAGACTTTGAAACTTTGAAACACTTTCACCAGTTTTTATCATAATTTATACCCTACTCTGAGAGTACAACCAAGGCCTACTTAAAACTGACAGAAACTGCAGGAAGTCATACATATTAAATTTGCAAGAATGTCTTATTTTATATGCACTTCAAAGTGGTTTGTTTCTTTATTTATTTGAGATGAAGTCTCACTCTGTTGCTCAGGCTGGAGTACAGTGGCGCAATCTTGACTCGTTGCAACCTCTGCCTCCTGGGTTCAAGTGATTCTCCTGCCTCAGCCTCCTGAGTAGTGGGGACTACAGGCACGTGCCACGAAGCCCAGCTTATTTTCTATATTTTTTCATAGAAACAGGGTTTCACCATATTAGCCAGGATGGTCTGCCCGCCTCAGCCTCCCAAAGTGCTGGGATTATAGGCGTGAGCCACTGAGCACAGCCTTCAAAATGTTTTAGAGCAATAAAGAATTTTGTTGCAATGAGATTTACTAATAAAAGATTTACCTGTAGGCTAGGCACGGTCACTCACGCCTGTAATTCCAGCACTTTGGGAGGCCAAGGCAGGTAGATAACTTGAGGCCAGGAGTTCGAGACCAGCCTGGCCAACATGGTGAAACTCTTGTCTCTACTAAAAATGCAAAAATTACTTGGGCATGGTGGTATGCATCTCTAAGCCCAGCTACTCAAGAGGCTGAGGCAGGAGAATAGCTTGAACCCAGGAGGCGGAGGTTGCAGTGAGCCAAGACTGTACCATTGCACTCCAACTTGGGCAACAAGAATGAAACTTCATCTCAAAAACAAAACAACAACAAAAAACCCCACCAAAAAACCCACATATCCCAGAAACTAAAGTATATTTTAAAAAAGGACAACAACAACGAAGATTTACTAGTAAAAGAAAGCATTTTACGTTCAGAGTTCACTGCTTATATTTAAGAAGCTCAGCAAGTTTACCATGCTGAAAAATCTCCCCCACAAAAAAACTGTTAAAAAAACTTACACATTAACAGCTTGAAAGACAGATGAGAATAGGATAACACTAGAGACCATTTTGTAGGCGACTGAAGTAGTACAGGTGAGAAATGAAGGCCCGAACTAGGGTAGTGGCAGTAGAAACAGAAGTTATGGGCCGGGCGCGGTGGCTCAAGCCTGTAATCCCAGCACTTTGGGAGGCCGAGGCGGGTGGATCACGAGGTTGAGAGATCGAGACCATCCTGGTCAACAAGGTGAAACCCCGTCTCTACTAAAAATACAAAAAGTTAGCTGGGCATGGTGGTGCGTGCCTGTAATCCCAGCTACTTAGGAGGCTGAGGCAGGAGAATTGCCTGAGCCCAGGAGGCGGAGGTTGCGGTGAGCCGAGGTCGCGCCATTGCACTCCAGCCTGGGTAACAAGATCGAAACTCCATCTCAAAAAAAAAAAAAAAAGAAACAGAAGTTACTAGCCAGGCGCGGTGGCTCACAGCTGTAATCCAGCACTTTGGGAGGCTGAGACAAGCAGATTACCTGAGGTCAGGAGAGGGAGACCAGCATGGCCAACATGGTGAAACCCTGTCTCTACTAAAAACACAAAAATTAGCTGGGCGTGGTGGCATTTGCCTGTAATCTCAGTTACTTGGGAGGCTGAGGCAGGAGAATCACTTAAAACCAGGAGGGGGAGGTTGCAGTGAGCCAAGATCTCACCATTGCACTCCAGCCTGGGCAACAAGAGTGACACTCCATCTCAAAAGAAAAAAACAAAAACAAAAACGGAAGTTACTAACGAATAAAAAACATCCAAGAATTTATTTAATAAACTGCAATGGGAAATGCAAGCTTATTCACCATAATACCCCAAAGAGACTCCGAAATTAGAAGTGTGAGACACTTCAGAAGACATAAGATAAAGCACAGAGGGCTAAAAATGGGAGTCTGTATAAAGAGCAACTGGTACCAGATCTGCAGGATTTGATACAAGGCATTATGAAGTCTATTTCTACTTCTCTGACTTCATCATTGGCTCTCCCACCCTGTTTTGTCCAGACCTATTGTCCACCAGACTACTGTTCTCTTGAACTTTATCTCCCCAATCAAGCATCCTGAGTGAGTGCTCAGGTTCTAGAGTGGGTGACAATCTTACCTTGGGATACTTATTTAAACTTTATGGACTTCAATTTTTTATATACATAAAATAAGGACAACAGTCTACATAAGGATTTCATGATGTGGTTGAGAAAACTGGAAGAGAAAAACACATATTATGCATATAAAATAATGCACAGTGTCTGGACACAAAAATAATTGAGTACTTACTATTATTATTAAAAGCCGCTATGATTGGTAGTACCACCTGTGCTGAAATGTCCTTGGATCTTGGACTCAACAGACAAGGTTGAATGGGGGGTGAGAAGGTTTTTCACTAAAAGACTACTCATATGAAGGGGAGAAGAAAAAATGAACACATCTATCACTACAGGAGGGCAACTCCTACTGGCAGTATTTATACTCTTCTCCGCCCTTATCTACTTTATCTTACAAATCCAGAGATACCAATTCTAATTCTTGGAAGAGACTGGGAATAAAAGCCTCAAAAATGTTACTTAAGGCTTGTGTGTAAACAAAACCCCACAATTGTGTGAAGTTTTCATCTCTTTTTACAGGATCTATATTTAAAAACAGGGTGGGCAGAGGCTAAGATGGAACCTTTGGCTCACCATCTGTTTTTCCTCTTTTATAAGTAACAAACACTTGGAAAACCTCAAAAGAGCTCTATGCTTACTTCAGGAAGAGGAAATTTGTGTGATGACAATGTTTCTGCAAGTCAGGAGAAAAAGCATAACTAGTTGAAGGCTAGAAGTGTATGTGAAAGGATATAACAAAAAAGGTCATCAAGGAGAGACGGAGAACTAGAGCAAAAACTCACCACTGGTAAGAGGCTCACCTTTATGGTGGCTCACTTTGCAGGTAATAATCAGACAAGAAGACGTGTCTATTTAAACCCTGAATTTCCTGTTAATAGCCTTTTTCTTCATTTTGCCATTGTGCTGCTCATCTTTTTCTAATTTATAAGGGCTTTCTGCAAATTAAGAAATTAGGGTTGGGCATGGTGGCTCGCACCTGTAATCCCAGCACTTTGGGAGGCTCAGGCAGTAGGAATACTTGAGGCCAGGAGTTCATGGCCAGACTGAACAATATGACAACACACATCTCTACAAAAAAAAAAAAAAAAAAATTGGCTGGGCACAGTGGCTCATGCCTGTAATCGTAATACTTCAGGAGGCCAAGTCAGGAGGACTGAGGTCAGGAGTTTCAGAACAGCCTGGCCAACATAATAAAATCCTGTCTCTACTAAAAATACAAAAATTAGCTGGAAATCACTTGAACACAGGAGGCAGAGGTTGCAGTGAGCCAAGATCACACCACTGCACTCCAGCCTGGGCAACAGAGCAAGACTGTCTCAAAAAATAAATAAATAAAAATAAAAATAAATAATTAGGTGGGCACAGTAGCACACACATGTGGTCCAAGGCTATAGTGAGCTATGACTGCACCACCAGAGTCCATCCTGGGTTACCGAATTATAGCCTATCTCAAAAAATAAAAAAAAAGAAAAAAAGAAAATTAGTCCTTAGACATATAATCTAGCAAATCTTTCCCTTAGTTTAGTGTGTTTTGATTTAATTTATGGCGTTTTTTTTTTTTAAAGCTTTTTTATATTTTACAGAATCAAATATATTAATCCGTATTTTACAGTTTCTGGGTTTGGTATTTGGAGAAACCAACTTTATATATAAAGTTCTGCTTCAGGACTCCAGCATTCCTCCCATAACTGGTAATAGGATATAATCTCAGCTAATATTAAGCAAAGGAAAAAATCAGAAAAAGAATTCTCTACCTAGAAGAGGAAATGTGTTCCCAGCATCTTAAATTAGTACATTCATTTTTCTACTAAAATGCTATACAATGATCAGATATTGCAATACTCTATCTTCTCTATCATAATGTATAGTATAAGTTATATGTAAGTTTTTTGTTTGTTTGTTGGCCTCAGAACCTGTAATAGTCTTTCTAAAAAAAAAAAAAAAAAAAAGTGTAACAAAGTAGGAATTCCCTCTATTATTAAATAAATCACTTGGTGAACCAGGCACAGAGGCTCACACCTGTAATCCCGGCACTTTGGGAGGCCAAGGTGGGGGAAATCACAAGTTCAGCAGTTCGAGACCAGCCTGGCCAACATAAGGACACCCTGTCTCTACCAAAAATATAAAAAATTAGCTGGGTGTAGTGGTGGTCACCTGTAATCCCAGCTCCTCAGGAAGCTGAGGAAGAAGAATTACTTGAACCTGGGAAGCAGAGGTTGCAGTGAGCTGAGATCACACCACTGCACTCCAGCCTGGATGACCGAGTACTATCTTGGGTTGGTCGGGGGGAAGAGAAAGAAAAGAAATACCTTTTTAAACCCTCAAATATATATGTTATATTATACCTTCTGGCTTAACTTTTATAAACACCTAATTACATGGGTCACAGACCTCAAATATACCTATAAATAACATCTTTTTTTTACAGTTTAAATAAGATTTTTAAAAAACTATTAAAAATCAAACACATTAAAAAAGAAGCAAACTGAAATGTATTCTACTTTTGCTAAATTTACCTGGTGTAATTTGTAATTTGAGCCTAGGAGTTTGAGACTAGCTGAGGCAATACAGTTAGACCCCATCTCACTCTATGAAAAAAAATAAGAAAAAGGAAAAATACAGAGGTAGATGAAACTACCTTTTGAAAATGAGAGGTAAACAGAATTACAAATTTGAGCTTGAATTAAATCTTGAATATAATAAATAGATTTCTTTCTTTCTTGATTTGTTAAGACTATCACAGCTCACTTATTTAATAGATTATTTTTATATAATTAAAATTTTTTTTCTTTCTTTTTTTTTTTTTTTTTTTTTTTTTGAGACGGAGTTTCACTCTTGTTACCCAGGCTGGAGTGCAATGGCGTGATCTCAGCTCATCGCAACCTCCGCCTCCTGGGTTCAGGCAATTCTGCTGTCTCAGCCTCCTGAGTAGCTGGGATTACAGGCACACGCCACCATGCCCAGCTAATTTTTTTGTATTTTTAGTAGAGACGGGGTTTCACCATGTTGACCAGGATGGTGTCGATCTCTTGACCTCGTGATCCACCCGCCTCGGCCTCCCAAAGTGCTGGGATTACAGGCTTGAGCCACCGCACCCGGCCTCTTTTTTTTTTTTTTTTTTTTGAGACGGAGTTTCACTCTTATCACCCAGGCCGGAGTGCAATGGCGCGATCTCGGCTCACCACAACCTCTGCCTCCTGGGTTCAGGCAATTCTCCTGCCTCAGCCTCCTGAGTAGCTGGGATTACAGTCATGCGCCATCATGCCCAGCTAATTTTTGTGTTTTTAGTAGAGACGCGGTTTCACCATGTTGACCAGGACAGTCTCGAACTCTTGACCTTGTGATCCACCCATCTCGGCCTCCCAAAGTGCTGGGATTATAGGCATGAGCCACCGCGCCCGGCCTTTTTTTTCTTTTATAGAGATGGGGTCTCACTATGTTGCCCAGGCTGGCCTGAAACTCCCGGGCTCAAATGATTCTTTGGCCCCGGCCTCCCAAAGTGGTAGGATTACAGGTATGAGACACAGTGCCTGGCCAACTATTTACTAGATTATGAATGATCATCTACTCTCTATCAGTTCTGAACCAATGCTTTCAACTCAGTCCTGTTTGATCATTTTTACTGTCCCTTATCCAGAACCACCACACTTACTTCCTTTGCTCAAATCCTCCAACTTTGTTCAGTCTATTGATTTTCTAATAATTTCACCCTCTCCCAAAAGACACAATCAACTGTTTTCACTTTCAATTCTCTATTCACTCCCACTACACCCCAGGTGTCAGTTCTTGAGACAAAAGCCCAAGTTTTGCTAACTCTAACTAATCATTCTTCCTGCTCCTATTTCCAGATGTAAGAGATTGAGGGAAAGACCAAAAGGAAAGCAAATCTGATATGCTAATCATTTTTAAAGAATACCTCAGTTTATCCATGCTACTTTCGGCTTGTATCTCAAATTCCTAAGCATAATCTCCACTGAGATTCTTCTTTAAAATGCAGGCAGGGCGTGGTGGCTCAAGCCTGTAATCCCAGCAGTTTGGGAGGCTGAGGCGGGTGAATCACGAGGTCAAGAGATCGAGACCATCCTGGTCAACATGGTGAAACCCCGTCTCTACTAAAAATACAAAAAATTAGCTGGGCATGGTGGCGCGTGCTTGTAATCCCAGCTGCTCAGGAGGCTGAGGCAGGAGAATTGCCTGAACCCAGGAGGCGGAGGTTGCGGTGAGCCGAGATCGCGCCATTGCACTCCGGCCTGGGTGACAAGAGCGAAACTCCGTCTAAGGAAAAAAAAAAAAAGCAATAAACTTTTCTCACAAAATTCACCCAAACACTTTACAATCTTAATTACTGATGAATTCAACAGCTACTATAAACTTAATTACTGATGAGTTCAATGTTATTTTGCCAAAATGAAAAATACGAGGCTCCAGTTTTCATCTACTTCTCTTTTTTTCCTTATTATTATTATTTTTTTTTATAGAGATGGAGCCTCACTATAGAGCCCCAGCTAGTCTCAAACTCCTGGGCTCAAGCAATCCTCCTGCCTTGGCCTCCCAAAATGCTGAGATTACAGGCTTGAGCCCCAACACTTGGCCTACCCTTTCTATCTTAACATAACCTTGTCTCTATTGTATTTTTCTTGTCCCATTCCTTCCACTACTTCAGAAAATATGGTTGTTGTTCCTTTCCTCTGAAGAGAACAGAGGAATCCATGCTATCCTGATTTTTCACAGACCTTTTCCCGACACCCACCATTTTTGGCAGAATCTTCTCTACTCCATCAGCTCTCTGATGCTGCTGCATTTGATAACAGTAACGGACCACATTTTTATTACATTCTCTTTCCCTGAATACTATCATGATATTGTCCTATTTCTAGTTCTCATTCCACATCTCAAATATTCCCTATGCTGATTTTCCACTCTCTCACCCTTAATACCCTTTCCTTCCTCCCCCAGTTAATGCTTTCTTCTTCTGCTTTCTCTCTGTCTCATGGAGAATGAGGTAGGGGAGGAGAGGGAGTGGGAAATATGAGGCAGGGTGGAAAGGATGTTTCTGCTGGCAATTTGTCACTCTCACATATACTGAGATGGAAACAAGTTGAGAACTATTGCTCATTACTCTCTGGAGAATTCATTTAGTGTCAGAACTACTATATTTACTCTATGTAGTAATTCCCCAATTTGATTTTTCCCTGTAATTTTAGCCTCTTGCAGATGGATCACCTGACGTCACGAGTTTGAGACCAACTTGGATAACATGGTGAAACCCCATCTTTACTAAAAATACAAAATTATCCGATGTGGTGGCACACGCCTATCATCTCATTTACTCGGGAGGCTGAGACACGAGAATCATTTGAACCTGGGAGGTGGAGGCTGCAGTGAGCTGAGATCTGTGACTGCTGCACTCCAGCCTGGCCAAGACAGAGTGAGACTCTCTCTCAAACAAACAAACAAACAAAAAATTTAATCTCTCTCCTGAGACCCAGCCCATGCTTCTAGCAGTATAATGAACACTTATATATATATATATATATATATATATATATATATATATTTTTTTTTTTTTTTTTTTGAGATGGAGTTTCGCTCTTGTTACCCAGGCTGGAGTGCAATGGCGCGATCTCGGCTCACCGCAACCTCCACCTCCTGGGTTCAGGCAATTCTCCTGCCTCAGCCTCCTGAGTAACTGGGATTACAGGCACGCGCCACAATACCCAGCTAATTTTTTGTATTTTTAGTAGAGACGGGGTTTCACCATGTTGACCAGGATGGTCTCGATCTCTTGACCTCATGATCCACCCGCCTCGGCCTCCCAAAGTGCTGGGATTACAGGCTTGAGCCACCGCGCCCGGCCGAACATTTATATTTTTATGTCCCACCAGCGGACATTTCCAATTCAACACAACCAAACTTTGGCATCAGTTTTCCCATATGAAATAATTCCCTTCATACCTTCCCTATCTTTTGAAAGATCCAACTAATCTCTATTACCCAGGTTTGAAAAATCGTGTCATCATTGGGAAGGCCACATTATCCTCATCAAAGAGAGGGGCCAAAGAACTCTATCTCAAGTGCTATCCACATTAATTCTTCCTGCTACACTCACTACAATCTGACCTCTAGCCTAATATCAAACTAAAAGACCAGCTTCTTCATGTCATTTCCTTATCTAGCAATTTATAATAGCTCCAATATCAGCTATACATAAAGTGTAAACACCGGTAACAATGGGTCCTTCAAAATCTGACAACCATCTTCACACCCTATTTACTATTTTTCTCTACTGAAGCATTTCTCAAACTTGTTGTTCCCAGAGCCCTTTACAGTCTTAAAAATGATTGAGGACACCCAATAACTTTTGTCTATATGAATTATATCTATCTATATCTACCTCATTATAAATTAAAATTGAGAAAAATTTAAAACACAAAGTACAGAGGCACACATTGCATTAACTGTCAGAGTAATGTCATCACATCATGTACCCTGAAAAACTCCATGGACAATTGTGAGAGAATGAGAGTGAAAAAGCCAAGTAACAACTTAGTATTAATGCGAAAAGAGTGTTGACTTCTAGTACCCCTGGCTCACTTTGAGAATATTGCTCTACTTTGCTTCTCTTATCCATCTCTTTATCAATCATTAATGATTACTTATGACTGGTTTTTGCATGCATCAATAGGCTGGAGAAAGGAAAAACACTGATAACCAGAGACTGACAAAATAATCTCCAAATTCATCGGCATGCTTGCCCATTCTCATTCTGACAAAACCTCTCCATTTTATGTTCTACTATTATCATTTCCTTTACCTCCTATGCTGTGCACTTCAACCAAGCTTGAAGGTCCTAAGTAGAACCCTTTCCTGCTTCAGTATCTTTCAATAAACTATTCTCTTTGCCCAGAGGGTTTTTTTCTTGCTCATCCTTTGGATCTAGTTCAGAGGTTCTCTCTTCTGTGAAGTCTTCCCTTGATATATCCCCTTCCCAATTACCCTCTTCTCTGTGCTTCCATAGCAGATTGGAGCTACTCACATTGCACTGCAATTATTGTTTATATGTCTGTCATCCCACCAGATAGTCAGTTACATGAAGACAGATTTGCATCATACTCATTTTTGCATTTCTTCTTTTTCTCAGGATAGAGTTTGGCTCTTGTTGTCCAGGATGGACTACAGTGGTGTGATCTCGGCTCACTGCAACCTCGCCTGCCAGGTTCAATCGATTCTCCTGCCTCAAATCCCTGAGTAGCTGGGATTATAGGTGCCTGCCACCATACCCGGCTAATTTTTTGTATTTTTAGTAGAGACAGGGTTTTGTCATGTTGGCCAGGCTGGTCTCAAACTCCTGACCTCAGGTCAGTCTCCCAAAGTGCTGAGATTACAGAAGTGAACCACCAAACTCAGCCTCATCTTTGCATTTCTAGTACCTCAAGCCTAGTTGGAACCCAAACATTTGACTTCATTTGAATCTGTCTGAATTGAATGAGTCAGTTTAATACACATCTGTCCGCAAATACTCCAGACCACAGTACTTGCTCTTTCCTCTGCATTTCTGCAGTACTCTACAGAAACTAAGAAAAAAGACTAAAGGAAAATAAGTTATTCCTTCCCACAAAAAAGATTAGGGATTCTGGCGCATTTGAGCAAGTCTAACTCCCTAGTTGAGGGCCTCTATCAAGTGGCTCTTCTTCACCTTTTCAAACTTATTTTTCATTATTCTTCACCATTAACTTACCACTTCTGCCATTTAATAAACATATAAACACACAATATCCATTCTATTTTTAATCCTTCGGTTTAGACTCTTCCCTCCCCTAGAAATTCCATTTCCCTGTCATTCTAAACTCTCTTCCTGAAAAGATTTGTTAAATTGATTTAAAAGTGGTGTTTTTTTTACAAAAAGAAAAGAAAAAAAAAAAAATGACTGGTTTAACCCAAAAATTCCATGAAGCTTTCTAGGACTATACCATATCAAAGGAAAATTTCCCCTTTTTGAATGTCAAACGCATTTCCACAGATTTACCACAGTTTACCTACCATTTTTCTCACAAAACCCACTATTTCTGGTTCTTAAACAGTTTCAGGTAAGTCAATGATGCCACCTCAAACAGCTTGACAGCCTTTTAAGGACAGGTACTGTCTTCACTCAAAACATCTCAGTGCCATCATGCACCAGACAATGGCAAGGTTTCTAATTTTATTTCTTTTGTATCAGCCCTTGCTACTGACAGGAAGATCAAGACATGTGATAAACACTGTTCCCTTTTCTTGATTTTCTTCCTAACTGTTCAGAAGAATCCAGGTTATTATTTTTTTCTTTTTCTTTTAATATAGGGTCTCACTATATTGCCCAGGCTGGTCTCAAACTTCTGGGCTCAATGGATTGTCTTGTGTCACTTTCCAGAGCAGGTGAGCTTTCAGAGTAGCTGGGATTACAGGCGCACACCACCACACCCAGTTTGGGTTATTTTTTTTCTAGGAAACATTGCATCCATAGATATAATTACCAATTTGAAAATAAATAGGTGCTGTGAGATGCATCTCGGCACCCTAACACAGCAAGCTTAAATAAGTCGCTTCATTTTATAGGTAACTCACTCTGGGTTCTCAACATACCTATTTTTAATGGCCCTTCCCTTTTTTGCTCCCTCACCTTAGACATATCTTTATTTTAGTTCTTAGAGTTTTAGCTCCCTTCACACATTCAGATGCATGGTTACTGGTAATAATGTCAAACCATTTAAGGAGAGCCAAAGAAATGAGGCAAGTAAAAATCATGCATAAAATGAAAACAATCTTTGAAAACCAAGAAGTTCTGGTAATTGAGTCGCAGACCAATCCTTTTCCTTAAATGGAATTTGTCTAAAGAGCCACATCTTCCCCATCACCATTCTCTTAAGAATCAACACACAATTGGGGCATTAGTTGGAAATCAGACTTATCATAACCATCAAAACTTAGTCCATGGTATCATGGATTGATGGTAACTTCTTAAGATCACTTTCTCCAATTCTTCACTTTTTTGCATACGTGATAAGGTCAGTAAGAAGAGATAAAGTAGAAAATTATAGTTTAAAATAATCGTAAGATTTAGGATGCTCTAAGTCCTTTTTGTTTGTATCAACCACAATTGAATGTTGAACTCTTAAACACTGCAGGAGAAACCCGAGGTTAGGGGCAATTCTTTTCGATGTATGTACACGGGAATATTCTCTCAACATGGAAGTCTTGGAATGAATTTCATGTAAGAAGGGGACTGATGAATGAGGAAAGAAATAAAGCCATCACCTTTATGCAGCAGCTCCCTCACCCCGTTTTCCTCCACCCCAAAAGCTGTAGGTAGTAGAAAGCGGCAGAATGTACCTTCCAGGCCAGGAGCAAAACATTGAGGATGGCCAGCAAGGGGCAGGGTCCATTCTCATTCTGGGTGATGATGGGTGTGTTCTCTTCCTTCCACTGGATCCACTTGATGTGATACACAGATTGTCCCGGGAAGCGTTCCTTGGAGGCCGCCAGCACCTGAGCGTTCTCCTCCTCCTCCTCCTCCTCCTCTTCCTCCTTGCACAGAGGAACAGCCCCGGGCAACACTGCCGCACCCTCCTCCTCCTCCTCAGGGACCCTGTTCTCCGCTCCCTCCTCACTATTGAACTCGCAGCTACTGGGGAAAGAATGCAGGTTAGAGAACGACTCCAGAGAGTCCAGGCTCGGCGACTCCCCAGGAGGGCTTGGGTCGCTGCAACTGCTGCTGAGGCCGCCGGCGCTGCTGGGTTCTTCGGAGCCGGCGGCCGTCAGCTCTGTTTGGCAGGTGCTGGCGAGATCCGGGCGGACTCCCGCGTCTCCAGCGGGACCCAACTCATGACCCACTCTGGCCTCGGCTGTCTCGGGGGAGGCGGTCACCTTGTACTGCCCTCTCAGAGGCACCTCGGCGGCAGCAGGACACTCCAAAGCACTATCCTTCAAGTCCAAACCCGGGGCGGAGCTGCAGGGTCCGGGAGCCTCAGGACAGCCCGCGGGAGAAGCCGAGTCCGGGAGGCTCCTCCTGGCGGCCGCCGCCCCCTGCCCATTCCCGCCGCCGCTCTCCGCCGCCCATACTCCAGGACCATCCCCAGCGGCGAGCCTGGTCTCCTGAAGCCCTTCCTGCGAAGAACCTATCCTTGACGCTGGCCCGGCCGCCACCCCGTGTTCTAGCGGCTGCAAGCTCTCGGGGCTGCTCTCCATACCTGGCCGCCCGCCCCCCGCTTTATGGAGACCGCGGCCAGTTCTCCGCAGCCAGCGCCTCGGACGCCATGATAGCTGTACTGGCAGCAACAGCGCCCTGGCGCGGCCTCGGCCAGGCACGTCACTGGGGAGGGCACTAAGAGCCCGCTCGCGCGCGCTACCGCGTTCTCCACGCACTGTGAGCTTGCCTCCGCGTGACTGCGCGCGAAGGGAACAAGGCGAACCACTCAGCAGCCGCCCATGCGGCCCCGCCCCTTCCGTGCTCCCGCCCGAGCTCGCGCTCCGAAGGCCGGGCGTGGAGGGCGTGGCTAGGAGGGCGTGGCCGGGGGGCGCGCCCCCGCGGCTCAGCTCCAGTAGAAAAACATCCTCTCACTATGTGGCCGGAAGTTGAACTCCCGGGCAGCTTGATTGTGTGCGGCTTCTTTAAAGGCAAGGCAGGCGGCGGACAGCTTGACTGTGACTGTTTAGCGCTGGGTCGTGTGTGGTCCACCCTCGGGCTCAGGCATTGTGGGGTGGTTGGAGTGGTTGGAGTGTTTGGAAAAGAACTTGTCCCTGAAGGGCTCAGGAGACTTGTTTTCTCAGTTCCTAATATGGAAAATGGAAGACATTTCTTACGAGATGCAGATTTTAAAGCGGGCATTTACTCGAGGGGTTTGGATTACTGCACTGCACAAATTCCAGTTCCCCTCGGTTTTTGCTGAGAAGAGCTGTGCTTCTCACGAGCTGCTGGGGAGACGTTCGCCCTACAGGAGGGGTCAGTGTGGTTGTAGACATGGACCTGAGCAGCAAAAGAAAGTGGCTAATTTGCGCCAATAATAACAAATTATTAGCTTATGTTTGAATTAGCCAAGTCTTTGCGGTTTTGCTAACTTGTCTTGGCTTTGCATGGAGTGGGAAGCGCCAGCTTCTGAAAAAGTGACTTTTTTTCCTAATTAGAATGGACTCCTTTTGAGGCCATGCAGTTTTCAAAAAAGACAAGCTGGACGTTTTGTTAGTAACAGATAAAATGTATATGGGTCCTATTCTAACTTGTTCCAGAAAAGGGCTTTTTTTCCCCATTTTTTTTCTTTCAACATTTTCTAGGCTCTTGGGAATACAAAAATTAACAAGACAGGCCTTCCTTCACAGACATATAAATACCTGATACATAATTAGAATGGGATATTTTTGTAACTCCGTTGGTTATAGAAGTCACACAAAATTGCAAAGTAGTATTTCATTCATTCGTTTAATACATTTTAGTACCAAGTAAGTTGCTGGATGCCATCTGGCACTGGATGCCGTAGTGGACCACAGAGCTTATATCTTCATGGAGCTTAATGTCTGGTGGTGTTTTTTTTTCTTATTGTTATATTTTTAATACATATTTATATGTATTACGTATAATACATGTATATTTAATACTTATATTCTTGTTTACCTGAGAATGCATATGACTTTGTCTTTTTTTTTTGAGAACGATGGTGCAATCCTGGCTCATTGTAACCTCCACCTCCCAGGTTCAAGCAATATTCCTGCCTCAGCCTCCCAAGTAGCTGGGATTACAGGCGCACACCACCATGACCAGCTAATCTTTTTGTATTTTTAATACAGATGGGTTTCACTGTGTTGACCAGGCTGCTCTCGAACTCCTGACCTTGTGATCCTCATTGACGTAATACTATGGTGTATGTCCAACTCTTGGTAAATAGGAAAATTAGAAAAGATAATGGAGAGTTTTTCTAGAATGTTGAATTTAGCAGTTGTGTGTGCTTTTGATCTCCATATCAATCCATAAACAATAAATCCTGTTCTTAAATTTGAATTTTTTTCCCTAAAAAACTGCAGCTGTTAATAGGTTAAAGTATATGCTGCTGCTTTAATCACTTTATAGTATTTTAGGCCATGAAGTATAAATAAGAATAACACAGATTTCAGGAAATTTAGAATTTAGTATGGTACCTCAAATGTAAAAAGGAAATCTATAAAGCTGTGTTATATGAATAAATTAAAAAATGAATTATTTATAGGCCAGTGAGCCATAGGAGAGCCAAAAATCATGGTATACATTTCTCAAATAATGGCCCTTCACCATTTTTCAAAATGTGTACTTAGATAAACCTGTACTTGCTGTGGTAGTTTTTATTGGCATGTGTTTCAAATGCTCACATGGCATCATTTAATAATTTATTTGTAACAGAAACAGAATCAGTTTTTCTTTTCATGTGTGGTCAGCAATTACTTTAGCCTAGATAAAGAGCTGTGAAAATGTAGGTGGATATTTAAGTTCATGAAAATGTACATAGTTATTTTTTAGGGGGGTTAGGGAGTGGCATCTAGGGAAAATATGAGAAGACAAACTGATATTTTATTCTTATTTTGCCTATATGTATCTTTAGGTAAACTCCGAGTTAAAATTGCCATTTATTTTTTGGTTTTGAGACAGACTGTTGCTCTGTCACCCAGGCCAGAGTGCAGTGGCATGATCTCGGCTTACCTTGACCTCCGCCTCCGGGGTTCAAGCAATTCTTCTGCCCAGCCTCCTGAGTAGCTGGGACTACAGGTGTGTGCCACCACACCAGGCTAATTTTTTTTTTTTTTTTGAGACGGAGTTTCACTCTTGTTACCCAGGCTGGAGTGCAATGGCGCGATCTCAGCTCACTGCAACCTCCACCTCCCAGGTTCAGACAATACTCCTGCCTCAGCCTCCCGAGTAGCTGGGATTACAGGCACGTGCCACCATGCCCAGCTAATTTTTTGTATTTTTAGTAGAGACGGGGTTTCACCATGTTGACCAGGATGGTCTCGATCTCTCGACCTCGTGATCCACCCGCCTCGGCCTCCCAAAGTGCTGGGATTACAGGCTTGAGCCACTGCGCCCAGCCATTTTTTTTTTTTTTTTTTTTTTTTTTTTTTTTTTTAAACAGAGTTTTGCTCTTCTCACCCACACCGGAGTACAGTGGCACAATCTCGGCTCATTGCAACCTCTGCCTTCCAGGTTCAAGCTATTCTCCTGCCTCAGCCTCCTGAGTAGCTGCGACTACAGGCATGCACCACCACCCCGGGCTAATTTTTATATTTTTAGTAGAGATGAGGTTTCACCATACTGGCTAGCCTGGTCTCAACCTCCTGATCTCGTGATCTGTCAGTCTCGGCCTCCCAAAGTGCTGGGATTACAGGCGTGCGCCACCATGCCCAGCCAAGATTTCCATTTTTAAGTTAAATAGATACTATCCAAATTTAATTTAATTTATTTATTTTAGACAGGGTCTCACTCCGTCACCCAGGCTGGAGAGTAGCCGCACAGTCATGTCACAATGAAATCTCAACCTCCCAGCTTCAAATGAGCCTCCTGCCTCAGCCTCCTGAGTAGTTGGGACTACAGGCGTACACCACCGTGCCCTGCTAGTTTTTAAAATTTTTGTAGAGTACATTGCACAGGTGGGTCTTGAACTCCTAAGTTCAAGCAATCTTGGTATCCCAAAATGCTGGTATTACAGGCATGAATGACTGCCTGGCCATTATAAAAAATTTAAAATTATTTTTCCAAAGTACAGATGTAATAGTCTTAAAAGTTAAATAGTTTATATAAAAACAAAGCAGTTCCCTGTTCTGTCCTTCCAGAACCTTGAGTCCTGTTCTTTCTAAACAGCCTCACAGTCTCTTTCAACTCATAGCTTTTTATGTTTCATTTTTTGACAGGGTGTCACCATGCTGCCTGGACTAGAGTACTGTGGCTATTCACAGTGGCTGTTGTGGCACACTACAGCCTCTAACTTAGCTCAAACAATCCTACAGTCTCAGTCTCCAGAGTGGCTCAAACTCTAGGTATTCACCATCACACCCAGCCTCATAACTGTACTTTAGCTCTTTGTACTTACGTTTCTGAGAAACTGACTACACTCTGGTTTCTTCATTTAACAATTGTAGGCTGGGTGCTGTGTCATATTCCTGTAATCTCAACATTTTGGGAGGCCAAGGTGGGAAGATTGCTTGAGCCCAGGAGTTCAAGGCTGCCATGAGGTACAATGGCACCACTCTGCTCCAGCCTGGGTAACAGATAAGACCATCTTAAAAAAAAAAAGAAAAAAAAAATACCCGAAAGACTGTATTCCATTCACTGGACAGAAAAAATAATTGTAGATATTGTTTATTGATTTATTCACATGGAAGATGAGGGTTTACTTCTTTTTTTTTAACTTCTTTCATGTCGTTCTTCCTCCTATTTCTCCAATCTTCCAATTATTTCATAATTTTTGATTAAATACTCAAAGATTAAAGCATTAGAGCTATGTAAGTATTCACCACTAAGTCCAGTATTTTACTGTGATTTATTTTTGTGTTAAACTTTTTGTCTGTCTTGGAATTAACACTTCCCTCAAAGAAAAAAAAGAACAAACAAAAACAAAAATAACCTAGTTTCCTCAATATTTTGTCTATTTGCTTAATTCTTCACTTCCCACTAAGCCACAGAGTTAGCAGTATGATGAATCATATCAAGTTATTGCTCAGGTCCCTTTTAATGCTGGATACATCCCACCTGGAACACTCATTTCTCTTGCTCTGCTCTGGACTTCATTTTTTTTTTTTTTTTTTGTTTGAGATAGAGTTTCGCTCTTCTTGCCCAGGCTGGAGTGCAATGCAGCAATCTTGGCTCACTGCAACGTTAGCCTCCCAGATTCAGGCAATTTTCCTGCCTCAGCTTCCCGAGTAGCTGGGATTACAGGCATGTACCACCACGCCCGGCTAATTTTTTTGGATTGTTAGTAGAGACGGGGTTTCTTTATTTTGGTCATCATGTTGGTATCGAACTCCTGACCTCAGGTGATCTGCCTGCCTTGACCTCCCAAAGAGCTGGGATTACAGGCGTGAGCCACTGCACCCAGCCTGACTTGTTTTATAAGCCTGCCACACAAGCGTCATCCTGGGATTTCTCTTGATTACTTTCTGAGGAATTCCTTCTTCTCTTGTGTTGATTCCTTTCTTTCTTGGATCTCCTGTCTTCCGTTTTCTTTAATGATACATACTTCTTTCTTTGTTTCTTTTTCATAATAGAGATAGAGCCTCCCTCTGTTGTTCACCCTGGAATGCATGACACCATCATGGTTCATTGTAGCATCAAACTCCTGGGCTCATGTGGTCCTCCTGCCTCAGCCTCCCAAGTAGCTAGGATTACAAGCACATGCCACCATGCCTGGTTCATTAAAAAAAAAAGAATATATATATATTCTTTATTTGTAAACATAGGTTCTCATTGTGTTGCCCAGGCTTATTTCAAACTCTTGGCCTCAAGTGATGTTCCCGCCTTGGCCTCCCAAAGTGCTGGATAGGTGTGAGCTATGACACCCAGTCAAATGTATTTTTTTTTTTTTTTTGACATGGAGTCTTGCTCTCTTGCCCAGGCTGGAGTATAGTGCCCCAATCTTGGCTCACTGCAACTTCTGCCTCTTAGGTTCAAGCAGTGCTCTGCCTCAGCCTCATAAGTAGCTGGGATTATAGGCACCTACCACCACACCCAGCTAATTTTTCAATTTTTTGTAAAGACAGGGTTTCACCATCCTGGCCAAGCTGGTCTTGAACTCCTGACCTCATGAACCACCTGCCTCAGCCTCCCAAAGTGCTGGGATTACAAGTGTGAGCCACCACGCTGGGCCTAAATATATTCCTTTTTTTTTTTTTGAGACGGAGTTTCGCTCTTGTTACCCAGGCTGGAGTGCAATGGCGTGATCTCAGCTCACCGCAACCTCCGCCTCCTGGGTTCAGGCAATTCTCGTGTCTCATCCTCCTGAGTAGCTGGGATTACAGGCACGCACCACCATGCCCAGCTAATGTTTTGTATTTTTAGTAGAGATGGGGTTTCACCATGTTGACCAGGATGGTCTCGATCTCTTGACCTCGTGATCCACCTGACTCGGCCTCCCAAAGTGCTGGGATTACAGGCTTGAGCCACCGCGCCTGGCCCCCAAATATATTCTTAATTAGCTTCCCGAGGAAGAGTGCAAGGGACCTAAATTTTTGTAGACTTTGTATGTTTTTAGATTTTATAGTATGGCTGAGTATAAAAATTAAAGGTTAGAAATACCTTTTCTTCATTTTAAAGTCATTCTTCAATTGTATTCTAGCTTCCAGGTGATTATAGAGAAATCTGTTATTATTATGACTCTAGAACCTTCATATGTAACCTCTGACTTCCCTCTAAAGTTAATTGATCTTCTTTTATTCTTGATGTTCTGACATTTCAGTATTTGATATATCTTTTTGTGAGTCTTGCTTGATTTATTGGGCTGGCTACTTGTGTGATCACATTCAATGTAAAAACTTATGTCCTTCAGTTCTGTGAAATTTTCTTTTATTTTTTATAATTCTTTTCTCAGATTTTACACTCTTCATCTTTTTGTTCTACTTTACATATTTCATTTCCAATAAATCATTCTAGTATTTTTATTGTTTAATGGCATCCTGACCTTTCATCTTTTAGAATATTGATTATAATTTTGAATATATCCTTTATATTTTTCAAAAGATATTCTGAAAAATATACTTAGTGAACTCCTGACCTTCAGAAAAGTATACTTAGTGAACATATAGTTATTGATTGTGCTAGAAAGTGAGATATGGGGAATATAAGTGTAAAACATTGCACTTATTCTTTGGGAGTACAAAGTTGTTTGGGGTATTAGGAAGTAGGTTCGCTGAAATGATTATTGAGAATAAAAGTCACTTTATAATTAACACTAAGTGACTGGTGCAAACAAATATTATACAAATGACGAAAAGTTCAGATGACGAAAAGTCTTAATGTGAAATAAGCAAGAATTAAGCTATACGGTACTTTCTTAATTAAAATAACAGGCTAATTACTATCTCAAGCTTAAGAAATCCAAAAACTACATCAAAATGATTATTCTTTTAAAATTCAGGTTTTTTTAGTTGAATCATAACATTTTTAGCTATCATGACAGAAAATTTGGTGCCATCTTTGATTTTTAAGCTAGTTTACTGATTATCTCATTGATAAAGTCTTGCTGATGTTATACATACCCCTTTTCTTCATTCCCTCTGGGGCCACTCCTGAATCCTTACCTCCTTACCACTAGAGTGTAGCAGCATTGTAATTATTCCGCAGCCTGTGTTCTCTTCCTCAGCTTATTCTGCATAAACCTACAAGAGCTATACAGTAGTTCAAACATCTTATTACGTTGATGGTGCTATGGAAAATAAATTGATAGTTCTTTATTCTTAGCTGCAGCAAAATTAGAACAGGCGATTGCCCAGGTACAGGGCATACATACATTTACTCCTCCTCTTTTAGCCTTCTATTTAAGATATGTGAGAAAATTCTGAGTTTAAAATCAAAGATTTTCATGTAACTCAAATTGCCCTGGCTCTGGACTTCAATTTCTTACACAAACTCCAGCCTCCTGCAAAGAACATCCCTGACTCAATTATTTCTGAGAGCCCCCATGGGGAGTCCCACACCTGTTTAGAAACAAGTCCAATCCTATCATTTTCCACCAGGTGCTGCTTCTACTCCATGCTGCTTTACCAGATGCTCATCTGTCCTAGTAATGTTAAAAATACATGATGGTGAATGGAGGGAAATAATTTTCTTTTCCCTCTTATTATAGCCCTAATGTGTGACAGTATTAATGAAACAGTTCTCTCAGTTTTATTTATGTAGTCATTTTTTTTTTTTTTTTTTTTTGAGACAGAGTTTCACTCTTGTTACCCAGGCTGGAGTGCAATGGCGCGATCTCGGCTCACCGCAACCTCCGCCTCCTGGGTTCAGGCAATTCTCCTGCCTCAGCCTCCTGAGTAGCTGGGATTATAGACATGTGCCACCATGCCCAGCTAATTTTTGTATTTTTAGTAGCGACGGGGTTTCACCATGTTGACCAGGATGGTCTCAATCTCTTGACCTCGTGATCCACCCGCCTCGGCCTCCCAAAGTGCTGGGATTACAGGGTTGAGCCACCGCGCCCGACCTATGTAGTCATTTTTAAAAGTGAGGCCAAAATGTGATTCCAGGTAGGTTGCACCAGAAATGAATTTAAGAAACATATAATATCTTCAACTTAGAATCCCTACTCCCCTACTCTTATGCCCAATGGTTAAAGTTTTGTCATTGGATCACGTATATTATGCCTGCCAAATTCTTCCTTAGAATTTCTCTCAGAAATACTTCTGTCCTGTCAGCCCACCAGTTTGTCTGGTATCTGTCAACTCTAGTTCTCCCAAGTGTGGTTTTGGGGTTGGTAGTGTCAGTATCACCTGGTAACTTATTTAAAATGAAAATTCTCAGCAGGGCACGGTGGCTCACCGCTGTATTTCCAGCACTTTGGGAGGCTGAGGCAGGCAGATCACCTGAGGTTGGGAGTTTGGGACCAGCTTGACCAACATGGAGAAACTTTGATTCTACTAAAAATATGAAAAAAAGCCGGACACGGTGGCTCACGCCTGTAATCCCAGCACTCTCTGAGGCCGAGGCAGGCGGATCACCTGAGGTTGAGAGTTTGAGACCAGCCTGACCAACATGGAGAAACCTCATCTCTACTAAAAATACAAAATTAGCCAGGCGTGGTGGTGTATGCCTGTAATAGTAGCTACTCAGGAGGCTAAGGGCAGGAGAATCACTTGAACCCAAGAGGCGGAGGTTGCAGTGAACCAAGATCATGCTATTGCACTCCAGTCTGGGCAACAAGAGCGAAACTGTCTCAAAAAAAAAAAAAGGAAAATTATTGATCCGCATTCCAGACCTAAGACCTCTGGGTGATTCTGGTGTTTGATAAAGTTTGAGAATTTACTAGTCTGGCATTAGGGGAAGCAACCTCTTCTCACTTGCATGACAAATAAATAAACCTTAGCAAGAAACCGTGAGAGGCTTCTAAATTCACCTTCTATATTCACTGTTATTTTTCATTACTTTTCCGGAACTATGCAATGCTCCAAAATTAGTCTTTTAGCCATATTTTCCTATATATTTTCCCTTTAAGGGGTGTGTGTGTGTGTGTGTGTGTGTGTGTGTGTGGACAGATATACTTTCAAAGTAATGTCTAAGTTTAAATTTATCATCCTGATGTCAATTTTTTTGGTTCTTGTCTGTCTCATGTTTTTTCACATTAATGTCATTCTCTCAGTCACCCAGGCTTAAAACATTCACGTAGTTCTGTTTTATTTATCTCACAGTAAGTCCTATTTTGAAATTTAATTTTTTTTTTTTTTTTTTTTTTTTTGAGGAGTTTCGCTCTTGTTACCCAGGCTGGAGTGCAATGGCACGATCTTGGCTCACCGCAACTTCCACCTCCTGGGTTCAGGCAATTCTCCTGCCTCACCCTCCTGAGTAGCTGGGATTACAGGCACACGCCCCCATGCCCAGCTAATTTTTTGTATTTTTGGTAGAGACGGGGTTTTACCTTGTTGACCAGGATGGTCTCGATCTCTTGACCTCGTTCGTGATCCACCTGCCTCAGCCTCCCAAAGTGCTGGGATTACAGGCTTGAGCCACCGCGCCCGGCCAGTTTTTTTTTTTTTTTAAGATAAAGTTTCACTTTTTTGCCCAGACTGGAGTGCAGTGGCACAATCATAGCTCATTATAGCCTTGAACTCCCGGGTTCAAAGAATCCTCTCAAAAAAAAAAAAAAAAAAAAAAAGAATCGTCTCACCTCAGCCTCCTGAGTAGCTAGGACTATTGGCATGCACCACCTTTCCTGGTTAAAAAAAATGGTGTCTTGCTGTGTTGCCCAGGCTGGTCTCAAACGCCTGGTCTCAAACCATCTTCCCCACTCAGCCTCCTAAAGTGTTGGGATTACACCATGACTAGCCTAATTTTGTTTTCTTAAAATAAAACCTAAGTATACCCATTTTAGGAAAACTAGTAAACTACTCTTTTCTTCAAAAGCTATTAAATCAATGGTATATATTATAGTTAAGGGTATCTTAGAATCGAGAAAATATATTCTCTTTTCTACTATTTTTCTATGTTGACACTGACTTTCCCGGGGTACCTGGTCTTTCATTTTCGCTATATCCCTTATTGTGTTTGTTTAAAACAGTGGTTGTCAAACTTTAGTGTAATTAACCCTCAGATGGGAAATATATTAAAATGGGTTTCTGGGCTTTATCCCCCAGAACGCTATTCAACAGAATTAATGGAAAGCTCAGTAATCTGCAGGGTTTTTTTTCTTTTTTTTCTTTTTTTTTTTTTTTTTTGAGACGGAGTTTTGCCCTTGTTACCCAGGCTGGAGTGCAATGGCGCGATCTCGGCTCACCGCAACCTCCGCCTCCTGGGTTCAGGCAATTCTCCTGCCTCAGCCTCCTGAGTAGCTGGGATTACAGGCACGTGCCACCATGCCCAGCTAATTTTTTGTATTTTTAGTAGAGACGGGGTTTCACCATGTTGACCAGGATGGTCTCGATCTCTTGACCTCGTGATCCACCCGCCTCGGCCTCCCAAAGTGCTGGGATTACAGGCTTGAGCCACCGCGCCTGGCAATCTGCAGGGTTTTTAATTTTTTTTTTTTTTTGAGATGGAATCTCACTGTGTCGCCCAGGCTGGAGTGCAGTGGTGCTATCAGGGCTCACTGTAGCCTTGACCTCCTGGATTTGAGAGTCTCCCTCCTCAGCCTCCACAGTAGCTGGGACCACAGGGGTGCACAACCAGATCTGTCTAATTTTTAAATTATTTGTACAGATGAGTTCTCTCTGTGTTGCCCAGTCTGGGAACTTTGCGGTTTTGATAAGCATCTTAAGTAACTCTAATACAGATATTTCACTAGTTGTACATGGAGAAACACTGACCTAGAACGATATCAGTCAAAAACTACTTGCATTGTTGAGAAGTATAGTTGTCAATTGTTAATATGCATACAGTAAGAATTCTGACCCATTTGACTTATGATCACAATAATGAATCTCCACAATTTTCACTGACTTCATACAACGTGGTAGTTTGGGGCACAAAAGAGAATATAAAGCATGGTCATACAGAGGCAACCCAATGTAGCGGAAAGTGTGATGAACGGAGACCACAAGAACCTGGTCCTGCCACTGACTCATTTTACAAGCTTGGGTGGAAGTAAATTCATAAACTTACTTCTTTTCAGTTTTCACATTTTGTAAAAGAAAAAAAAAAAAGGAATACTATACTTTCAGGGATAATTTCTCTGGTTCATCATTAGAGAAGTTTCTCTGAAAGTGTAGAACACCAGAAACCATGAAGATAGGTGCAACGTCCTCTCCTGAGTGTGAAGCTGGGTCCTAGTGTTGTTTCGCTGCAACTGCCATTTGCCATTGATGATTGTTTTTCTCTTCCTTTGGGAGAATAAGAGGGAAGGATGCAGTCTGAGTGGTTCCTATTTAAAAAACAGAGAAAGAAAGAAACAAAAAAACCAAGAGGAAAACAAAAACCAGGAGGAAAATAGCTTGGATGATTTTGCTGTGTGGTACTGTGAATGAAATGAAATTCAACTTATAATAAGGAATTTATAGGGCTGGGCGCGGTGGCTCAAGCCTGTAATCCCAGCACTTTGGGAGGCCGAGGCGGGTGGATCACGAGGTCAAGAGATCGAGACCATCCTGGTCAACATGGTGAAACCCCGTCTCTACTAAAAATACAAAAAATTAGCTGGGCATGGTGGCGCGTGCCTGTAATCGCAGCTACTCAGGAGGCTGAGGCAGGAGAATTGTCTGAACCCAGGAGGCGGAGGTTGCGGTGAGCCGAGATCGTGCCATTGCACTCCAGCCTGGGTAACAAGAGCGAAACTCTGTCTCAAAAAAAAAAAAAAAAAATAAGGAATTTATAAATTATAAAGAGATTTTCAAGTATATTATTATTGCCACTGCCCTCAAGTTGGTCACAATGTGGTTAGGAAGACAAAACCTAAGTATGTACAAGTAAAATAAAAATATGACCCCTATGGGCAGTGCTTAAGGGCTAGTATGAAGTGCTTCTCAGAAAGATGATAATTAACCAAATCAACAGAATGATCAGCTTAGCTATTTTTTTTTTTTTTAGATGGAGTTTTGTTCTTATCATTTAGGCTGGAGTGCAATGGCTTGATCTTGGCTCACTGCAACCTCCATCCCCTGGGTTCAAGCAATTCTCCTGCCTCAGCATGCCTGGCTATTTTTGTTTTTGTTTGTTTGTTTGTTTTTTGAGACAGAGTCTCACTCTGTTGCCCAGGCTGGAGTGCAGTGGTACAACCTTGGCTCACTGCAACCTCCGCCTGCCAGGTTCAAGTGATTATCCTCCCTTAGCCTCCCAAGTAGCTGGGACTGCAGGCACTTGCCACCACACCTGGCCTTTTTTTTTTTTTTTTTTTTTTGAGACAGTTTCACTTGGTTGCCCAGGATGGAGTGCAGTGGCACGGTCTCAGCTCACTGCACCCTCTACCTCCTGGGTTCAAGCAATTCTCGTGCCTCAGCCTCCCACAGTAGCTGGGATTACAGGCATCTACCACCATGCCCGACTGATTTTTTTTTGTATTTTAGTAGAGATGGGGTTTTACCATGTTGCCCAGGCCGATCTCAAATGCCTGAGCTCATGCAATACACCCATCTCAGCCTCCCAAAGAGCTAGGATTACAGGCATGAGCCACTGTGCCTAATTTTTTATATTTTTGGTAGAGATAGAGTTTCACCATATTGGCCAGGCTGGTCTTGAACTTCTGACCTTGTGATCCACCCGCCTCGGCCTCCCAAAGTGTTGGGATTACAGTCATGAGCCACCGCGCCCAGCCTAATTTTGTATTTTTAGTGGAGACGGGGTTTCATCATGTTGGCCAGGCTGGTCTTGAACTCCTGACCTCAGGTGATCCATCTGCCTTGGCTTCCCAAAGTGCTAGGATTACAGGTGTGACCCACCACACCTGGCCAGCTTAGCTATTTGTAATAGTTACCTTAGAAGATAGGATTCATTCTGTGTTTAAAAGAAGTGAGAATAAGGCTGGAAATAGAATCAAAGTCTGAATAAATGCAAAAAGAATGGTCTAATCAATGACATTATTCCCAAAGGAAGGATATAATAACAGGAAGGGAGATGGTGGTCTGCATGGAGTCCAGAGACTATCCCACAGCATAAGGGTTTGTTGAAGTGTGCTCTGATCACCATCTATGGTGGAGGTCCCCTGGCCATGTGAATGGTCTGGTACCTACATTCCCGAAATAGATAGTTGGATGAATTAGCCAGTACAATCATTCAGTTAATTTTTTCTTGAGTGATGCCTTGCTTACTAAGCCACTTTGAATTATTATTCAGCTTCTCAACTATTGATAACAAATAATGTATTGACTTGTTAACATCAATATCTAACTCATAAAATTATAAGGTGACATTTAAACACATAATTCCCTTGAGAGTTTAGCTCCTATGAATTAGTCCTTGGCAGTTGATTAAATCAGGTTGCACTCAGAAAAATGTAGCTTCTGGCCCTTGAAAGCTAATAGGTAGATTCTGGACCATGGCAATGATAATAAGGATGGATTTACCCAGTAATTTAAAAGACTAGACTACAAATTTGGGGTGAAACAAACTTGAGAGTTAGAAGCCTGGTCTGCCTGTTTACTCATCTGTTAAATGAGATATATCTACTTCATAGCATTGTTACAAAGAGTAAATGGAATCATGTAGGTAAATTTCTTATCAAGGTGCCTGGTGCCATGTAAGGAATATTGTTTTGGTAATCTGGAAATCCGCATAGTAGGAACAAAGTAAGTACCTGTCAAATGAATGAATGATTATTATCATTGCCACCCTGTAAGGGTTCCGGGTGCCCTCTGCTTTGCTTCAGAACTTTACTATTTCTGCTCTCTTTAACACTGGCATAATAATGAGATGAGTATCTCATAATAATGAGATACTTCCATAAAGTAACACATGATTAATTGCACATGAGAGACATGGGTGTTTCAGACTAAAATGTGATTGAGATTATTATGGCGAGGGGGGTCTAAGAAAAAGCTTCAAGGACTATTTGGAATTTGGTCTAGTTTTTAAAACAGGGGTCATAAACTCAAATACTAACAGGGATAACTAGGCTGGGGTGAGATTAGACAAACCCAGTCCAAAGAGGGCAGCCTCTACTCAGTTTCTGCCAATTGATTCTGTGCAAGAATCTAGGTCTGCTTGACCTTTCAGTTTTCACAGAAAATCTAGAATCTTTGTTTAACCATGAAAGCTTCCAATTATTTAATACAGATGAATAACTGAGAAAAAAATTTTGGCCAGGCACAGTGGCTCACTCCTATACTCTCAGCACTTGGGGAGGTTGAGGAGGGACAGTCATTTGAGCCCAGAAGTTCAAGACCAGCCTGGGCAACATAGTGAGATCCTGTTTCTATATTTAAAAAAAAAAATTGCCGGGCGCGGTGGCTCAAGCCTGTAATCCCAGCACTTTGGGAGGCCGAGGCGGGTGGATCATAAGGTCAAGAGATCGAGACCATCCTGGTCAACATGGTGAAACCCCGTCTCTACTAAAAATACAAAAAACTAGCTGGGCGTGGTGGCGCGTGCCTGTAATCCCCGTTACTTAGGAGGCTGAGGCAGGAGAATTGCCTGAACCCAGGAGGCGGAGGTTGCGGTGAGCCGAGATCGCGCCATTGAACTCCAGCCTGGGTAACAAGAGCGAAACTCCGTCTCAAAAAAAAAAAAAAAAAAAAAAAATTAGCCAAGCATGGCAGTGCATACCTGTAGTCCCAGCTACTCAGGAGGATGAGGCAGGAGGATCACTTAAGTCCAGGAGTTTGTGGCTGTGGTGAGTGCCACTGTACTCCAGCCTGGGTGACAGAGCAAAACCCTGTCTTAAAAAAAAATAGAATAGGAATATTTAAAAAAAATACAATACAGTTTGATAAAGCTATATTATAAGTATATAAATGCTAGATATTAAGTTTTGTCTAGAGGGGAAGTTAAACATTTTACAGAAGGGAAGAAGCCTGAGCCATATCTTTAACAATGTCTATTCCTTTATATTTTAAAGGAATGCCTTCTAATAGCTATAAGTTATAAATACCGTATTTCACTGTTCTGTTTTCCCCAGAAGTATATATATGTTTTTGAGACTCTATTGCTCAGGCTAAAGTGATGTGATCACAGCTCACTGCAGTCTCAACCTCCTGTACTCTAGTGATCCTCCCACCTCAGCCTGTGAAGTAGCTGGGACTACAGGCATGTGCCACCATGCTCAGCTAATTGTTTTATTTTTTGTAGAGACAGGATCTTACTGGTCAAGTGCGGTGGCTCACGCTTGTAATCCCAGCACTTTGGGAGGCCGAGGAGGGCAAATCACCTGAGGTAAGCAGTTCAAGACCAGCCTGGCCAACATGGTGAAACCCCATCTCTACTAAAAACACAAAAGTTAGCTGGGCTAGTGGTAATTACATGCTTATAATCCCAGCTCCTTGGGTAGCTGAGGCATAAGAATTGCTTGAACTCAGGAGGCAGAGGTTGCCTTGAGCTAAGATTGTACCACTGCACTCCAGCCTGGGTTACTAAGTGAGACTGTCACAAAAAAAATAAAAATAAAAAAGAGACAGAGACAGGGTGTTGTTATATTACCCAGGCTGGTGTTGAACTCCTGGACTCAAGAAATCCTCCTGTCCTGGCCTCCCAAAGTGCTGAGATTACAGGCATGAGCCACCATGTCTAGGCCCAGAGTGGATTTTTAAAGTTTTTTTCTTCTCTGACCCCTCTTTTATATAGCAAGCAAAATTCTAACAAAAAATTGTCTTAAATTGTTGAAAGGATTCTCTGAGCCTAATTTTGTAGAATTTATAGGATATATGGGAGAAGCATTCCTCCTGGAGGGAATAACGTGCAGCGATGTCAAGGAGGGAAGTGATATGTGTTTGGGAAACCAACTGTAGTTGAACAGCAGCAAATTATGATTAAAGCACATGTTCTTGAGACAGATTTTACTTTAGGCATTGGTTCTGCCATGCACCAGCTTTCTGATTTTGGGCTCATTATTTAAGTTTCCATTACCTTATCAACTGCTAGCTATTACTGTTATTCCAAGTTCTATAATTGCTACTTTTAGAAAATAAAGTAAGAAAGAGCTGGCCATTGGGGACAGCAGACTTTTCATCCTAGAAACATGGCCGAGTTTGTCCAAAACCTTACTGAGAAGGCCCCAACATCACTGATGAACACTGCTGTGACTCACTTGAAGACCTGGTTGGCTGTATTTTGGCACTGTGCCAAGGTTGAGCTGGTTCCTCCAATCCCTGCTTAGATTCCTACAGTTATTCAGAGCTTTAAAAAAAAAAAACAACCTCAGCTGGGCATGATGGCTCATGCCTATAATCTCAGCACTTTGGGAGGCTGAGGGAGGTAGATCACTTGAAGTCAGGAGTTTGAGACCAGCCTGGGTAACATGATAAAATCCTGTCTCTATTAAAAAAAAAAAAAAAAACACAAAAATTAGCCAGGCGTGCTGGCGTGTGCCTGTAGTCCCAGCTACTCAGGAGACTGAGGCAGGAGAATCACTTGAACCCAGGAGGTGGAAGTTGCAGTGGGCTGAGATGGCCCTGCTGCGCTCCAGCCTGGTTGACAAAGCAAGACTCTCAAAACAAAACAAAATCAACAATAACAACAACAACAAAAAACTAACTCAAACTAATAGCTTCAAACAGCTCACAGTTAAGGAAGCTGAATGGTTTGGGCCGCTGTGGTGTGGCTGTGATTTTCTACCCAAGAGCACACTGGGAAACATGGCATCCTTGGCTATAATCTTTGAAGACCAATCTTAAAAACCTGATTGTATTTCATTTATTTTTTGAGTATTCTTGGACTATGTGTGATCAGACTGCTATGTGTCCAAAAAAAAAAAAAAAAAGAGAGAGAGACAGAGAGAGAGAAGATTGGTGAAAGATGAAGCTGGCCAGGAAAACAATGACTAGATCATGAGGGTCTTGTTTTTCGTTTTGTTTGTTTTTTTTTTTTTGAAATGGAGTTTCGCTCTTGTTACCCAGGCTGGAGTGCAATGGCGCGATCTCGGCTCACCGCAACCTCCGCCTCCTGGGTTCAGGCAATTCTCCTGCCTCAGCCTCCTGAGTAGCTGGGATTACAGGCATGCGCCACCATGCCCAGCTAATTTTTTGTATTTTTAGTAGAGACGGGGTTTCACCATGTTGACCAGGTTGGTCTCGATCTCTCGATCTCGTGATCCACCCACCTCGGCCTCCCAAAGTGCTGGGATTACAGGCTTGAGCCACCGCGCCCAGCCCTCTGTTTTTTGTTTTTTTTGACACAGAGTTTCCTTCTTGTTGCCAAGGTTGGAGTGCAGTGGTGCAATCTCTGCTCATTGCAACCTCTGCCTCCCAGGTCCAAGCAATTCTCCTGCATCAGCCTCCTGAGTACCTGGGATTACAGGCATGTGCCACCACGCCCAGCTAATTTTTTTGTATTTTTAGTAGAGATGGGGTTTCTCTATGTTGGTTAGACTGATCTCAAACTCCCGAACATAGGCGATCCACCTGCCTAGGCCTCCCAAAGTGCTAGGGTTACAGGCGTGAGTCACTGTGCCTGGCTGAAGGTCTTGTATTTTATCTTGCAGATAAAAGGACCTATATTTTCAAAAGACTGGCAGGAGGTCAGGCAGTGGGTATGTGAGACAGGAAGACCAAGGCTTGGGCTGTGGCAGTAAAGGTAGGTAGAGGGACTTCATACGATGGCGAATAAAGATGACTTGATGATCTGTCTGTTGGGATGGGAGTTTACGTAACTGAGCAGATGGTATAACTAATAACCAAAATAGGGAATTTAGGAGGAAGAGAAGGTTTGAGTGGGTTGATGTAGGGGTTTTTTCAGTTTGGGACATGTTACTTGGTATGGCTGCATAATTTCAGGTAGAAGATAACTAACAAGAGTTGGATATGTAATAATAACCACATCTAAAATATTTTATAATACTAATTATGTGCTATGCATTGTGCTTAGTGCTTTACACCTGTTACTTTATTTGACCCTCATAGCAACATTCTGAAGTAGGTACCACTATTTTCCCCATTGTAAAGATTAGGAAACTATGGCACAGATGCCTTAACTTACCTAAGGTCACATGGCTAGGAAGTTGTGCAAATAGGATAGGGGTTTTGGCCTTGGAGGCATAGGAAGTGTCCCAAGAAAACGTGATTGGAATAGAGTTCCAGGAAAAGTGCTGATAATGTGCTAGGCATTGTCAAGACAGACCAAGCCTTTGTTTTCACGGAGTTGATAGCCTAGTGAGTCATAGACATTTGGGGGTAGCAAAATATAATCATGCAAGTGAAAATGAGAAGAAAGCCAAAGGTAAAATCTTGAGGATCACTAATATTTACGGGGTGAAGAGAAGATAAAGTTCCAGGAAAAAGATGCAGATGAAAGTGTAAGTGAAGGTAAAGAAGAAAGTCAGGAGTGAGTGAAGGTTTGGAAACTGTTATAAAGAGGGAGTTTTGAAGAGGGAGTGTTGTTTGAAAGGTCCAGAAAGATAAGGAGTGAAGGTGTCTACTGGTATCGATCACTGACAGATCTTTGATGTCTTTGATGACCCCAGAAAAAGTATCCTCTTACAAAGCTAGGTGGAAACAAATTGCAGTGGATTAACAAGAAGTTTGAAAGCAGGACCAAAAAGAAGAAAGACTGGAGTAATGGATATAAGTTAAGAGTTCTGCAGCAATCTAAGCGAGATAAAATATTATTATTATTATTATTATTATTTTTTGAGGCGGAGTTTCGCTCTTGTTACCCAGGCTGGAGTGCAATGGCGCCATCTCAGCTCACCGCAACCTCCGCCTCCTGGGTTCAGGCAATTCTCCTGCCTCAGCCTCCTCAGCAGCTGGGATTACAGGCACGTGCCACCATGCCCAGCCAATTTTTTGTATTCTTAGTAGAGACGGGGTTTCACCATATTGACCAGGATGGTCTCGATCTCTTGACCTTGTGATCCACCCGTCTCCGCCTCCCAAAGTGCTGGGATTACAGGCTTGAGCCACCGTGCCCGGCCTGAGATAAAATATTATAATTGAAGTAAAGCAGTGGTCCAAACTTGTAACACTGGAATACCCTCAGAGTGAAAGCCAATCAGAGCGACAGCAGTGTAAAGGGGAGAATTAAAGGCGCAAAGACATTTTTAGGAAAGAATCTATATGACTTGGTGACAAAGCAATAATCTAAAATGATTCTACTTTTTTTTTCTTTTTTTTTTTTGTAAATAGAAATGGGATCTCACTATGTTGTTCAGGCTGGTCCCAAATTCCTGGGCTCAAGTGATTCTCCAGCCTTGGCATTCCAAAGTGCCCAGGCTAAATGGTTCCATGTGGGGAACACTCCCGTGTGAGACCCCTAAAAGGCGTGAGTCTCACTATACGGTGAGTTTGATCCCAAACACAGTTTCCTACTGGAGGCAGTCGAGCTATCCGGAATATAGGAAGAAAGATGAATGATCAGTTTCTAATATCAACCACAATATTGTTTGGGCCTAAAATTATGCGTTGCTGCTAGACCGAGTAACCCCCTACCAGCAACCCGTTCCTGCTATGACCTTTCTATGACTTTAAGTTTTAACCTTTACTTACCTAACTGCCTTGTACCATAGATAATGGTTTAACTGTTGATATCTGCAAAGAAAAATGCCACCATAAGGGATGGCTTGGATTCCTGACTTAGAGATTCCTGAATAATGTTTTGATATAAACAAGGATGTTTAGATATAAACAAGCTTTGTGATTATAGAAAATTTTGTTACTTTTTACAACCATTGATCGCATATCTGACTTCTCTATTGTATAGGCCATGTGAGGCATACGTTTACATTCCTCTTACTATGACGTAGATCAAAGCCAAGAAAGTGTATTTATTCCTAGCGTTTGAAAAATAAAATTTGCTGTTTAGGCACAGCCTATCAGCCCTCCAGACGCCTCTCTTTCTCTCTGTCTTTATTATTTTCTCAGGCGGACTCCCTCTTCCAGGTATTGGGACCCTCTTGCAGGTCGAGAGACCCCCGGGCAGACGTGCCTACCCGTCCGGACGGTCCACGACAGTTCCAGGTTTCTGGGAGAGTGGTAGTACCAGTATCAGAGAGAAGAAGTTAAATATACTGAGTTTGGCATGACAGTGGGACACCCAGCAGGCAGTTTAGTAGAAGTTGGAAAGTCACAATGTAATTGTTGAAATGTTTACCAGCATTAGCCTTCGTTCAGTTCCACAAGCATTCTCCTCTAGTATTACTTGTCTAGTACACTGTATGTGTATGATCATTTGCTTACAAACTGAATTTCCCATTACTAAAACTTGAGGATAACTTTATACTGGTAATATCAAAACTGTATTGTTTCTGAGGAAATAATGCTATTAAAATAATTACTGCTTTCAAGTGGATGTTTGCGTGTTCATGGAGTGACCACGATATTTATATATTTTTTACTTAATAGTTATATATCAATTATTATATGCCAGGTATATTGTTACAATTGCTTTACAAATATTAACTAATTTAGACATAATCATCAGAACAATCTGCTGAGGCAAATATTTTTTGTCATTTTATAAAAGAAATATTGTGGCCAGGTGCAGTGGCCCATACCTGTAATCCCAGCACTCTGTGGGGCAAAGGTGGGCAGATCACTTGAGCCCAGCAGTTTGGAACCAGCCTGAGCAACATGGTGAAACCCCATCTCTCCAAAAAATAAATCCCCCCCCGGTGTGGGGCCCCCTGACCTGTAGTCCCAGCTACCTGGGAGGTTGAGGGGGAGGAAAATGGCCCTGGAGGTTGAGACTACAGTGAGCTGTGGTTGTACCATCACTGCATCCCAGCCTGGGTGAGAGAGTGAGTCCGTGTCTCAAAACAAAACAACAACAACAAAACATAGAACAAAGAAAAGAAAATGAAAATATTGAAGTTAGAGGGCAAAAAACTTGGTCAAAGTCACACAGTTTATGGATGGCAGCACTGAGTCAAACCCAGGCAGTCTTTGATAGCAGAGATGTAGACCTTATACTTTAGCATTTCATCAGTTCCACACATTTGCAAAATATCAGTAATGAAGTAGGTTAAAATAGTGATCCAAACACTGGAGTACCATTCATTATGATGCTGCTATGTAATGCCATTTGTGCTTTACAAATAAAAAAACACAGTATTTCTATTTTTTTGAGACAAAGTCTGTCTGTGTTACCCAGGCTGGAATGCAGTGGCATGATTACAGCTCACTGTAACCTCAACTTCCAGGGTTCAAGCAGTCACCCCACCTCAGACTTCTCAGTAGCTGGGACTACAAGTGCACACCACTGCCCTGGCTATTTATTTTTTATTTGTAATTAATTAATTAATTATTTTTTGGAGACAGAGTCTTGCTCTGTTGCCCAGGCTAGAGGACAGCAGCTCCATCCTGGCTCATTGCAACCTCCATCTCCCCAGGTTCAAGCAATTCTCCTGCCTGAGCCTGGTGAGTAGCTGGGATTACTTGCCTCAGCCTCCAGAGTTGCTGGGATTGCAGGCGCACTCCACCACGTGCAGCTAATTTTTGTATCGTTAGTAGACTAAAATACCATGTTGGCCAGGCTGGTCTCAAACTCCTGACCTCAAGTGATCTGCCAGCCTTGGCCTCTTAAACTGTTGAGATTACAGGCGTGAGCCACCGTGCTTGGCACCCCCCGCAAAAAAATGCTGTCTTGGCCGATTGCAGTGGCTCACGCCTGTAATCCCAGCACTCTGGGAGGCCGAGGCGGGTGGATCATGAGGTCAGGAAATCGAGAGCAGCCTGGCCAACATGGTGAAACCCCATCTCTACCAAAATACAAACAATTATCTGGGTGTGGTAGCTCGTGCTGGTAGTCCCAGCTGCTGGGGAGGCTGAGGCAGCAAAATGGCTTGGACCCAGGAGGCAGAGGTTGCAGTGAGCCGAATCGTGTCACTGGACTCTAGCCTGGGTGACAGAACAAGACTCTGTGTCAAACAACAACAAAACAGCAACAAAAACAGTCTTAAATGTAAGTTTCAGTAATCACGTTGGTAATGCAAATTATGGTTTTGGAGGTTTTTTTCCAGTTGAATTTTAAGGGAAAATGCCATTTGTCTCTAATCACTGGAATTCATTATAAAAATACTGTGCAGCAGAAAACATGCTACAAGGTGGTTTAAGAGCTAGAAAATAAAAGTATCATTTGTTGACAGCGCTACCACGAGAGATTAGTAAAAAGCACAGGTGATATGCAATGTAATGTCTGCAGGTAACTGTTTCCTAAGTCTCAATCTTTTAACGAAGGAAAAATAAACCATTCGTGAAATTCTGCCATCGTCTGATGATTCCACATATCTCATATAGAACACAATTATGATGGTTTTGAAATGTCTGTTTTGAGCTTATTAATGTTGGAGTAAAACTGGAATCATTCATTTCTCAAACTGAGAAATAATACTCTTGATTTATGTTAATGATAATAAATGGTATAAAATACACAAGGTAACAGTCCAGGAATTCCGGTTTATTATAGTATTAATAATGCTACGGCTGAGCCTGGTGGCTCACCTCTGCAGTCCCAGCACTTTGGGAGGCTGAGGCGGGAGGATCGCTTAAGCCCGGAAGTTGGAAGTTACAGTTAGCTATGATCACACCGCTACACTTCAGCCTGGGCGAGACAGCAGAGACCTTGTCTTTATAAAACAAAATAAAACAATTTACACACACACTTCCTAATTCAGCCTACTCAAGCATGATGCGAAATTGATGAAGAATATCTAATTAAATGTCATAAAAAGTTCTAGTTCATGACATGCAATTTTTTTTTTTTTTTTTTTTAAAGACAGGATTTCACCCTGTTGGTCAGGCTGGTCTTGAACTCCCGACCTCAGGTGATCCACCCGCCTTGGCCTCCAAAGTGATGACATGCAATTTTAAAGACTCAAAATGAGGTACCAGAAAACAAATTCAAGCTTTAAGAAGTTGGGAGAAGATTTACAAGGATTTGCTTCAGACATGTGACAGAGAGGAAAGAGGACATTTTCTGGACTGGAGATTCAAGAGTGTCTAATTCAGGCTGCGTGCTTTTGCAAAGGCTAAGGCCTTAGTCTGTGACACAAATTTGTAAAGAGCTCGGAAAAGTACATCTCGGACTTGGTGTCTTTTCTTCCCGCCCCTTGATGGTCTGCATTTATGTTCCGATCACAGGGGCTGTGGCTGCTATAATTACGGCTCGTTGGGACTTTGCTTTTGTTTACTTCGTAGCTTGTTGCACCAGGAGAGGCAGAAAAAGAAGAAACAGAACCTCTGTTACTTCTGACATTAAGAAGTGGAAAGCAGCCCCGCTTACATCTTTCACGGTCCATTTTAGCCCCAGGGACGGTCCTCAGCTGCTGTAACACGTAGCGGAGCACTACCGCCGCGTAGGAGCGCTCCCGCCCCGGGGCGGAACCAGGACAAACCCCGCCTCCCAAGCCCAATCCCAGCTCTCCGCCGGCGGACAGGAAGCGGCGGCAGGCCTAGCAGCACGGGAACCGGCCCCTGCGCGCATGCGCGCGCCCCTGAAGCGCCCAGGGGACGGATATGGGCGGGAGGAAGGGGCGCGGCTCCGCGTGCCTGTTGGGTGTCCGCGCGTCACGTGATGAGGAAGGAGGCGGAGGTCCGAGTTTCGAGGGAGGGGGGTGAGAAGAGGGAACGAGCGAGGGAAGGAAAGCGGGGAAGGGAGGAAGGAAACGAACGAGGGGGAGGGAGGTCCCTGTTTTGGCGGAGCTAGGAGCGTTGCCGGCCCCTGAAGTGGAGCGAGAGGGAGGTGCTTCGCCGTTTCTCCTGCCAGGGGAGGTCCCGGCTTCCCCTGGAGGCTCCGGACCAAGCCCCTTCAGCTTCTCCCTCCGGATCGATGTGCTGCTGTTAACCCGTGAGGAGGCGGCGGCAGCGGAAGATGGTGTTGCTGAGAGTGTTAATTCTGCTCCTCTCCTGGGCGGCGGGGATGGGAGGTGAGGCACGACTGCGCGCGCCAGGGGCGCCGCGACCACGGCGGAGCAGCGGCCGGGCCGAGCCGATCCCAGTCGCGCCTCGCGGCGGGCGCGTCAGTCAGCCCAGCCGGCCAGCGGCGCCACTCTGGCGGGCCGCGCTCCCCGCTCCCTATTGTCCCCCGCGCCCCGACCGCGTTCCCTTCGGTGGCGTGCCGAGGAAGCTCCCGAGCCTCCGGCGAGGCCTTCCCCACCCCCCACCGCCCTGGCGGCCCGGGAGGCGGGGGTCGCCTCCCAGAGAAGCGAAGTCGGGGCATCCAGGTCGCCTGGCGAGAGCGGTAGAACCCAGGCCGGTGGCTGCATCCCTCCGGTCTGCTGGGCGGGCGCCGGTGCAGGCAGCCGCAGCGGGGCTGGCGGTCTCGCCGTCCTCGTTCAGCGCTCAGCCGGCTCGCCGTTCTTCCCCCAGCCCCTGCCCCGTGGCGGATTCCGAAGTCCTCTCCGCCGCCGAGACCCGCCGCGCAGACTCGTGGGAAGTTGTGGTGTTTGCGGCTGGGCTCGTGTATTGTTCTTTACCGGGCGCGTCGATCCTGACCGACCCCATTCTGCAGAGGGGCCGCCCGTGGAGTGGCAGCAGTCATCACCCCCTTGTCTGAGACGCGTGGCCTCGGTTCTCCCTGTGTCCTGTGTTTGGAGAGAGATCACAGGAGGGTGTGTTGGTATTCAGTGAAAACGTTCTGTACCCCAGGGGAAAGGGTTTGGTCGGGAGAAGGGGAAACCGTTTGGGGATGTTGTTTGATTTGTAGACTGGATTTAACCTCCTAGAGTAGAAGTTCGGTACCTGGGTGACCCAACTTGAAGAGTTTACTTAAACTCTCAGGTGGAGTAGACGTGCAGTGTAGTTAGTGGATTGTCAAAACAGTGCCCCCTCCACCCTCCAAGTGAAAGTTAAATTTGCTGAAAGCATGTAATTTATTGATTCTGGATTTGAAGGCAACGATTTTTATTTCCAGTGTATCCTAGGACCAGCTGCTTCGTTTTCTTTTTGTGGAAAGGGCTTTATTTTAGGTAAGCTTTTTGACTTGCCCCAAAGTAAACTTAAAAACCTCAAAGTGTGTCTAAAAGCAGCGAATTGAAAAATTTTGAGAAATGCTTTGGATGAGTGTCTCTAGACTTTTTTAATTAAGAAAATATCTGACTTTCATGAAATGGATTGTTTCTGTTTTTTTCTTTGTCAGTTTGACTTAAGACTGCAGGGCCAAGTGTAATTCGGAACTGTATTCTACCGAGTCTGAGGGTGGTACTGCGTAGGCAGACTTCTGTTACAGTTTGTAGTGTTCATTTTTTTGATATGCATTTTATTTTTTCAATCCAAGTCATCAGGTAAACAAATTTTACATTAAGAGCTGATAATAGATGTTTACCTTTAAAAAGGATTCTGTGCCGGAGACCCTCTGTTAGAGCCTTTCCATCTGACATTTGTTATTTCTGTTCTAAACCTGGCTTCCAACAAGTCATTATCCTGTCTATTTTCACTTTTTGTGAATAAATTCAGAAGTTAAGACATTGTTATCGGTAAGGTAATAAAGAGTAAGACAAACATATGAGGCATTTCACTGAGTAGTAGTATACTAAATATTATTTTAAAAATAATGAAAGCAAAGAAAAGTGATGTAGTCTGATGTTTGAAGAAAAAACAATCGAATAACATAATGTTTGTGAATTAAAGCCCTTATACAAAAATTTTCTTAACTCAGATTTCCGGAGTCCTTTATTGCATTCAGTGTTGATTAAAAAGCTACTTTTTGGTGTTTCTGTTAAGCAGAACTTTTTCAAAAAATGTAGGAAAAAAATATTTTAAGATTAGTATCAAGATTCTAGCTTTTGGGTACTTAGAGATCTTTGTAATTTTATTATAATTATGGGGCATTTTTCGTCTACTAATCTGAGCTATTTTTGGTCATTTGTAGGATCTTTGTATGATGATTTGTAGACATCAGCACATTCAAATTGAATATATATTTGCTTTTGCTTATGAGAGAGTGAAGAAATTTGTGTAGATTAGAAGTTGTAGTGGAAATTTAAAGAATAAATTGTTTTCAGAGAGTTAATAAACCCTTTTTGTTGCTTCCACTTCTCCAATTTGTCAATCATGTTGTGTTTGAAATTTTTCTTTACATATTTCTAGGAAGCAGCTGGAAGGAAGAATTAAAGTGTTTAGAATCATAAAACATAAACTTTCCTAATGGTGTCCCATTTCTAGCACAGTCCCATCCTGTGTTGTAGTTGTAGGCGGATACCATATTTTTTTATTTTTATTTTTTAATTGGTGTGTTTGAGAGGACAAAAGGATTTCAGCTGTAGCAGTAAATTAATCTCATAGTGTTTTGGTTTGATGGAATCCTATACGAAATGAACTTTGGAGTATGATACATCTTTTATATTTAAAAATCTGTTGTAAGTGCTTACCTTTGTACCATACACTCAATATAAATAAGTTTTCTGGAAACTTGACCAGAAGCCTTAGAAGTAGTAGAGCTTACACAGTGCAACTATTTCTCTGACTCTGACTCTGACTCTGAATCTGCCAGCAAATAAGAGTCTATGAAATTAATGAGAGACAGACTAATTTTGTCTTTATTCTTAAGGATCTCTGACTCTTCACCTTTTTTTTTTTTTTTTAACATGACTTTGAATCCAGTTAACTCCATCATCTTCTTTTTTTAAAATTAATTTTATTTATTGTAAAACATAGAGAAGAGGTCTCACTATGTTGCCCAGGCTGGTCTCAAACTCCTGGGCTCTAGGGATCCACCTACCTTGGCCTCCCAAAGTGCTGGGATTACAGGCATGAACCACCCCAACTGGCCAATTCCTTGTATTGTTAAGAATTTTTTCGGCTGGGCGCGGTGGCTCAAGCCTGTAATCCCAGCACTTTGGGAGGCTGAGGCGGGTGGATCACCAGGTCAAGAGATCAAGACCGTCCTGGTCAATATGGTGAAACCCCATCTCTACTAAAAATACAAAAAAAAGTAGCTGGGCATGGTGGCACATGCCTGTAATCCGAACTACTCAGGAGGCTGAGGCAGGAGAATTGCCTGAACCCAGGAGGCGGAGGTTGCGGTGAGCCGAGATCGCGCCATTGCACTCCAGCCTGGGTAACAAGAGCGAAACTCCGTCTCAAAAAAAAAAAAAAAAAAAAAAAGAATTTTTTCTTACTTTACATATTACCTAGGATGGGAAGCTGGAAGGACTAATTAAAGCGTTGAGAATCATGAAACATAAACTTTCCTAAAGGTGTCCATTTCCATCACAGTCCCATCCCGTGTTGTAGTTGTAGGAGTATATTGTTGCCTCAGTATTTTCTGTGTACGTGTATACAGCCTCTCCCAGCAGGGGTTATGGGGAATGGACATGGCAGGCACTTCTCTGATGTACTTTTAGTAAGTTTTTTAAGACCTTCAAGGATGTGTATTAGCTGATCTCTTTAAAATTTTTTAAGGGTTGTGGGAGGTGGGGCAAATGGGACATTTCTGTGCTATCTGCTACTGCTGGAGTTTCACTTTTCAATAGTTAATTCGAGAGGGGTGATAGGCAGTTGAAAAAACAGACTTGAAAAGATAATTTTTCTAGCATCATTCACAACTTAGTGGTGAAGTAGACATTCAAACTTAAGCTGGTTTGACCTTAAATCATATTAAGCTTTTTGTCTATTGCCCTCTCATACCTTTTTGAAAGCAGCTATTAGCTCAAAGGTGGCATCTGGACTAAACTACCTTAGAGATATGTTTTATTTGCAGTGTCTTTAAGTTTCAGCTGATTAACTTTGAAAAATTGACATACTTGCCAATGAAATTCATGGATTTCTGGTTTTTAGGGGAAGACTTGGAAATCCAGCTACTAGTGGGTTGTCTTACTATTGTTCAGAGCTGAGAGCTGAGCTATTGCTTAGGGCAGTAGCTGCCCTTTTTTTTTTTTTTTTTTTTTTAAACAAATAGATGTGCAGCCTGTTTATTTTTGTTTGTTTCGTTTGTTTGTTTGTTTTGAATTTTTAAAAATATGTATTTTGGAAAGCTTTACTTGTCACTACATACAGATCTGTATAATTTTTTTTAAATTGGATTTTAGGTTTTGGGGTACATGTGAAGAACATGCAAGATTGTTGCATAGGTACACACATGGCAGTGTGATGTGCTGCCTTCCTCCCCATCACCTATATCTGGCATTTCTCCCCATGCTCTTTCTCCCCAACTCTTCACCCCCCGCTGTCCCTCCCCTATTTCCCCCCGACAGACCCCAGTGTGTGATGCTCCCCTCCCCGTGTCCATGTGTTCTCATTGTTCAACACCCACTTATGAGTGAGAACATTCAGTGTTTGATTTTCTGTTGTGTCAGTTTGCTGAGAATGATAGTTTCCAGGTTCATCCATGTCCCTACAAAGAACATGAACTCATCATTTTTTATGGCTGCATAGTATTCTGTGGTGTATATGTGCCACATTTTCCCTGTCCGGTCTATCATTGATGGGCATTTGAGTTGGTTCCAGGTCTTTGCTATTGTGAACAGTGCTGCAGTGAACATTCGTGTGCATATGTAGAACGATTTATAATCTTTTGGATATATACACAGTAATGGGATTGCTGGGTCAAGTGGAATTTCTATTTCTAGGTCCTTGAGGAATTGCCACACCGTCTTCCACAACGGTTGAACTAATTTGCACTCCCGCCAACAGTGTAAAAGTGTTCCTATTTCTCCACATCCTCTCTGGCATCTGTTGTCTCTAGATTTTTTTAATGATTGCCATTCTAGCTGGTATGAGATGGTATCTCAATGTAGTTTTGATTTGCATTTCTCTACTGACCATTGATGATGAGCATTTTTTCATGTGTTTTTTGGCCTCATGTGTGTCTTCTTTTGTCAAGTGTCTGTTCATATCCTTCACCCACTTATGAATGGGCTTGTTTTTTTCCTGTAAATCTGTTTTGGTTCTTTGTAGATTCTGGATATCAGCCCTTTGTCAGATGGGTAGATATGCAAAAATTTTTCCCCATTCTGTTGGTTGCCGATTCACTCTAATGACTGTTTTGCTGTGCAGAAGCTGTGGAGTTTGATTAGGTCCCATTTGTCTATTTTGGCTTTTGTTGCCAATGCTTTTGGTGTTTTGGTCATGAAGTCCTTGCCTATGCCAATGTCCTGAATGGTTTGGCCTAGATTTTCTTCTAGGGTTTTTTTTGGTGTTGGGTCTCTTTAATCCATCTGGAGTTAATTTTAGTGTAAGGTGTCAGGGAGGGGTCCAGTTTCTGCTTTTGGCACATGGCTAGCCAGTTTTCCCAACACCATTTATTAAGCAGGGAATCCTTTCCCCATTGCTTGTTTTTGTCAGGTTTGTCAAAGATCAGATGACCGTAGATATGTGGTGTTGCCTCCAAGGCCTCTGTTCTGTTCATTGGTCTATACGGTAGCTGCCCTTTTTGAACTGGCCATGTGCTTATCAGTTACTGCAGTTGTCATTATTCCTGATGGTAATACACCTGGCCTGTTTTACTCGTTTTTGTTATCTGCCTGGGTACTGTGGGCTTGTTGTTCACTTCTTTGCCTCAGCTTTATCTTGTATAGATGACTCCAACTTTTATTTTTTATTTTTTTATTTTTTATTTTTTTTTGAGACGGAGTTCTGCTCTTGTTACCCAGGCTGGAGTGCAATGGCGCGATCTCGGCTCACCACAACCTCCGCCTCCTGGGTTCAGGCAATTCTCCTGCCTCAGCCTCCTGAGTAGCTGGGATTACAGGCACGTGCCACCATGCCCAGCTAATTTTTTGTATTTTTTAGTAGAGACGGGGTTTCACCATGTTGCTCAGGATGGTCTCGATCTCTTGACCTCATGATCCACCCGCCTCGGCCTCCCAAAGTGCTGGGATTACAGGCTTGAGCCACCACGCCCGGCTGACTCCAACTTTTAAAACAATATTTGAATATGACCTCTTATCCAACTTCTAATATTTTTTTGCAGTGTTTTTTTCTATAGTCTTAAAAATATATATTAAAAAAACATGGCATACACAGTACTTTTTATTCAGCATTAGGTTATTAGATGTGTGTGTGTGTGTTTTTTAAATCTCTGTTTTTATTAGTAGTAACAGTTTGAATGTCCTTAAGGTAGAATGATTGTTATAGTCTCTCTAAATGTCTTTATCTACATGAGTAAATAAGAAACTTTTTTTTCTACCACAATGAGAACCACAGAAAAAATTAGTGTAGGGTCATATTAATAAAAACCAATTTAAGAATGGCATACAAAGATAAACTCTGCTTTTGAAATTAAGACGTGAAATGGAACAGTAGCTTTAGCAATAAGCTACATTTTCCTAACGTTGGAAGATCACTGGTTCAGATATGAGACGATGTCTGTATAACAAACTCTGGGAATACACTTTTAAATTTTTCTTTTTTAAATTTTTTTTCCTGGTCTTGATTAAAGATGAAGTCTGACTAGTTTACCTAAGATGGTGTTGAACTCTTGCCTTTAAGCAATTCTCCAACCCTGGCCTCCGTAAATACTGAGATTATAGGTGTAAGCCATCGCGCCTGGCCAATTTTGGATGTTTTTGATGGAAGTTTTTCTAAAATGTAGAAAATTTGCTGTAGACACCTTTACTATCTCCTTAAAACAGACTGAATTTAATCCTAAATGATTGAAGAACAGCTTTAATATGGAGAACAGTTGTTATTCTGGGTTCTATTGTAGTTTTTGTTTTTAATTTTTTCAGAAATGATTGAAGTGGCTTGGTAGCTTATTATTTTTCTAAATTTATTCTAGATGATGGTGCATTTTATTCTTGGATCTAGTTGTAGCAGTATTTCCAACTTTTTGTTTGGTTTCTTTGCTTTCTTGTAAACCTTGACGGTGTCACCTTCTGATTAGTTGTTTCTAGTATGTTTTGTGTAGGAAAACTAAGTAATTATTATTAACAATCACATTTGCATGTGAAGTGAAATAAATAAGTTCTAAATCTTCTATGGAATAAAGTACATGAACTTTGAGTAGTTTTTCTTTCTCCCTGCCCCCCAACCCTACTCCTCATCTTTCAGTATGTGTAGTTTGGCTTTGTGGAGTTTAGCACTGAGGTTGCTGGGCTCTCAACTTTATAAACAGCTGGAGTGATGTGATACTAATGTGTTTTGCTAGTTACAGTTAGGCAGGGAAGAATGGAGAGAAGAAACTGGTAAATAACCAGGAACGTACAGCAAATAAAATGTATACTCATTTGGTTGCAGATAGATCATGTTATAGAGCTAAATCCTGAGTACTCTGGTTTCATACAGATAAACTAGATTATTGGTATTAAACATACTCTAAAATGTCCAACTGTCATATTCTCTACAGGAATGGAAATTGTTAATTAAAAAGTATTTTATTTAAAGGAAAGTCAGTGAAAGGTAGATGATAGAGGCTCATGATACTGTGCTTGTTTGTAGTAACCACCTGTGTTACATTAACTGCGTTACCAGTTTGGTGGTTTTTACATTTATATGAAGTTACATTTCTTGTCTGCCTTTAATTGTATTACATTATAATGGTTAGAAAAAAATTGCCAAAATTGGGGCATAGTCTTGGAAGGGTCTAGCTTAAAATATGGTCTGTGTGTTGCCGGGTGCGGTGGCTCAAGCCTGTAATCCCAGCACTTTGGGAGGCCGAGGCGGGTGGATCACGAGGTCGAGAGATCGAGACCATCCTGGTCAACATGGTGAAACCCCATCTCTACTAAAAATACAAAAAATTAGCTGGGCATGGTGGCGTGTGCCTGTAATCCCAGCTACTCAGGAGGCAGAGGCAGGAGAATTGCCTGAACCCAGGAGGCGGAGGTTGCGGTGAGCCGGGATCGCGCCATTGCACTCCAGCCTGGGTAACAAGAGCGAAACTCCATCTCAAAAAAAAAAAAATATGGTCTGTGTGGAGTACCAAAAATAATGTAGTCTGTGTGGAGAAGGTTGAGGGCAAGGGCAGTCATTGGCCACTGCTGCCAGTTTCAGTGGGAGGCCTGTGTGAGATAAATTGTGGATAGGAAAGGGAGTGGACAGAAAACCACATAATGATTTCAAATCCAAGCCCCCAAGCCCAGAATCACAGGGGCGGGCATTCCAAATTATAGGAATATTTTGCATTTGGTTTGATTTTTACATGGGCAACTCTGTGTGACACAATGGGGTAAAGATCTTCAGGTTTTTGTTTTTGTTTTGTTTGTTTGTTTTTGAGACAGGGTCTCATTCTGTTGCCTAGGCTGGAGTGCAGTGGTGTGACCTCAGCTCACTGCAGCCTTGACCTCTCTAGCTCAAGCGATTCTCCCACTTCAGCCTTTCCATAGTTGGGACTATAGGCACGCGCCACTGTGCCTGGTTAATTTTTTGATTTTTTTGTAGAGATGAGGTCTCACTATGTTGCCCAGGCTGTGTTGTTCTTTTTTAAAGGAGTAATTGATTTAATTAATGGTCATTAATGATCTTCCAAGCAACTCAAAAAGGTCTGCTTCTTCTGAGCAAAAATCTAGCAGTGGTAATTTTAACTAGTCTAGCTGTTGATTTTTATGTTAGGAAGAAGGAAGCAATGTTAAGGATAAGTGAAAAAACTATAAAACCCTACCACTTGGATTCCTATAAGGGCAGTAACGTTGCTGTATAGCAATGTGAAGATTTTGCCTTAGTGTTAGTGAGGATAGTCTGACCTGGCTGGGTTGCAGGAAATAGCAGTGCTAATAATATTTCTTAGGGAATGTAGTCTCCCTTTGATGTTGAGTGAATTCATTTTGAAGCTACTACAGATGCTCCTTGACTCATCGTAAGTTCAAAATCCCGTAAGTCGAAAATGTATTCATTGTTGGCAAGAGAGATGATGGTTCTTCGTATAATTTTTCGACTTGATGATGGTGAGAAAGTGATACACATTTATTTGGTAGAAAGCTGTACCATTGAAAGTTGGAAGGTGCACTCCTCCACTTAATGATGGGGTTATGTCACAATAAATCCGTTATAAGGTTGAAAAATCTGAATCATAGTAAGTTGGTTACTATACATACAGTCCACCTGTACTACTCCAAGTAAACAATGTGAGATGTGTACAGTGAGAACATTGTTGTTTAGTCACCAAGATTTATTATGTGTCTATGACTTCCACGAGTCATGAAGTGACAGTATTGAGTGAGAAGAAAAGTAAAAATACTGAGTTTGTTGGAGTAGATGAAATGTCAAAATATAAAAATAGACTTTCAATTATGTATTGTACTTGCACTTGAGGATTTGTTAAGCTTGAGGGATATCAGCAATTGGGGAAGGCTTTTTGAGGTAGAATAGAATGGCATATAAGATGCTTGTAGGTTTACTTGCCTGGTGTTGATAGTCTGTGTCAGGAATAAGGAGAATTGCTAACTGGGCCGTGATAACCAGGACTTTGATTATTCTAGGCCACGATAACTAGGAGATAAAATATTACGGAATGTTGGTTGGAGTTTACGTTGAAGAGTTAGGTTATGGTTGACAGATTAGGTGATGGAGTCTTGGATTAGAATGCTTGTAGAAATAAATAAGAATAAAACAAGAAATGACATGGAAGAAAAGCTGATAAAACTCGGCAAATATTTAATGTGAAAGTAACAAAACTTAGGGTTCACTCTGTTGAATTTAAATCTTAGGCTGTTTTATTAGAGGGAGCATGGTCTTATAAAACGAAGACCTCAGTCTTTGAAGTTAAAAATGTCTTAGGATTTTGAGTCTAGATAGAAGCTTATAGGTTGAGGTGGGTGTCAGTGTCTGGGATTTTATCTTATTTGCATGCCAATACTTTGGAACTGGATAAAACTTTGCACAGATCTTTAATCTCTGCCTAGTTATTTGGGAAGCAGTGCTCTAGGTAGTTGGGTTGTGGAAGTTTAGTGAATCTGGAGTAGAGATAGAGATTAGGTTTAAAGATACACTAGCACATCTTTTCTTTCTGTAGTTGGAATTAGGCTATTCAGTTCAAAAATATGACATGCAAACTTGATTTCATGTGAACTGTGAACTTCTGTTTCAGAGATAAATGGAGAATAATGGAATCTTTCATTTTAGGCAGATGTACATATATGATTTTTGGAGCGGAATTTGCTTTCCATCTGTTTTTGCTTGTATTCATGATGGCAGGACACATATATACATACATTTGAACTTTGAATTTAGCTTTCCAGTAATTTTTGCATTTTGCGCAAATGTGCATATATGATTTGTGGAGCAGAATTTGCTTTCCATCTGTTTTTGCTTGTATTGATGATGGCAGGACACATGTATATATACATTTGAACTTTGAATTTAGCTTTCAAAAGAACACAGATAGAATCCTATACTTATGAATTGATAGGGTATTACTTTACTACCCCTTTTCCTTGGAATTAAGTGGGATAATTCGTAAAAGTACCAAAGACTTTAAAGTATTATACAAATATTATTAAAATTATGTTGTTTCCAGACCTACTTTATTTGGAATCTATTAGTTACAAAGTACAGATGGATAAAATCTATTTTTATTAGTTAGAATATCATTACCAAACATTAGAAAATAGAATTGAAGAAAATTCATAATCCTCCAGCACAATTTTATCACTTTTTAATATTAATCATTTAGTCTTTTAAAATGCCTATTATGAATTTACATTATAGTATTTGTATAGTTCTGTATGTCTTTAAAAAAGCTAATGTATAGTTAATGGCTGGGTGTGGTGACTCCTGTCTGTGATCCTAGCACTTTGGGAGGCCCAGCTGGGAGGATCACTTGAGGCCAGGAGTCTGAGACCAGCCTGGTCAACATAGCGAGACCCTATCTCTATGTTTAAAAAAAATATATATATATATATATGTGTGTGTGTGTGTGTGTGTGTGTGTAGATATATATATATATATATATATATATATAATGTATATATATTTAGATTAATATATATTTATAAATATAAATAATTCTATATTTATATATAATATATATAATAAACAGAAGAAAAACAGTGTATAGTTAAAATGCATATACAAAGCAGACACTGAGATATTTATGAGTAGTAAAAAATGAAATCATGTCATTCCTGTTTATACCATATATTTTCTATTTTATAGATATTGCTGTTCTATTTTGTTTTCTCCTAGAGACAGATTCTCACTCTGACACCCAGGCTGAAATGTAGTGGTGTGATCCTGGCTCACTGCAGCCTCTGCCTCCTGGGTTCAAGCATTTTTGTGCCTCAGCCTCCAAGTAGCTGGGACTACAGGTGTGTGCCACCATGACCTTCTAATTTTTGTATTTTTAGTAGAGGCGGGTTTCACCATGTTCGTCAAGCTGGCCTCAAACTCTAGACCTCAAGTGATCCTCCTACCTCAGCCTCCCAAAGTGTTGGGATTACAGGTGTGAGCCACCGTGCTGAGACTCAATATTGCTCTTCTTTATTTCAAGCTTTGTAGTTATGTTACTCATCTGTATCTTTACTAGAATAGGAATGTTAAGGGAGAAGTAACTTTATTCTTAGTCTTTGTGTTTTAGGATCTAGCACAGTGTTTCACATTAGGATTTGGTAATAAGTATTATTAAGACCACAGAATTGATGGCTGGGCGCAGTGGCTCACGCCTGTAATCCTAGCACTTTGGGAGGCCGAGGTGGGTGGATCACCTGAGGTCAGGAGTTCAAGACCAGCCTGGCCATCATGGTGAAACCCCATCTTAAAAAACAAAAACAAAACAAAACAAAACACCACAGAATTGTTAAATACATTGCTTGGTAAGTGGACTGGACTTCTGAATACATCTTATATACCCATTTTCATTCAGTAGATGTTGGCATTAGTGAAGCAGCCTTCATAGTACTGGCTGTCAGCTATATTATGGAAATAGTATACATGTAACTGAATGTCATAATGATTTCTGTTAAAATTGGAATATTGGTGTAGTAAAATTAGAAAGTGATCTCCTCCAATTAGTACAGTATATTATAAGAACCTTCAAATGTATATTATAAAAGTTAGGTATTCTAATCTAGCATAACGGAGAGGACAGTTTTGTTGACAGCTTTGGAGATGGATTGGCCCTGATACTTATAAATTGGTTCAGAAATCAGAATTTAATTTTGGCAAAAATTTACAAAATAATTTTCCTGGTAGCCCATAAAATTCACTTGTACCCATACAGTAGCAGAAGTCTCTTAGTAACTCTGTTATCCCTAGGAACAGTAAGCCATTTAGTAGGGAGGAGTCCTTTTTCTTTGGTGTAGAGCAAGCTCTCGCACAGTGGTTCCCAACTAGGAGGCAGAGGCAGATGTTTTGGGATATCTTATGGGGAAGGATGAGTTAATGACAGTGGATTTAAGATGAGGTGCGGGGTGTGAGAAAGATGTATATCAAAAGTGGGTGGTTGTGTGAGTGTGAAAGTGATGTAGGTAGGTTGAAAGTCATTCTCTTACTCTCTGTACTTGTGTCTTATTAGAAATTTTATAAAAGATTCAGTATAACTCATAGGTTCAGAAAAAGATAAAAAAGAAATTGTATAAAAGAGTTTCACATCGGCGTAGAAATCTTTCTTTCTTTCTTTCTTTTTTTTTGAGACAGAGTTTCGCTCTTGTTACCCAGGCTGGAGTGCAATGGCTTGATCTCAGCTCACCGCAACCTCCGTCTCCTGGGTTCAAGCAATTCTCCTGCCTCAGCCTCCCGAGTAGCTGGGACTACAGGCGTGCGCCACCATGCCCAGCTAATTTTTGTATTTTTAGTAGAGACGGGGTTTCACCATGTTGACCAGAATGGTCTTGATCTCTTGACCTTGTGATCCACCCGTCTTGGCCTCCCAAAGTGCTGGGATTATAGGTGTGAACCACCGCGCCTGGCCTTAGAAGTCTTTCTTATGTACACATTTCAATTTTTTGATTTTTAAATTGTATTTTGTAAGTTAGTGGTAGAAATTTAATACATTCAATAGATTTTAATCATTCATGCTTAATTTAGAAAACTTATAAATTTGTTTTGTATAATTTAAAAAATTATACAATTTAAACTCTAAGTTTGTGTATAATTTATAAAAGAGCTGCTTTGACTTCTGAGCCAGCTTGCGTTATTATGTTTACTTTAGAGACTAGCTAATTTCAAAATTGGGTGTGTCGAAATACGATTTTAATTGTAGACACACCCTCCTATCTTGAACTTTCACCCGTAACTGTTAGGTGTCGACGTTTGCTTCTAGAAGATGATTTGACTTGTTTCTAGTGAAGAGCTGGATACTGGCTTAAGTTTGAAGTCACATTGTAGAAGAAGCTTTCCAGAGAGTGTGTTAATAGCCCTTAAATATATTGCTGAAATATAGGGCATGATAGTTCCTGGAAGCCTACCCTTGGCATTTAGTGCCTCAAGATTTGAGCAAATATGTATATTAAATAAAGGAAGCATTGGTCAACACAGTACGATGCCTATGATGTAGATGATGAGTCAGTAGGAAGGAAATATACTTTCATGTTGGGCAAAAATGCTCTTGGTACCTAATTTTGAAATTATACAAATGAAAAGTCTGTTGAAACAAGTTGATTACAAGTAATTTTTTTTGAGGAATGCAAATATGCCAGGCGTAGTTTACTCTTACATCCTTTCATTTATTGTAATTGAGTTTTTCTGTAAATAGGAAGATCTGTAATACCAAACATCATTGTAGATTTTCCTCTCCCATTCTTAAGATTATACAATCAACTTTTTGAATACATATAGGAAAAAACTTGCTTATTTGTTATATGATGTTTCTGTCTCACACCAAGGTGATGATGTTGACCCACAATCAGTAAGATATTTTTGTTTTTTTCTCCAGATGTTAATGAAATTTTCATTCTGTACTTTTTGTAATCCATTTCTTTAATTTAGATTGGAATATATGATTATAAGTTTTGCGTTCAGGGATTGGGAAGGAAGCTTATGCTTAGAAGAGTACTTGCAAAGTGAGATGCTTCCTACCCATGGAATATGGAAAAAAATCATAATGGCTGGCCTTTGTTGGGATACTTAATGCCAGACATTGTTGTTAGGTTGTTTTGTTTATCATGTATTAACTCAGTCTTCACATCATCTCTATGATATAGGTGTTTATATTCTCATTTTACAAATGAGAGGAGAATCAGGGAGGCTTCCTTATCCAGAGTCAGGAAAGTCAAATAGATATCAAGGGAAGCCAGTATTTGAATATGGTCAGTCTGGCTCCAGAATCCCTCCTTTCATACACTATACTGTCTCTAAGAAACATACGTCATGCTTTAAAAAGTTTAGTTTGGTGGGATGATTTATCATCTTAGATCTTGGCTTTACATGTAGGCTCATTTTACCCTCAAAGCATAATTTAGGTTCTTTGTACTTAAGTGTTTGAGCCATTTGCCTTTTAGTAAGTCAGGTTCTTTAAAGAAGGTATTTATTTTTGGGACGTTAGAAAATGTTTATAATTGAGGGGAGAAAAGCACCTTACAGAAAGAACTTAAAACCATTTCAGGCCGGGCGCGGTGGCTCAAGCCTGTAATCCCAGCACTTTGGGAAGCCGAGGTGGGTGGATCACGAGGTCAAGAGATTGAGACCATCCTGGTCAACATGGTGAAACCCCGTCTCTACTAAAAATACAAAAAAATCAGCTGGGCATGGTGGTGCGTGCCTGTAATCCCAGCTACTCAGGAGGCTGAGGCAGGAGAATTGCCTGAACCCAGGAGGTGGAGGTTGCGGTGAGCCGAGATCACGCCATTGCACTCTAGCTTGGGTAACGAGCAAAACTCCATCTCAAAAAAATAAATAAATAAAATAAAATAAAATTGGGTCTGTACTGAACGCATACAGACTTTTTTCTTGTTATTATTTCCTAAACAACACAGTACAACAACTATTTATTTAGGATTTACATTGTAATATGCATTATAAGTAATCTAGAGATTTAAAACATACATGGGTATGTGCATAGGTTATATGGAAATACTTCGTTATCTGATGGATCAAATCCGTGGATTCTGATAACTGTGTGAGGTCCTTGAACCAACCCCCCAGGGATACCGGAGGACAGCTGTATTCTATTCTTTATCACAAGGGATAAAATTAGGAATTAAGATTGGCATTCTTTGAGTCCTTCCCTGTTTATTTTGTCCTGTGTTTGTATAATATATCTTATAGTGATGAAAGAACTTGGACTGGGAGAGTCTAGCAAGTAGTTGAGGATCAGGATAGAGTAGGTGATAAGGAATCAGAGTAGACGATTAGGCAGCTTGGAACTAGGGAATCAGGAAGATCTGTACAAGGAGAGATTCCCACATTCGAAGGTGAGCGGGTCAGAGGCCAAGCACTGTTTCAGATGAGATGGGTGGGCCGGGCACAGTGGCTCGTGCCTGTAATCCCAGCACTTTGGGAGGCTGAGGCAGGTGGATCACAAGGTCAAGAGATCGAGACCATCCTGGTCAACATGGTGAAACCCCGTCTCTACTAAAAATACAAAAATTAGCTGGGCGTGGTGGCGTGAGCCTGTAGTCCCAGCTACTTGAGAGGCTAAGGTAGGAGAATTGCTTGAACCCAGGAGGCGGAGGTTGTGGTGAGCCACTGTACTCCAGCCTGGGTAACAAGAGCAAAACTCTGGCTCAAAAAAAAAAAAGAAAATCCCAGATAGAGATGGATGAATAGTTAACATGTTTCAGTGAGATTTGATGATACCATATGTTATTTCTATACTTTTTGAGCTCTTGACTGATTGCTAAAGTTTAGGAATAAATCTCAGTTGATAGGTCCTGTCTCTGCATGTGGGAACATGCAATTTAGTGGTATCTGACTGAGGTAACTAGTACAAGGGTTGAAGATTAGTCAGGGCTCCTGTGGAGTAAACTATGCCTATTTCAATCACTAGCTGTGGAAATCAAGGGTATACATATATATATATTTTTGGTCTATGAAAAGCATATTCTTTAGTATTTCATTGCTTGTTTTCCACATCTGAGAGGTAGACATCAGTTTAGTTTTTGAAAGTTTTTTTGCCATATGCTGTATTTTGATAATTTTTTTTTTTTCTTTTCAGTTTTTCTTTTTTTTGAGACAGGGTCTCACTTTGTCACCAGGCTGGAGTGCAGAGGCATGATCTTGGGTCATTGCAGCCTGGACTTTCTAGGTTCAAGCAATCCTTCCACAGGTGCATGCCACCATGCCCACCTAGTTTTTGTATTTGTTGTAGAGATGGGGTTTTGCCATTTTGCCCAGGCTGTCTTTTCAGTTTTTTGTAGTCATATCAGAAATATGGTGACTTACCTTGTTTATGATGAAGGTAATTCAACTCATTGTAGAGTATCATGAAATCATTGAAATCAAAATTGCATTCTTGGCATTGCCTCCTATTTGCTTTGTGACATTGGGTTTGTTACATGTCACTCAGACCTCAGTTTTCTTCAAAATGGGCTAATTGCTCTCACTCGATTGGATGGTTTCAATGAAAAAATGTAGAGCAGTACAGAGCCTGGCAGATTAGTACTGTATACATTTTAATTATCATGACATCCAATTCGTAAGCATTATTATTTAATCATAGTTAAACAAGAAGTTTATGTAATCAGGATATTTTTCTGTATATGTTAAGTTTTCAGGGTACATTTAAAAAATTAGGATACTTTTTAAAGTAAAATAGGCAGATATAGTTTGGGATTTTTTTTTTTTTTTTGAGACGGAGTTTCGCTCTTGTTACCCAGGCTGGAGTGCAATGGCGCGATCTCGGCTCACCGCAACCTCCGCCTCCTGGGTTCAGGCAATTCTCCTGCCTCAGCCTCCTGAGTAGCTGGGATTACAGGCACGTGCCACCACGCCCAGCTAATTTTTTGTATTTTGAGTAGAGACGGGGTTTCACCATGTTGACCAGGATGGTCTCGATCTCTCGACCTCATGATCCACCCGCCTCGGCCTCCCAAAGTGCTGGGATTACAGGCTTGAGCCACCGCGCCCGGCCGATAGTTTGGGATTTTTAATGTGAAATGCCAAATGGGATTTTTATGTGAAATGCCAAACTTAAAACATCATTAAAAATTTTTTAAGCCAGATTTTAATATGAATTTGAATATATTGGATTTCTAAAATGAGAATGAGTCGAAACAGCCATAGTGTAATATTGTGACTCTATTATATAATGATAAACTCAAGATATCCTATTAAAGTCAGGGACAAAGTAAACATGCCCACATTCACTGTTAATCAGCTTGGTTTGGTAGTCCTAGTTAGTGTAGTAAGTTAAAAAAAATAAAATTATAAATAGATGAATAAAAGATTTAAATGTGCAAAGTGGAACCAATAAAAGGCCAAGAAACAAAATAAAGAATATTTTTAGAATTATGCCTGCAAAATCTAGGGGCTCATGAATCCCCTGTAGAGGCTGTGTGTTTTCTCCCTTGGTATCTGTGGGGATTGGTTCCATGAATCCAAGTCCCTTATATAAAAAGGCATATTTGCGTATAACCTATGCACATCCTTCCCTGAACTTTATTTTTGTTTTAAAGGGTTAAACAATAAAAGCCTTTATCTGAACAAATCAGGGTGGAATGAGGCAGGCAGTTTCAGGATTGGCTGATGCAGAAACTGGTTGGACAAATCCATATCAGCTACCATGTGGAGAGCCAACATTGTCCATCAAAAAGGGGGACCTCTGAAAATCCACAGAAACCCCTTTGAGGGAGGGGACGAAGAACCACCAGCTTCTCTTCACTCATCCAGTTGCAGTGGATCTGTCCATCTACATTGTGGATGGACAGAGCGGTTCAGCTCCTGGCTGACAGCTCACTCTCAAAGGTCACTGTCAGAGCTCTTCTCTTTTATGTTCAGGCTGTGTTGAACAATGAGACAGCACCTTCCATGAACTTTTTTTTTTTTCTCTTAAAAGATAGGGTTTCTCCGTGTGGGTCAGGCTGGTCTCGAACTCCTGACCTCAGGTAATCTGCCTGCCTCAGCCTCCCAAAATGCTAAGATAACAGGCATGAACCACTGCACCTGACCTTTCCATACACTCTTAAGGGCCTTTCTCCAGTGTGAACTCTAATGCTTAATGAGGTTAGGCCTTGACTGTATGCTTTTTTTACATCTGCTGCACTTTTACACTTACAAGGCCTTTCTCTGTGTGAACTTTAATGTGCCAAGCAAGGTGGAAGTGTCTGCTTACCCATATTTCCTGAATACATAGGGCCTTGTTCCATTATGAGTTCTCTTGTATGCTGTAAGATAAAAATTGTGGCTGAAGAATTTTCCTCATCTGCAACACTTAGAAGTCTGTTTTCCAGTGTGAACTTTCTGGTGCTCAACAAATGTGTCTTTACAGATAAAAAGACTAGTCACATGATCTGTACTCATAAGGCGTTTCTCCACTATCAGTTCCCTGATGCTGAACAAGATAGGATCTTTTGATACAGGGTTTATTACATTAAGCTCAGTCTTTTTCTTTCTTTTTTTTTTGAGATGGGGTCTTGCTCTGTTATCCAGGCTTAAGTGCAATGGCATGATCTCAGCTCACTGCAACCTCTGCCTCCCAGGTTCAAGCAATTTTCCTGCCTAAGGCTCCTGAGTAGCTGTGACTACAGGCACATGCCACCATGTCCAGCTAATTTTTGTATATTTAGTAGAGATGGGGTTTCATTATGTTGGTCAGGCTGGTCTTGAACTCCTGACCTCAGGTGATCTGCCTGCCTCGACCTCCCAAAGTGCTGGGATTATAGGCATGAGCCACCATGCCCGGCCTTAACCTCATGATCTCTTTGGAGTGTGAGGGTTGGAGATGGAGCCAAAAAATTTCTCAAAATCACTGCATTTATAATGTATAGCTTTGTTGTGAATTCTTTTCTGTACTGTAAAGTAGGAGCTGTGACTAAAGGTTTTGCCACATTCACTGCGCTCCTAAGGCTTTACTGCATCATTAATTTTTCTGTTGCTTAACAAGCTTGTCTTTGCAGCTGAAGGCTTTCCCACATTCACTACACTTGCAGTCCCTTTGTCCAATGTCAAAGGCCTCCCTACTCAATACTTTGGTGTGGCTTCTTCCCCATTGGGAGAGGCCTGGTGCTTGAAAACTTCAGAGATTTTCAAGAAGTATTTCCCACCCTTCCTGCAAGTGAAAACCTTGGAGAGCTGCAGATCTTCACAAACACTAGGCTCTTTTCCTTTTAGAAGATTTCTGCCTGATCTGCCTGCTGCCTCTGGATCTGGTCAAGGTTATAATGAACCAGAAGTCTCCACCACATGACTTCCATGTGTGTGGTTGCTACTCAGAGGATGTCCCCATTGTCCAGCAAGGTGGTAAAATGTCTTTCAAGACCAGGCAACGCATGTTATAGGGGTGGGCTTTCTTACCTGCCTTAGGAGTTCTCACATGTGACACCTCTTAAAGAAACACTCTGCTTGGAAGGTGCATGTTCATCCTCCACTCCATACCAACTACCTTGCGTGGGGTCACCTCAGGGTGGTTTGTTGCCTTCTGAGCCTCACTGCAAAATGTCCTGTCATATACTTTAATTTTAATTTTTTAATATTTTTGAGACAGGTTCTCACTCTCTCACCCAGGCTGGAGTGCAGTGGTACAATTATGGCTCACTGCAGCCTTGACTTCCCTGTCTCAGGTGATTCTCTCACCTCAGCCTCTTGAGCAGCTGGGACTACAAGTGTGTGCCACCGTGCCTGGCTAATTTTTTGTAATTTTTTTTTTTTTTTTGTAGAGATGGAGCTTTGCTATATTGCCTAGGCATGTCTCTAACTCCTGGGCTCAAGCAGTCTGCCCACCTCGGCCCCCTAAAGTGTTAGAATTACAGGCATGAGCCACTGCACTGGGCCCCTCCCATACACTTTAAACTATCTCCAGATTTCTTACAGTACCTAATATAATGCCAGCACATTACTTCATTTGTGTGGATTCAACATAGTACTCAGTGCACAGCAAATTCAGGTTTTGCCTTTTGGAACTTTGTGGAATTTTTTTCCCCTTCAATATTTTGAATCCACGGTTGGTTAAATTCAGTAATGTGGAACCCATGAATACAGAGGACCGACTACTATATCAGTGAGGGTTTTCCAGAGAGACAGAACCAATAGGATATGTATATGTACAGATAGATACATGAGAGAGGATTTATTAGGAGAATTGACTTAGGCGATTATAGAGACTGAGAAGTCCCACGATAAGCAGTCTGCATGTTGGAGACCCTAGGATGCTGATAGTGTGACTTATTTTAGTCTTAATGTCTGGTAACCAGGGAAGCTGATATTTTAACTCTCTCTGAGGCAGAAGCCCATAGAGCCTGGAGTCCTGATGTCCAAGGGAAAAGAGAGGGAGAATTTGCTTTTCCTCTACCTTTTTGTTTTTTCCTGGTTCCTAGCCAATTGGATGGTACCTGCCTACAGTGTAGGTAGATCTTCCCATCAGCCCACCTCTCCACACACCAGCCTTTTCTGGAAGCACCCTCAGAGACACATCCAGAAATAGTGTTTTACCAGCTCTCTAGGTCTTCCGTAATCCAGTCAAGTTAACACCTAAAATTAACTACACAGAGGTATGTGTATATCAGGTTAGTAGTCCTCTTGTAGAGGAAAATAAGATGGATTACAACCAAACACGGATGAAACTAAGTGTTGAAGTGACTTACGAAAGATTGGATACCTGTTTTATAATATTTTGTAATACTTCGCTTATTCATCTCTGCTGTTGTGTGAAAGCAGAGAGAAAAAAATATGTAAATAAGCATAGCAGTGTCGTAAAAACAGCTGGAACTGGCCTTTGGATAATAGTTTGCCAACCCTTGTTCTGCATTATTTGGAAACTTTTTCTACTCAGTACATTGCCTGAGATATCAGTTGGAAGTATTTTTTGCTTAAATGGTAACCTCCATGGTACCTGACCCTATTAATGTACTGTTAAATGCTCACATTAAAGCAAGTGTATAGAAAAAAAGAAATACAGATTGAGTGTCCCTTATTTGAAATATTTGAGACCAAAAGTGTTTTGGATCTTTAAATTTTTACATTTTGGGAATATATGCATTATATTTACTGTTTCCTAATGTGAAAATCCAAAGTGCTTCAATGAGCAATTTTTTTTTTTTTTTTTTTTTGCAACAGAGCCTCATTCTGTTGCTTAGGCTAGAGTGCAGTGGGCGCTATCTTGGCTCAGTGCAACCTGTGCCTCCTGGGTTCAAGTGATTCTTATGCTTCAGCCTTTCGAGTAGCTGGGATTACAGGCGTGTGCCACTACGGCTGGCTAATTTTGTGTTTTTACTAGAGATGGTGTTTTGCCATGTAGGCCAGGCTGTCTCGAACTCCTGACCTCAAGTGATCCGCCTACCTCGGCCTCCCAGTGTGCTGGGATTACAAGCATGAGCCCCTGCACCTGGCTGAGCATTTCTATTGAGCATTATGTCGGAGCTCAAAAAATTTTAGATTTTGGAACATTTTGGATTTTAGATTTTTGGATACTCAACCTGTATAGCTACTGGTAGAAGTCATGGAATTTCCGAATGAAGAAAGGTTACAGTGCTTCTCTCTTTTTTTTTTTTTTTTTTTTTTGAGACGGAGTTTCGCTCTTGTTACCCAGGCTGGAGTGCAATGGTGCGATCTCGGCTCACCGCAACCTCCGCCTCCTGGGATCAGGCAATTCTCCTGCCTCAGCCTCCTGAGTAGCTGGGATTATAGGCACGCACCACCATGCCCAGCTAATTTTTTGTATTTTTAGTAGAGACGAGATTTCACCATGTTGACCAGGTTGGTCTCGATCTCTCGACCTCGTGATCCACCCGCCTCGGCCTCCCAAAGTGCTGGGATTACAGGCTTGAGCCACCGCGCCCGGCCTTACAGTGCTTCTCAAGCTTGAGTTTGCTTACAGATCACTCCGGGGTAGTCTGGGGTAGAGCCTGATTCACTTGTGGGGTCAGTTCTGTGGGGAGTCTAAGATTCTGCATTGCTAACGCTTTCCTTGGAGATTTAACGTATGCTGTTAGTCACTGAAACACAGTTAGAATTAACAAGGTTCTGTGTTCAAGAAATTGCGAAATGCGAAACACGGAAAAAGATTTAATTGGATAAAGACTTAAACATCCATAAACATAATTTCCAGTTTCAGTGGTAATAGTTGAAAGAACTTGTTAGTTGAACACATGGTGAGTAGTAGGCCTCCGTATTTTCTTTTCTTTCTTTCTTTCTTTTTTTAAAAAAACAGAGACAGGGTCTCAATGTGCTGTCCAGGCTGGTCTCAAACTCCTGGGCTCAAGCAGTTCTGCCTCAGCCTCTCAGAGTGCTGGGATTCCAGTTGTGAGCCACTGCACTTGGCTCATATTTTATTTTAGCCTCAGTGTTGAGTTGGACCTTCAGGTCTTCTAAAAAATTCTTGAAGATGGTTTAGTTGCTATTTTCTCAATGAATATTTTTCCTTGACATTGGTTTCCCCCAATGTTCTTTTAATAGCTGTAGTCATGGTTGTCATTTAATCTTTTATTTCCCCGTCTCTTACTAGTTGTGTCCTATTAGCAAACTACAGTAATGTAAGAATATTGAATCATTATAGGCTGCTTAGTATTGGAAGTGAGTAGAAGGTTAAGTTCATTTATTTTACTGAGAAGTTAAAGTTGGAATATTTTGATTTGTCTTTGTTCTCGATTCTGGATTTTAAACAAATTTGTAACTTAGGGAAATTTTATGATTTTTGTAACTTTTATACATTTTACATCTTAGGGAGAAAGTAGAAAGGCCAGAAACCCACTTTGATGCAATACTTTTCTTTTTTCTTTTCTTTTTTTTTTTTGAAAAATAGAGATGGAATCTTGCTGTGTTGCCTAGGCTGGTCTCGAATGCCTCAGTTTAAGCCATTTTCCTCAGCCTCCGAAAATCCTGGGCTTATAGATGTGAGCCACCACACCTGGCCTCAGTATTTTTATTAAAAAAAAAAAAAAAAAATCTTCTGGGCGTGGTGGCTCACACCTGTAATCCCAGCGCTTTGGGAGGCCAAAGTGGGCGGAGGTTGGTAGTTCGACACTAACCTGACCAACATGGAGAAACCCCGTCTCTACTAAAAATACAAAATTAGCTGGGCGTCGTGGCATATGCCTGTAATCCCAGCTACTTGGGAGGCTGAGGCAGGAGAATCACTTGAAACCCAGGAGGTGGAGGTTGCAGTGAGCTGAGATAGTGCCATTGCACTCCAGCCTGGGCAACAAGAGTGAAACTCCATTTAAAACAAACAAACAAACAAAAAACAAATAAAATCTAGTCAGCTTTATTGAGGTATAGTTTACATTCAGTAAAATTCACCTATTTTTTAAGTGTACAAATTTATAAATTTTGAGAAATGTATTTACTTGTATAGCTACCTCAATAGTCATAATATAAAACACTTCAATCCAAAAAGCTCCCTCTGCTATTTGTAGTAAATTGAAAATACTTTCTAATTTCCGTTTGATTTCTTCTTTGACCCATGAACTATATAGAAATGAAAATTCCTAATATTTGGGGACTTTTCTGCATATCTGTTATTGACTTAATTCTACATTAGTCAGAAAACATACGGTAAGAATTTATTCTTTCAAAATTTATGGAAACATGCTTTGTGGCCTAGGATTAAGGTCTTTGTGACTGTTCCATGTGCCCTTAAAAAGAAATATATTCTAGCTATCCAGTCAAATTCTTTGTGTTTAAGTTTTTAATAATCTTACTAATTTTTTTGTCTAGTTATTCAGAAAGGAGTGTTAAAATTTCCAACTCTAGTCACAGATTTTTCTGCTTTTTTCTGTTTTATCAACTTTTTCTTCACCTACTTTGAAGCTCTGTTATGTACATAAATATTTAGGCTTGTTGTATTCTCTTCTTGAGTTACGAAATGTTCTTCTTTATCCCTCATAATTTTTTTGTTTTGTTTTGAAGTTTACTTTTTCAGATATTGCTATAGCCACTCTAGCTTTCTTTGGATTAGGGTTTGTATGTTACATGTTTTCCCATTTTTTTTACTTTTAACTCATCTTTATTTTTGTGTCTGTTAGCATATATTTACATTTTCCTTTTTTAAACACTAATAAGGCTGCTGTGTCACCTCATGCCTGTAATCCCAGAACTTTGGGAGGCCAAGCCAGTAGGATTACTTTATGCCAGGAGTTCAAGACCAACCTGGGCAACATAGCGACAGAAAAGCAAAAAATAAAAAAGATTAGCCAAGCTGGGTATGGTGGCTCACACCTGTAATCCCAGCACTTTGGAAGGCCGAGGTGGGTAGATCACCTGAGGTCAGGAGTTTGAGACCAACCTGGCCAACGTGTTGAAACCTCATCTCTACTAAAAGTACAGAAATTAGCTGGTCGTGGTGGTACACGCCTGTAATCCCAGCTGCTCAGGAGGCAGAGGGAGGAGAATCACTTGAATCTGGGAGGTGGAGGTTGCAGTGAGCCAAGAACACGTCACTGCACTCCAGGAGCCTGGGCGATGAGCAAAACTCCATCTCAAAAAAAAAAAAAAAGATTAGCCAGGCATGGCACAGTGATGCACCAGTTTCCAGTTACTTGGAAGGGTAAGGTAACAGGGTTGCTTGAACCTAGGAGGTTGAGGGTACAATGAGTTATAATCATGTCACTATACTCCAGCCTGGGCAGCAAGTGAGACCCTGTCTTTTAAAAAACAAAAAACGAAATGACAGCTTTTGCCTTTTACTTGTTATGTTAGATCATTTACTTTCCCTTCCGCTTCCCTTTCCCTTCCCCTTCCCTTTCTTCTTTCCTTTCCTTTCCCCCTTCCCCTCCCCCTTCCCCTTCCCCTTTCACTTTCCCTTATTTTGGAGATAGAGGCCTCTCTCTGTTGTCTAGGCTAGAATGCAGTGGCTGTTCACAAATGTGGTCTTAGTGCATTGCTGATCCAAACTCCTGGGCTTAAGCAGTCCTCCCACCTCACTATCCTGAGTAGCTGGGACTACAGGTGCACACTACTGTACCTAACTAGATCATTTACTTTTAATGTAACTATTCATATGACTGAGTTTTAAACTATCATCTATCTATTTGTTTTCTGTTCCATCTTTTCATAGTTCTTTTCCCCCTTTGCATTCTGGGGAGTAATATACTTTTCTTTTCTTTTCTTTTTTTTTTTTTTTTGAGACTGGGTTGCGCTCTGCCGCCCAGGAGAATTATTTGAATCTGGGAGGCGAAGGTTGCAGCGAGCCAAGATCATGCCATTGAACTCCAGCCAAGGCAACAGAGTAAGATGCCATCTTCATCTCAAAAAAAAAAAAAAAAAAAAAAGAAAAGAAAAGAAATTCATATGAATTTTCCTCAAAACAACAATATTGTGATTATAGAAAAGGAGAGGGTCCTAAATTTTGGGAGGTACATTTTCAATATTTAGGGGCAAAATGACATGATGCCGTGACTCACACTAGAGTGATTCGGGGGATGGAGGGGGAAGGCGGGGTATAAAAGAAAAAAGATGCAAATTATTAAATCAGTAGCCACTTCAGGAGTAAAAGAGACTGAATTTAACCCATGACCATCACTAATTAGAAAACTGGACAAAAGACATGACAAGAGAAACAAATGAAGTGAAATCTACTACAACTGGCCCAGCTTACCGTCTGCAAGCAGTCTCCGGGCCAAAGAGCATGGACAAGCAACCAAGAGCCTGAAGGTTCCACTTAATTGAGACAGACCTCTGAGTTCAGAGAGACCAGGTATTTAGAATCTATGAGCCAGAGAAACAGAAAGGAGGAAGGTAAACCGAGAGAGAGCTCCAGTCACCTCAAATTGGGGTTCCCTTAGGGTTTGGCTGACTACTGATCTAAGCACGTGAGAGAATAAACTATCCCACCTCAGAAAAAATGAACCACCATTAGAAGGAAACAAAATAATCCTCAAAACTCACACAAGGGCTGGGAAATATTCATATTCCTACCACTGAGGGAAGAAAGATCTTGTAATCTATGGAGCATTGCACGATCATTGCAGTCTCCACATCACTGCAAACTCCACCTGGGTTTAAGTGATTCTCATGCCTCAGCTTCCTGAGTAGCTGGGATTACAGGCATCTACTACCATGCCTGGCTAACTTTTGTATTTTTAGTAGAGATTGGGTTTCACCATGTTGGCCAAACTGGTCTCGAGCTCTTGACTTCAAGTGATCCACCCACCTCAGCCTCCCAATATATACTATTAAAAGTGATTCAGTTTTAATCTCTGTTATTGGCTTTATGATATACCTGTTGGACTTTTTAGAGGTTGTTCAGCGTGTATAATATCTGTAACTTATCACTGTATACTTTAATATATTATTTCAATTCATATAGAGTATATGTACACTTCGTTTCTCCTCTTTTCTGTTGTGCTGTTATTGTTACACATTTTAATTCTGTGTCATAAATTCTGCAGTACATTGTGTCTTAAAAAATATATTCACTTCGAAAGAGATTAAAAATGAGAAAAATAAAACCTTTTTATTTTCTTATATATTCATTATTTCTATCACTATTCTTTGCGTCAATGCAGATTTCCATCTGGTGTTATTCTTTCTATCTGAAAAAGTTTATTATTATTATTTTTTTTTTTTGAGACGGAGTTTCGCTCTTGTTACCCAGGCTGGAGTGCAATGGCGCGATCTCGGCTCACCGCAACCTCCGCCTCCTGGGTTCAGGCAATTCTCCTGCCTCAGCCTCCCGAGTAGCTGGGATTACAGGCATGCACCACCGTGCCCAGCTAATTTTTTGTATTTTTAGTAGAGACGGGGTTTCACCATGTTGACCAGGATGGTCTCGATCTCTCGACCTTGTGATCCACCCGCCTCGGCCTCCCAAAGTGCTGGGATTACAGGCTTGAGCCACCGCGCCCGGCCCAAAAGTTTATTATTTTTATTAATGGAGGCTGCTAGTGATGCATTGTAAGCTTTGAAACCCAGAAGAGCTTCGTTTCACCTCCTTTTCCCACCTTCATTTGTGAAAGTTATTTTCACTCGGTATAGAATCTTAGGTTGATAAAGTTCTTTTTTTTTCTGGTAGTACTTTAAATATGTTGCTGCATTTTCTTCTGAGTTAACATAGAGTGTGCTGTCAGTTTTATCTTTGTTTCTCCTTATAAAATTTGTCTTTTTTTTCTGGCTCCTTTGGTGCTTCCCTACCCACAGATGATTTTAAGGTTTTTTTCTCACTAGTTTTTGTAGTGATTAGCTTATGATATGCCTTTATGTGGTTTTTGTTTATATTTTAAATTTTTAAATTTTTTTAGAGATAGGGTCTCACTTTGTTGCTGAGGCCACTGTGATCATGGCTCACTGCAACCTCAGACTCCTGGGCTCAAGTGAACCTTCCGCCTCAGGCTCCTGAGTAGGTGGGATTATAGGTGTGCAATAAAAGTTATGCCTGGCTAATTTTTACTTTTTGTTTGTTTGTTTGTTTGTTTTTAGGGACAGGGTTTTGCTCTATTGCCCAGCTGGTTTTGAACCTCTCGGCCTTGAACAACCCTCCTGCCTTAGCCTCCTAAAGTGCTGGGACTGCAGGCATGCACCACCATACCTAATTTTTTTTCTTTTTCTTTTTCTTTTTTTGTTACTGTTTTTGTTTTTGAGATAGTCTTGCTCTGTCTCCCAGGCTGGAGTGGAGTAGCGCGATCTCTGTTCCCTGCAACCTCTGCCTCCTGGGTTCAAGTGATTTTTCTGCATCAGCCTCCTGAGTAGCTGGGATAACAGGCATGCGCCACCAGGACCAGCTAATTTTTCTGTTTTTAGTAAAGATGAGGTTTCACCATGTTGGTCAGGCTGGTCTCGAACTCCTGATCTCGTGATCCGCCTGCCTTGGCCTCCCTAATTTTTTATTATTTTTTATATTCATATAATAAATTATTTATTTATTTATTTATTTATTTATTTATTTATTTATTTATTTTTGAGATAGGGGCTCACTCTGTTGCCCGGGCTAGAGTGTGGTGGCATGATCATGGCTCACTGAAGCTTTGACTTCTTGGGCTCCAAGCGATCCTCCCGCCTCAGCCTTTCAAGTACCTGGGACTGTAGGCACGTGCGACTATGCCCAACTAATTTTTGTATTTTTTAGTAGAAACAGGGTTTCGTCGTGTTGCCCAGCCTGGTCTTGAACTCCTGGGCTCAAGCAATCCACCCACCTTGGCCTCCCGAAGTGCTCGGATTATAGGAATGAGCCACCGTGCCCAGCCTCTGTGGCTAATTTTACCCCACTAATAAGGTGTTATTATTCTGAGTGCTGTAGCAATGCTCCATAGATTACAAGATCTTTCTTCCCTCAGTGGTAGGAATATGAATATTTCCCAGCCCTTGTGTGAGTTTTGAGGATTATTTTGTTTCCTTCTAATGGTGGTTCATTTTTTCTGAGGTGGGATAGTTTATTCTCTCACGTGCTTAGATCAGTAGTCAGCCAAACCCTAAGGGAACCCCAATTTGAGGTGACTGGAGCTCTCTCTCGGTTTACCTTCCTCCTTTCTGTTTCTCTGGCTCATAGATTCTAAATACCTGGTCTCTCTGAACTCAGAGGTCTGTCTCAATTAAGTGGAACCTTCAGGCTCTTGGTTGCTTGTCCATGCTCTTTGGCCCGGAGACTGCTTGCAGACGGTAAGCTGGGCCAGTTGTAGTAGATTTCACTTCATTTGTTTCTCTTGTCATGTCTTTTGTCCAGTTTTCTAATTAGTGATGGTCATGGGTTAAATTCAGTCTCTTTTACTCCTGAAGTGGCTACTGATTTAATAATTTGCATCTTTTTTCTTTTATACCCCGCCTTCCCCCTCCATCCCCCGAATCACTCTAGTGTGAGTCACGGCATCATGTCATTTTGCCCCTAAATATTGAAAATGTACCTCCCAAAATTTAGGACCCTCTCCTTTTCTATAATCACAATATTGTTGTTTTGAGGAAAATTCATATGAATTTCTTTTCTTTTCTTTTCTTTTTTTTTTTTTTTGAGATGAAGATGGCATCTTACTCTGTTGCCTTGGCTGGAGTTCAATGGCATGATCTTGGCTCGCTGCAACCTTCGCCTCCCAGATTCAAACAATTCTCCTGCCTCAGCCTTCCAAGTATCTGAGGTTATAGATGTGCACTACCACACCTGGCTAATTTTTTTTTTTTTTTTGTATTTTTGGTAGAGACAGGGTTTCACCATGTTGGCCGGGCTGGTCTGGAACTCCTGACCTCTGGTGATCCACCAGCCTCAGCCTCCCAAAGTGCTGGGATTAACAGGTGTGAGCCACCGCACTTGGCCAATATAAATTTGTTTTTTTTTTTTTTTGAGACGGACTTTCGCTCTTGTTGCCCAGGCTGGAGTGCAATGGCGCGATCTCGGCTCACCGCAACCTCCGCCTCCTGGGTTCAGGCAATTCTCCTGCCTCAGCCTCCTGAGTAGCTGGGATTACAGGCACGAGCCACCATGCCCAGCTAATTTTTTGTGTTTTTAATAGCGACGGGGTTTCACCATGTTGACCAGGATGGTCTCGATCTCTTGACCTCGTGATCCACCCGCCTCGGCCTCCCAAAGTGCTGGGATTACAGGCTTGAGCCACCGTGCCCGGCCCAGTATAAATTTCTTAATATCATCCAAGACTGATTCTACTTTGCCTAGGATTGTTTCCAAATGTCGTTTGTTTTCTTCTCAATTGAATTGTTTTTCCATTTTCCATTTATTGTTTCTTTCATGGTTTTTTTTCTCTAGTATGATTTTACAATGTTATGTTCATGGGCTCTTCTCTGCCCAGATGTTTTTATTGCTATGACATAAAGTGGGTGACTTCTTTTTTCTTTTCTTTTTGTCTCTGAGACCAGTGTATTTTTTTCCCCTTCAAGTCATAGTTTGAAGGGCTGATTATTTTGTTTTATTCACTTTTCTGCAGTCATGGTGCCATGGTCATATATAATTTTTTTGAGAATTCCAGAACTCTCTTCTCCTGAGATTTTTAAATAAGTGAACTGTATGGCATCTAAGGGTTAGCGGCAGCATCAGAAGTCCAGTGTGCCATGCTTTTCCACATTTTCGTTAAAATATTGTTTCCTTCCTTGGCTGCCTGTTTGATAGATTATATTATTAGGTTATGACCAGTGTTGTATTTAACACACTCTTTTGAAAAAAAAGAAAAAAGGCCGGGCGCGGTGGTTCAAGCCTGTAATCCCAGCACTTTGGGAGGCCGAGGCGGGTGGATCACGAGGTCAAGAGATCGAGACTGTCCTGGTCAACATGGTGAAACCCCGTCTCTACTAAAAACACACACAAAAAATTAGCTAGGCATGGTGGCGCGTGCCTGTAATCCCAGCTACTCAGGAGGCTGAGGCAGGAGAATTGCCTGAACCCAGGAGGCGGAGGTTGCGGTGAGCCGAGATCGCGCCATTGCACTCCAGCCCGGGTAACAAGAGCGAAAACTCCGTCTCAAAAAAAAAAAAAAAAAAAAAAAAAAAAAGAAAAAAAATCCTCTGATTTGGCTGGGTACAGTGTCTCACACCTGTAATCCTAGCACTTTGGAGGCCAAGGCAGGAGGGTCACTTGAGCCCAGGAATTTGACCAGCCTAGACAGCACAGTGAGACCTTGTCTCTACAAGAAATAAAAAAGTTAGCGAGACATAGTGGTGTGTGCCTGTAGCCCCAGCTATTGGAAAGGCTGAGGTAGGAGAATCACCTGAACCCTGGAGGTCAAGGCTGCAGTGAACCTTGATAGTGCCATTGCACCCCAGCTTGGGAGTGCAATTGAGACCTTGTCTCCAAACAAACAAACAAACAAAAAAACTAATTTGTAGCCTTTTCAGTATTAGTTTCCATGGTGTAAATACTGCTCTCATGGCTGTTTTCAAGATCCCAAGGTAATGTTACAGAGCGTGTAGTTAGTAAGGGAATTGACACTCAGGAGAATATATCAGCCAAATTGCTTATCTTTTTTTAAATTTGACTTCAGTCCTTTTCTTTCTTTCTTTTTTTTTTTTTTTTTTGAGATGGGGTCTCACTCTGTCACCTAGGCTGGAGTGCAGTGGCTGTTATCATAGCTCATTGTGGCCTTGAACTCTAGGGATTAAGTGATACTCCCTTAGCCTCTTGGGTAGTTTGGACTACCGGTACATGCTGTCATCCCTGGCTAGTTTTTATTTATCTATTTATTGAGATGGAGTTTTTGCTCTTGTCACCCAGGCTGGATTGTAGTGGTGTGATTTTGGCTCACTGCAACCTCTGCCTCCTGTGTTAAAGCGGTTCTCCTGCCTCAGCCTCCCGAGTACCTGGGATTACAGGTGCCCACGACCATGCCCAGCTATTTTTGATACTTTTAGTAAAGATGGAGTTTCACCATGTCCAGGCTGGTCTCGAACTCCTCATCTCAAGCTTTCTACCTGCCTCGGCCTTCCAAATTTCTGGGACTACAGATGTGAGCTAATGTGCCTGTCCACCTGGTTAGGTTTTAATTTTTTTGTAGAGATGGGCCTTTCTATGTTGCCTAGGCTGGTCTTGGACTCCTGGACTCAAGTGATCCTCCTACTTTGGCCTCCCAAAGTATCTGTATCTGACCTGATTTCAGTTCTTCAAGGTTGTTCTTTGTGTGTGTGGAGTGAGAGTCCGGAGGGACAGGTAGGCTGCTTTATCCTCTACCTGTGGCCCCCTTATTTTCTTCTTCATTAAGTACTGGGGAAGAGAAATTATGTACTTCGATTTTAATAAATTATCTTAATGTAAGTTTTTTTCCACAATACTGAGATTATACAATTACAGATATTTAGGCATAATTAAGATAAACATTCATAGTTCTTATATAGAAGATGATATGAGGTGGGCTTGGTAACTGCGTGTCCCTGGGAAGTGTTTTTAACTTTCCCAGTTAAATCCTGTGAATCATGTTCTATCTCAATTACAAAGATTCAGAAAATCATTACTCAGGTCTTTTGCCAGTGAAAGTGAACATTATGTTGCTTTATAAAATTTGTGTGTGGGACAGAGAAAAGATGACTTTGTTTAATAACTCTCCCAGTAGAATTTCAACTATGAAGATAAATAAGATAAATACGATAAGAATTTCAACTATAAATAGTTGAGCTTTTGTCGTGAGTGCTTCACCAGAGCAGCAATAGTTACTGTTTTAAGTTATCAGAAGTGACAAAATACTTTTATCTGAACTGACTTAAAAGCTTGACTTCTTCCTGATTTAAGCACCAGAGACAGATAAAAACTAACTTGGCCAGGCAGGTGGCTCATGCCTGTAATCTCAGCACTTGGGAGGCTGAGGTGGGCGGATCACGAGGTCAGGAGACCATCTTGGCCAACATGGTGAAACCCTGTCTCTACTGAAAATACAAAAATTAGCTGGGCATGGTGGCACCTGCCTGTAATCCCAGCTACTCAGGAGGCTGGGCGGGAGAATCGCTTGAACTCAAGAAGCGAGGTGGCAGTGAGCCGAGATCATGCCACTGCACTTCAGCCTGGTGACAGAGAGAGACTCCATCTCAAAAAACAAACAAGAAACCAACTTGTTTCCTTTGGTGCTGAAAAAGGAGCGGAACCCACAGTTCTGCAAAGCCAAGCTTGTGCTGTGGCAACTCAGACCACTTAAATTCAATTAGTAATCCAATGGAAATTTTCAAAATGAAAGAAATTATTCAAAAGTTCTCATTATTTCCCCATTCTTGATTTCTTCTTTTTTGCTAAACTCACCTATACTACATTTATAATTAAGTTTAAAGGATATAGAAGATGCATTGATATATTTGATTTCATTATTTAGTTTTAATTTTTTAAAAGTTCCGTGCTAGCGGTTTTTATTATCTCCTAGGCATTGGCTTCACTGTAATTTCTTTGCTAGTTGTGAAGATAGTTTTGGACTCATTCCTCTCACCTCTCTTGGGAGGAGTGGGTTCAAGGGGAGGATGAAATAACTCATTATATTTTACGGTCAATGTATCTGTCTACTGATGCCAGCAGTTTAAGTTGAATGGTCCTTTTATGCCATTCTTTGTGCTCATAAGCATTTTGCATGCATTTAAGGTAGGCACTGTTGTCTCCATTTTACAGGTTTAAAAAAAAACGACCTCCTGAGATTTAAAAAAGTTAAAAACCTAGTTCTTGTGTTTATGGCTAGGAAGTGTCAGAATTCAACCCAGTTTTGTTTTTCATTCCTGAATTCATTGCTTCAATATGTGTATATTGGACTGAAAGGCAAATGTGGGAGAAGGAAGAAAAGGAAGAGAGGGGGAAGAGATGATGATGATGATGGATAATTTTTTTTTTTTTTGAGACAGCGTTTTGCTCTTGCTCTCCAGGCTGGAGTGCAATGGCATGACCTCGGCTCACCGCACCCTCTGCCTTCTGGGTTCAAGGAACTCTTCTGCCTCAGCTTCCTGAGTAGCTGGGATTACGCTACTACTCATGTGCCACCACACCCGGCTAATTTTGTATTTTTAGTAGAGATGGAGTTTCTCCATGTTGGTCAGCCTGGTCTTGAACTGCCAACCTCAGGTGATCAATCCGCCTTGGTCTCCCATAGTGCTGGGATTACAGGCGTGAGCCACCATGCCCATTGATGATGGACAATTTATTGAACCTTTTTTGTTTTGTAGACACTCTAATATTAATTGTCACACATGGTTTACATCATTTTATCTGTGATAGTTTTTTGGTTTTTTAGATGGAGTCTTGCTCTGTCGCCGAGGCTGGAGTGCAGTGGCGTGATCTTGGTTCACTACAACCTCTGCTTTTTGGGTTCAAGCAATTCTCCCATTTCAGCCTCTCGAGTAGCCGGGACTACAAGTGTCCACCACCACGCCCAGCTAATTTTTGTATTTTTAGTAGAGATGGGGTTTCACCATGTTGGCCAGACTGGTCTGGAACTCCTGACCTTGTGATCTGCCCGCCTCAGCCTCCCAGAGTGCTGGGATTACAGGTTTGAGCCACTATGCTTGGCCTGTGATCATCATGAGAGAGAGCTAATCTAGTCTCTTCATTCTGTGGATAGGAGACTGAAGCTGAGTAGTTTCCTATTCCATCTGGGAAACAACTAATAAGTGAAGATAGTGGTATTCAAACCCAGATCATTTTTTTTCTCATTCTAGTAAAAAAATGCTTAATATAAAATGTACTGTCTTAACCATTTCTAAATATACAGTTCAGTAGTTTTAAGTATATTCACATTGTTGTCCAACAGATTCCAGAAGTTAAACCCAGATAATTTGACTTCAGGGTTTGTGCCCTTTAACTCATAGTGCATTAACAGAAAATTTAGTGTTGGATTACAAAATTTAGTGTTGGATAATAGATGAACTATTATCATTTTTTAGAAAACTTAAGACTTGTTTTATAAAAGAGGATGGTTTTCTTTAGTTAAGAATTTGGATTTGTTGAAGAATCACTTTTTTTTTTTTTTTTTGGGTTCCTCTTGAAGATGGAAAAATAAGGACCAAATTTACTTTCCTGCCTGGAAGGAAACAAGGAAACCAGGAAAAATACAGAGAAACAAAGTGTGTGTGTGTGTGTGTGTGTGTGTGTGTGTGTGTGTTTTTTTTTTTTTTTTTTGAGACTGAGTTTCACTCTTGTTGCCCAGCCTGGAGTGCAATCTTGGCTAACTGCACCTTCCGCCTCCCAGGTTCAAGTGATTCTCCTGCCTCAGCCTCCTGAGTAGGTAGGATTACAGGTATCCACCACCACGCCTGGCTAGGTTTTGTATTTTTAGTAGAGACGGAGTTTCACCATGTTGGTCAGGCTGGTTTCCAACTCCTGACCATAGGTGATCCACCATCTCGGCTTGCAAAAGTGCTAGATTACAGGCGTGAGTCACTGCATCCGGCAAAACAATGGTTTTTAAGGCATGGTCATCACATAGGGAGGGCTCCTGAGAGGGGAAACAATAAGGTTGGCTCTTTGTGCCAACTTTCTGCCTTGAGAGATTTCTGGGTTCGGTTTGTAGTGCTATGAGAGAGAACCTAGGTAGAATTCAGTGAACTCCCTCAGTTGAGGAGATGAAGCTGAGAATTAGGGGAGACCAAAGTGGGTGGAGTTCACAGAGAGAATTTTAGGGTGAAGAGAGAGCTGCACGGCGGATTTCTGAGATATGCAGAGCTCTAATCAGCCAATGTGAGGAAACTACTTGAGGCTAGAGAAAAGAATCATCCCAAAAGATTACATTGAACAGTACCTGGTGCTCATATGGGGCTATAAACAGGGCCTTTTCTTACCAAGTAGACTGGAAAAACTCAGTTCATGGAGCCTTGGGTCTAAGACAGGTGTAGCCTCAGTGGGAATAATTAGCTCCAGGCTGAACACTCATTCTACATAAATTTGTCCAGAAAATTGAAGAAGAGGTAATACTTTTGAGTATGTATTTTTAACCCTGGTATCATAACTTGACAAAGATAGTATAAGAAAACTGTAAGCCAGTATATCCTGTGAACACAGATGACAAAATTCTAAACAAAATTACAGCAATTATTTATTTTTTGTTTTTATTAGAGATGAGGTCTCACTGTGTTGACCAGGCTGGTCTCGAGTTCCTGGCCTCAAGCAGCCCTCTCACCTCAGCCTCCTGAAATGCTGGGATTACACACGTGAGCTGCTGCACCTGGCTCTGATAGTTTTTATCAGCAAAATATGAATAGAAGAGAACTTGGTCAGCCTGATAAAGGACATCTAAAACAAATATATGGCTAACATCCAAACTTGTGTGTGAGGTTGAAATTACCATCATGATAAGTTTTAATAATATATATGTTAATATTAATGAAGAATTTATAATATTAGTGCTGAGATTAGGGAGAAGTTGTTTCATACGTATTCGTAGATATTTGAATACTTAAGGCATCATGTTAGAACTAGAAGAGGTCTTCAAGATGGTACTAATTCAGACTGTTTATTTTTTATAGGTCAGTATGGGAATCCTTTAAATAAATATATTAGACATTATGAAGGATTATCTTACAATGTGGATTCGTTACACCAAAAACACCAGCGTGCCAAAAGAGCAGTCTCACATGAGGACCAGTTTTTACGTCTAGATTTCCATGCCCATGGAAGGTGAGTAAATTTATTACCAACTGTGTCTGAAGTTCCCATATATTTAAGTTAATTTTCCTTTTGTAATGCAAGGTCTTTATTTGGAAATTCCATTTCTGTTGGAATTTGGTATGTGCATTAAAAAATGACTAACTTTTAAATGGATTGCCCTTTTCTATTGTGGAAGAAACAGTCAAATTTAAATGTTTTTGAATTTATGAATCAGATCTTACATTAGTAAAAGATAGGTCTTTAAAGAAGATTCTGTGTTCATAGTTTCTGACTACTATTTATATGTTTTATGGTCAATTTATCTGTCTACTGGTGCCAGCAGTGAAGGTAACTACTTGTATGCCATTGAATACATCGTTTAGTTTCTCATTAACTCAGTTTTACCAGTTCTAAAATGACAGCTGGTAGACAGATTACCTGCTGTATTGTTCAGTTCTCAAACAGAATTGTTAAGTGATAAAGGGGAGCCAAGGGAGAGAGGCTGAAAAACAAAATCACTTACTGAGTACCTGTGGTATTCTAGATGCTTTATATGCATTTTCTTGTTTAGTCTTCTTGACATCCAGACAAAGGTAAATAGCTTTTTGTATCTGAGGAAGCTAAGGCTCAGAGAAGTTAAATAACTTACCCAGCACTGATTTTACTGAGACCTGGCTAAACAACCTTATTTTTTTCTCTATCTATTACAGAATCTTGGAGATCTTTGTCAAGCCCTTGCTTTCTTAGGTGTAATTAGTAAATCTATTCCTTTTGTACTTTTTCTGCTGATGGAACCCTGACTGATTACTATAGAATTCACTTTCTAATAGGTTTCTCAGCTTCCACTGTGTTTATCATTAAAGCTATCCTACTGCTATGAGATGACTCTTGTCTACTTTTTTCATGTCAGCTTATTGCTCTAAAGTCTTCAATCAATGATTGTTAGTCAGATTTTCTTAATTTGACTTTTAAGTTTCTCTGTAAATTAATCTTATCATTCTAAACTTAATTTCTTTTACTTCCCATCAAGTGTCTGTTTTACCCAGAATGATCTTCTAGTCTCTGAATATACCACATAAACTTTGGTCTCTGTGTCATCAGTCCTAAATCATGATAGTCTTTTAATATGCAATTCAACTTCTATCTCTTAGACAGTTTACTTTTTAATTCCCTCTAAATATTAAAATTACTTATCTTAACCATTGAAATCTTCATTTGTACTTTTTTTTTTTTTGAGTCCTTCTTATTTATTTTTCTATAACTGTGTTTTCTGTTTCTCACAGGCAGGCATCCTAGCTAGTGTTTGGTATTATCCATTATATTGCGCATATGGTACATGTGCTTAAGAAAGATTTTTTTTTTTTTTTTGAGACAGGGTTTCGCTCTTATTATCCAGGCTGGAGTGCAATGGCGCGATCTTGGCTCACCGCAACCTCCGCCTCCTGGGTTCAAGCAATCAATTCTCCTGCCTTAGCCTCCCTAGTAGCTGGGACTACAGGCGTGCGCCACCATGCCCAGCTAATTTTTGTATTTTTAGTAGAGACGGGGTTTCACCATGTTGACCAGGATGGTCTCGATCTCTTGACCTCGTGATCCACCCGCCTCGGCCTCCCAAAGTGCTGGGATTACAGGCGTGAGCCACCGCGCCCGGCCTAAGAAAGATTTTAATGGATGAAAAATCAGATAATTAGGAATGCTATGAAACTTAAAGTATTTTGTACATGGAAATAAATTTGTTCCTTAAATTAGTGTATTTTCCGTATTACAATGATTATTGTTGAAAAAATTACTTTCGGGTTATAAAATCTTTGATTTGAAGGAGGAAATAAGATTTATTTCAGGGTCTTTTCTTGTAGATAAACATTTTAGTGGCAGCAGTTTATGTAAATTTTTATGACTCTTAAGATACTTTAAAATTACTCATTCTTTTTTTTTTTTTTTTTTTTTTTGAGACGGAGTTTCGCTCTTGTTACCCAGGCTGGAGTGCAATGGCGCGATCTCGGCTCACCGCAACCTCCGCCTCCTGGGCTCAGGCAATTCTCCTGCCTCAGCCTCCTAAGTAGCTGGGATTACAGGCACACACCACCATGCCCAGCTAATTTTTTGCACCTTTAGTAGAGACAGGGTTTCACCATGTTGACCAGGATGGTCTCGATCTCTCAACCTCGTGATCCACCCGCCTTGGCCTCCCAAAGTGCTGGGATTACAGGCTTGAGCCACCACGCCCGGCCTACTCATTCTTTATTAGTATGTACTGTGAAATAACAAACAATCATTAGTCTCCCTGTTTTTAATGAAGATCTCAAAAATACTTAGTATTATTAATTATTTAGTATATACCAAATACGTTTTGAGTGTCAAAAGGGAAGGTGAGATTCTACCTGCTTTTGGCTTGAGTGTCTATTCCTATTATATAATTAGATTTTTGTTAGATAATGTAATTCATATTGAATAAGTGGCAAAACTGAATCCTTAACTCTTTTGTGTGTGTGTGAGTGGGTGAGAGAAAGAACAGGGAAAGCAAGAGACTGTGTATGAGTGAGAGGGCTGCCACATAGTTGTCTAAAAAATGTTTATTAACTGCTAGTGAAAAGTTACCAGCTGGGCGCAGTGGCTCATGCCTGTGACCCCAGCATTTTGGGAGGCCGAGGCGGGTGGATCACCTGAGGCCAGGAGTTCAAGACCAGCCTGGGCAACGTGGTGAAACCCTGTCTCTAATGAAAACAAACAAACAAAACAAATAGAAAAATTATCTGGGCATGATGATGTGTGTCTGTAATCCCAGCTACTAGGGAGACTGAGGCAGGAGAATGGCTTGAGCCTGGGAGGTGGAGATTGCAGTGAGCTGAGATTATGCCATTCCAGCCTGTGTGACAGGTGAGACTCTGTCTCAAAAAAAAAAAAAAAAGATACTTAATGTAGGATGTGGGAGATTGTATAAGATGCATCGATATGTTATATTACAGATAAAATGCTGTAGATATTCAAAGGTGGGAGAACTTCTTGTTGAGGCACTAAACAAAGGACCTGAAACTAGGAAATCTTATGTAATGTGGTCTCATTTATACTGGGTCATTTTTGGGTAGTTCTTTTTTGTTTTTGAAACAGGGTCTTGCTCTTTTTTCCAGGCTGGAGTGTAGTGGTACGATCTTGGCTCGTTGCAACCTCTGGGTTTAAGTGGTTCTTCAGCCTCAGTCTCCCAAGTAGCTGGGACTATAGGTGTGCCGTCATCATGCCTGGATAATTTTTGTATTTTTAGTAGAGACAGGGTTTCACCATGTTGGCCATGCTGGACTTGAACTCCTGACCTCAAGTGATCCACTCACCTCTGCCTTCCAAAGTACTGGAATTACAGGCATGAGCCACCATGCCTGGCCCATTTTAGGATGCTTTTAACACAAATCTATATAATTAGCTATACAAACTTAACTGTATTTTCTAGACTTCGTCCAGTTTAAGATATTTTATTTTCCCAATTTTTATGTATTCACACTGTCTCAGAATTTGTGCCCTAAACCTTGGTCATTGTAATTACCTTTTAAAATACATTACGTAAAAATGTAATGGTCTGATGATCTTGTTTTTCCCTTTCCTTGAAAACATACCTACAAAATGACTGGGGTAATATAATTACGGATTTCTTGCTAGGTCTTTCTTCTCCTTCTATCATCTAACAAATATTATTCTTGGTATACTGTAACGCCTCTTAACAGGATTTCTATCTATAGATAAATTATCTGTTATTTGGTTAATAATGATTTGTAATAATTTCTATTTTATTTGTTTTTTATTTTTTTGAGACAGAGTCTTGTTTTGTTGCCAGATTGGAATGCAGTGGTACAGTCTTGGCTCATTGCAACCTCTGCCTCCCAGCTTCAAGCGATTTCTTGCCTCAGCCTCCTGAGTAGCTGGGACTACAGGTACACGCCACCACACCCAGCCAATTTTTTTTTGTATTTTAATAGAGACAGAGTTTTACCATGTTGGCCAGAGAGGTCTCAATCTCCTGATCTCGTGATCTGCCCGTCTTGGCCTCCCAAAGTGCTGGGATTATATGAGTGGGCCACTGCGCCCAGCCTGTATTTTCTTTTTACAAATTTTTGTTTTTTGTGTTTAATATGAATATAAGCTTATTTATTTATTTATTTGTGTTTTTTTTTTGTGAGATGGCATCTTGCTCACATTGTGCAGGCTAGAGTACAGCAGCGCGATCTTGGTGCACTGCGTCCTCCACCTCCCGGGTTCAAGTGATTCTCCTTTCTCAGCCTCCCATGTAGCTGGGATTGCAGGCATGTGCCACCACACCTGGCTAGCTTTTTTTTTTTTTGTATTTTTAGTAGAGACACAGTTTCACCATGTTGGCCAGGCTGGTCTTGAATTCCTGACCTCAGGTGATCCACCTGCCTCAGCCTCCCAAAATGCTAGGATTACAGGTGTGAGCTGCCGTTCATGGCCAAATATAAGTTTTATTTTTATTTTTAGGTAGATTGGCTTATTGCATAGTGAATATAGCTTTGAAATGACTTTGGGTTAGAGTTACTTGTAGCTCAGCCTATAAGATGTGTACTATCTTTTAGCCCAGTGTATAAAATGTTTACCATCTTACATTGTGGCTAGAATTGTAATTTGTATTTCACCCTTGAAAAAATACCAAGTAGAGTTTATTTTTTTTTCCATTCACATAGTAGACTTTAGTCCCCTAGAATCTGATCAGTATACGTTAACACATAATATAATATATTAAATTTTGTGCGTTTAACTTATACATATAAAGAAGAATATACTTGGAAAAGGTTTTGCTTATACAGTTATGACTTACATTTCTGGGTAGTAGCACAGCCTCTGTGTGCACGCATGCGCATGTATATGTATGTCTTAGTATTAAAGTAGTTTTTTGTGGTGTTTATATCTAAGCATGTGAACACACTTTCAACCTGGCTTCTATGTTTTCTCAGTAACGAAGGGTATGTTATATGTCATGTTTATAGATGTTACTGTTAAATTAAGAAACAGTTAGATTTTTCCAAACCAAAAGTCCGTTCTTTTTTTTTTTTGAGACGGAGTTTCGCTCTTGTTACCCAGGCTGGGGTGCAATGGCGCGATCTCGGCTCACCGCAACCTCCGCCTCCTGGGTTCAGGCAATTCTCCTGCCTCAACCTCCTGAGTAGCTGGGATTACAGGCACGTGCCACCATGCCCAGCTAATGTTTTATATATTTAGTAGAGACGGGGTTTCACCATGTTGACCAGGATGATCTCGATCTCTCGACCTTGTGATCCACCCGCCTTGGCCGCCCAAAGTGCTGGGATTACAGGCTTGAGCCACCGCACCTGGCCAAAGTCCATTCTTAAGAATCCTATCGCCAGGTTCAGTGTCCCACGACTGTAATCCCAGAACTTTGGGAGGCTGAGGTAGGTGGATCACCTAGGTCAGGAGTTTGAGACCAGCCTGGCCAACATGGACCCCGTCCCTACTAAAATACAAAAATTAGCCGGGCGTGGTGGTGTGTGCCTGTAGTACCAGCTACTTGGGAGGCTGAGGCATGAAAACTGCTTGCACCTGGGAGGTGGAGGTTTCAGTGAGCTGAGATTGCACAACTGTACTGCAGCGTGGGCGGCAGAGTAAGACTCTGTCTCAAAAAAAAAAAAAAAAAAAAAAGGATTCTATGAAAAACTGTTGATCTTGAAATAAAGCTTAAAGTTGTTTTAAAATAAAAGTACCGCCGGGCGTGGTGGCTCAAGCCTGTAATCCTAGCACTTTGGGAGGCCGAGGCGGGTGGATCACGAGGTCAGGAGATTGAGACCATCCTAGTCAACATGGTGAAACCCCGTCTCTACTAAAAATATAAAAAATCAGCTGGTCATGGTGGCGCGTGCCTGTAGTCCCAGCTACTTGGGAGGCTGAGGCAGGAGAATTGCCTGAACCCAGGAGGCGGAGGTTGCGGTGAACCGAGATCGCGCCATGGCACTGCAGCCTGGGTAACAAGAGCGAAACTCCGTCTCAAAATAAAATAAAATAAAAGTAGCATTTGAGCCAGTATCAACAGTTGTTAAAGTAAAGAAACAACTCCAGTAATACTTATCAGAATATTAAACTTTTTATTATAGATATTAGGCTAAAATACATCTCTTAGCTTTGCTGAGAAATTAAGAATCAATTTTCCAGGTTTCAGAAATGACTTCACTGGGATAATTTCTGATGAATTGGATTGCTCACTTAGCAATGCAGTGCTGTATATATGTGAGTTATGGCATTTACCACATTATGTTATAACTTTATTTACATGCATATAACCTCTGCTTCTTGTGAACTTGAAGTGCAGAGTGTGAGTCTTATTCATCTTTTTATGTAGATGATGGTCATTTTAGTTATTTTGAGTGAGTGAATTACCGGACATGGGGCTGGTGCCTGTAATCTTAGCACTTTGGGAGGCCCAGGTGAGAGGATCACTTGAGCCCAGGACTTTGAGACCAGCCAGGGCAACATGGCAAGACCCTGACTCTACAGAAAAATTACAAGAAACTTAGCCGATGTGGTGATGCATGCCTGTAGTCCCAGCTGCTTGAAAGGCTGAGGTGGGAGGATCACTTGAGGTGATTGAGGCTGCAGTGAGCCATGTTTCTGCCACTGCACTCCAGCCTGGGCGACAGAGCGAGACCCTGTCTCAAAAAAAAAAAAAAAAAAACACTGCCAGCCAAACATTTAAGTACACAGATATTAGGAAACAGATTTTCTTCTTCTTTTTTTTTTTTTTGAGACGGAGTTTCGCTCTTGTTACCCAGGCTGGAGTGCAATGGCGCGATCTCGGCTCACCGCAACCTCTGCCTCCTGGGCTCAGGCAGTTCTCCTGCCTCAGCCTCCTGAGTAGCTGGGATTACAGGCACGCGCCACCATGCCCAGCTAATGTTTTGTGTTTTTAGTAGAGACGGGGTTTCACCATGTTGACAAGGATGGTCTCAATCTCTTGACCTCGTGATCCACCCACCTCGGCCTCCCAAAGTGCTGGGATTACAGGCTTGAGCCACCGCGCCCGGCCCAGATTTTCTTCTTAAATATTTTATACTCTATATCATCCCCTTTAGTGGTTGTTCTCAATGACTAAGTAGTAGGCAGATTTGTTATATTGTAGGATGCTGGATTTTTGTGGGAAATTTGTTTTCTCTCAGTCCTCATGTTTATGTGAAAGTATGTGATATATCAGGGACTGTCTATTGTAATTTCCCTTCTCTTGTTCTCAGATACCATGTTGTGTTCTTTTTTTTTTTTCTTTTTGAAACAGGGTCTGTCTCTGTTGCCCAGGCTAGGGTATAGTGGTGATATCTCGGTTAACTGCAACCCTTGCCTCCTGGGCTCAAGCCATCCTCTTACCTTAGCCTTCTAAGTAGCTGGTACTACAGGCATACAATACACCACCATGTCTGGCTAATTTTTGAGGTTTTTTTTTGGTAGAGATAGGGTTTTGTCCTGTTGCCCAGGTTGCCTTGGCCTTCCAAAGTGCTGGGATTACACATGTGAGCCACCGTGCCTGGCCATTCCTGTCTTAACCATTATGTACTTTGTAATACCAGCATACTGTAATTTCAACAGAAATTTTGCCTAGGTGGTTTTTGTAAAATGCAGGTTAATATTGTTTATGTCTTGATGCTATATGTTGGAATATTACTGTATCACCTATATTGATATTGGTGAAAATTAGAATAAATATCTGTCTTAGAGTTAACCAAAGCTATTAATGTAGCATGAGAAAAACGTCATTGCAAGATTGTATAGTAATGATCCCTTTTGTAGCTTATAGTGTAATTCTTATATTGTATACATATTTTAATTTATGCCTTTTGTTTGTACCTGCCATTGAAGAGAAGCATAATGGATCATTCCATTCTGTCTTCTTCCTAATAGAATTTGTGGGAATTTTCTGAAACACCCTTTCGAAGTGATAATTAAAAAAAAAAAACAAAACAAGTTGGCTGGGCAAGGTGGTTAATGCCTGTAATCCCAGCACTTTGGGAGGCCGAGGCAGGTGGATCACCTGAGTTCAAGAGTTTGAGACCAGTCCTACCAACGTGGAGAAACCCCATCTCTACTAAAAATACGAAATTAGCCGGGCGAGGTGATGCATGCCTGTAATCCCAGCTACTCAGTGGATGGGGAGGGGAGGCAGGATAATTGCTTGAACTGGGAGGTGGAGATTGTGGTGAGCTAAGATCTCACCATTGCACTCTAGCCTAGGCAACAGGAACAAAATTTCATCTCAAAAAAATAAAAAATAAAAAACCGTCTGAGACCTCTTATTTAAAACAATTGTCTGTTATGATATTCTTTATCTTTTTGGTATGAAGTATATATACACTATTATATTGAGTTATTTTTGTTATTGTATGTATATGTACGTTTAAACTTTTTCATTCTTCATATCTTGTTTTCCAGATTATGTACTTTGGGGCAGGCATCTTGTCTTTATTTTCTGGTTTTCTCACCACTTTGCTAACTTGACTGTCATTGATAGAGTTGGTAGTTCACAGCCACCAACTTTGCATTTCAGTAGGAAGCCACCTAGTAAAGAATTACATGATTTTAGATATGTATTGGAATAGCTGTAAACTGAGTAGAGGAGTAGTGTGGTTACTTCAGACTAACTGATTTTCCTTCTGACTTGACATGAAATCCAGAGATTTTTTCTGAGCTTCAGTTTTCTCATTAGTAAACCCTTGAATTTTAGGCAAGATAAGGTTTAAGCTGTTTCCTGCTTTAAAATTCTACAAAATATTATACTAAGTTTAAAACATGAAAATACTATCTAGTCAGTAATAAACTGTATTTTTCTGCCTGTGTATTTATTTAGGTACATCAGTCTGTACATCAAAAATGATTTTTATCTAATACGTGATTTGTATATAGTATAGAAGAAACCAAAAACTTTAAGTGCAGTGTAATTGTTTGAAGAATATATGTTTGTTTTTTTCTGGATTGACAAGGTAATTCTTCGTGTAGCCTTAACAGTAAGTTTCCAAACTGTTTAAACAAATGATTACATATTTGGTTGGAAGTTTTCTTTGTGGTTTGGGATTTGAGTTCTCCCTACTCTTGAAATATGAAGGTTTCAAGAATATGGCCCAGGTAACCTGTAAAAGGCATAAATATTCTCTTCACTGGTTTTTTTGTTTTTTGGAGATGGAGTTTTGCTCTGTCACCAAGGCTGGAATGCAGACGCACAATCTTGGCTCACTACAGCCTCTGCCTCCCAGGTTCAAGGGATTCTGCTGCCTCACCTCAGCCTCCTGAGCAGCTGGAACTACAGGCGCATGCCACCATGCCTAACTAATTTTGTATTTTCAGTAGAGACGGGGTTTCACCGTATTGACAAGGCTGGTCTCGAGCTCCTGACCTTGTGATCCATCTGCCTCAGCTTCCTAAAGTGCTGGGATTACAGGAGTGAGCCACTGCACTTGCCCTTCGCTGGTTTTTTTTTTTTTTTTTTGAGACGGAGTTTCGCTCTTGTTACCCAGGCTGGAGTGCAATGGCGCGATCTCGGCTCACCGCAACCTCCGCCTCCTGGGTTCAGGCAATTCTCCTGCCTCAGCCTCCTAAGTAGCTGGGATTATAGGCACGTGCCACCATGTCCAGCTAATTTTTTGTATTTTTAGTAGAGACGGGGTTTCACCATGTTGACCAAGATGGTCTCGATCTCTTGACCTCATGATCCACCCACCTCAGCCTCCCAAAGTGCTGGGATTACAGGCTTGAGCCACCGTGCCCGGCCTTCGCTGGTTCTTAACTGGAGTTGAGTTAGCCTGGAGATGTCTTGGACTTTATCTCTGTTACATCATGAGTCAGGTAGCAGAAACCTAGGGCAGTTTTAAATCTGTAGACAAACCAGCAAACTTAGAGAAGCAGAGGTAAGAATCTACGATGCACAAATAGATGCCTGGTCATAAAGAAGAGCTAGGGAATAAATTTAAATGATATAAAAATGCTATTGTTATGGATGGGTAAAAACAAAATTTTTAAAAATACTGATGGTAGTTAAATCTCTCCTAAAAAAAATTGAGCAAAAATTCCTGAAGGAAAATAGTATTTATTTAGTCCATACTTCGTGTTAGGTATAGTGCAACATACATTAGTTAGTTTAGATACATTTTACACTGCTTTTTATCTCTGTATTGGATTTTCTAGGGTATGGTATTCTTTATTCTGCCTGTTTCGTCTTTATACAGAAATTAAAATCCCAAGAAAGCTGTATGTAAAGAAATTTGAAGGAATAATGGCTACTTGAATTACTTACTGAAGCATAAGAAATAGGAAGAGCTGATCTGTGTTCATGTTATTTTCATATGACTAAAAGAAACTGTAATATTTCTGACAAGGGTATATGAATTTTATGTGATTAAAGGTTATTAGCTGATCATTGCTTTGAGTTTAACGTCTTATATATAATTTTAATAGGAAATATCAATTTTATTTTGCATTTTTTTTTGAGATGGAGTCTCACTTTGTCACCAGGCTGGAGTGCAGTGACACGATCTTGGCTCACTGCAACTTCTGCCTCCTGGGTTCAAAACAATTCTCCTGCCTCAGCCTCCCGAGTAGCCTTGCTAGAGGTGAATGCCACCACGCCCAGCTAATTTTTGTATTTTTAGTAGAGACGGGGTTTCATCACATTGGCCAGGATGGTCTCAATCTCCTGACCTTGTGATCCACCCTTCACTGTTTTTTTTTTGTTTTTTTTTGAGATGGAGTCTTGTTCTGTCACCAAGGCTGAAATGCAGAGGCACTGTCTTGGCTCACTACAGCCTCTGCCTCCTGGGTTCAAGGGATTCTCCTGCCTCACCTCAGTCTCCGAGCAGCTGGGACTATAGGTACTTGCCACAATGCCCAACTAATTTTGTATTTTCAGTAGAGATGGTGTTTCACCATATTGGCCAGGCTTGTCTCGAGCTCCTGATCTTGTGATCCACCTGCCTCAGTTTCCCAAAGTGCTGGGATTACAGGAGTAATATATTATAAAATAATAAAAGGAACTAAACTTGCTAAAAGAAACATAGTAAAAAGTGGACAGAGTTTAGCCATAGTCTTGAAAGTAGCTCAAGCATTAAATATCAAAGAGTTTTTTGTAGTAATGTTATAAAGTACAGTTTTCAGTGAAAGTCAAATTAGATTATAATTTTCATTTCTATGTCTTACTTACATTTGTTTATATTTTAAAAGGTGACTTGCTGGAGGCTAATGATGTTACATTAAGACTACTACAACACTCAGCATGTGTTAGCTTGACTTTTCATGTGCTTGAGAGGCATTCTTGATACGGTAGTAAGAGCAATATGCAGCAACTAAATGCTAGAGTTCTAGTCCTAATTTTAGTCGTATGACCTTGAGTCATACCCTTTGATTAAAATATTTATAGTATCTCCTTTGTACTGTTACTTTGAGGGTAAGATACAGTAATATATGTAAAAGTGCTCTGAAAACTGCAAGCCTTCATACTTTATACATTTTACATTTAAGAAGAATGCTGTAATCTCATCATTATCTTCACATACCATCATCCCACCCACATCCCTTGAGACTTTAACCATTATGAAAAATAGCGACACAATTTGATTTTATACCCCAGCTTTTTGGAATGCAGTGGTTTTTAAAAATTTATTTTTATTGCAGTAAAGTAACATTAAAATTACTATTTTAACCATTTTTAAGTGGTTAAAGCAAGGTTTTTGCCCTCAGATTTCTCCCTCTCTGTTGCCAAAGTTCATTAGTTGGGGCTTTATGTCCCATTATGGCATTAGTTAAAAGAATGCATTAAATGGCGTTAAGTACATGCACAATATTATGCAACCATCACCATATTCATCATCACAAACAGAAAGTATGTACTCATTAAAACAGTTACTAACAATTTTTCTCTCCCTCCGTTCTCTGCCAACCAACTATTTTGTCTGTCCTAATGAGTTTGCTATGCTAGGTACCTCATATACTTGCAATCATGGAATATTTATGACTGATTTATTCCACTTACTGTATTAGTCCATTCTCACATTGCTAGAAAGAACTACCTGAGGATGTGAGGGCAATCTTCAGGGTTGATTCAGCTGTTCTGGCTGACTAGACAGGTGTCCCCTTCCTCCCTCACTGCTCCATGTGCATCATTCCTGAAGCTACATGCTCGTTTGAAAAGGAAGGCCATCCCCAATAGAGGAGGACTGGTCTTTGGTCAAGGGTGTATGAGTAGCTGTGCTCCCATGCTAGAACCTCCAAGCAAGCTATCAAGAACTACCTGAAACTGGATAATTTATAAAGAAAAGAAGTTTAGTTGGCTCATGGTTCTGCAGGCTGTACAGGAGGCATGGCTGGGGAGGCCTCAAGAAACTTAAAATCATAGCAGAAGGAGAAGGGGAAGCAGGGACAGTCTTCACATGGTGATGGGAGAGGGAGGGAGAGAGACAGAGACAGAGAGAGAGAGAGAGAGAGAGAGAGAGAGAAGGGAGGATTGCATGCTTTCCAACAATCAGATCTCATGAGAACCCACTGACTGTCACAAGAACAGTAAGAGGGACATCTGCCCCCATGATGCAATCACTTCCCACCAAGTCTCCCTGCAACACTGGGAATTGCAGTTCAGCATGAGATTTGGGTGGGGACACGGAGCTAAACCATATCACTCACTATAATGTCTGACTGACTTAACTTACAATGTTTTCAGGGTTCATCCATGATGTAGCAAGAATCAAAGTTTGATTACTTTTTAGGGCTGAAAAATGTTTATTGTATGTATACATACAGACTTTAAAAATACTCATCTCTGAACATTTGGGTTTTCATTTTTTGGCTACTGTGAAAAATGTTGCTGTGAACACTGATGTGCAGCTGTTTGAGTTTCTGCTTTAAGTTTCTTTGGGTGTATACCTACAAGTGGAATTGTTGAATGATATGGTAATTCTGTGTTTTTTTTGTTTGTTTGTTTTCCTTCCTTGCTTCCTTCCTTCCTTTCCTTCTTTCCTTCTTTCTTTACTTCTTTCTTTTTCTTTTCTTTCTTCTTTCCTTCCTTCCTTCCTTCCTTCCTTCCTTCCTTCCTTTTCTTTCTTCCTTTCTTTCCCTTCTTTTCTTTCCTTTCTGGACCACCAAATTGTTTTGGTGGAATACAGTGATCTTTTTAAGGCAACATATCCTGCAGTTTTTCTGACTGTTGATCTGAAGTATAAACAATTAATCTGGGTATGTTTTCAGATAGCTTTTTATTGAGGCCTTGTTAAAAACTGAAAAGGTAGTAGGTGGTTGGGTTGTTCCTATCAGCTACCTTTTATTATTATTTCATAATATGTCATCCAACAGGAATATTGCAAATAATTTGCTTTTTTTTTTGAGAGACAGAGTCTCACTCTGTCACCAGGCTGGAGTGCAGTGGCACAGTCTTGGCTCACCACAACCTCCACCTCCCGGGTTCAAGCAGTTCTCCCACCTCAGCCTCCTGAGTAGCTGGAACTACAGGTGCATATCACCACACCCAGCTAATTTTTTTATTTTTTTAATAGACAGGGTTTTACCATGTTGGCCAGGATGGTCTCACTGTCTTGACCTTGTGATCTGCCTGCCTGAGCTTCCCAAAGTGCTGGGATTACAGGCATGAACCACCCATAAAGATGTGAACTGTCAAACAGATTATAGTAGAATTAAAATTAGTTATAATCCAGGGGCTTGGTTAATGGAATAAATTATGTCAAATTCCTGATTATTCATTGTGGTTTACTATTTTATAGGTAGTGACAATCTTTAATCATTCTGGCTTCTTTCTGCTATTTACCTGCCTGCTAGACTCTCTCTCATTCCTTCTTCTGTTCATGTATGTTTTAGATGCAAGTTAATTTTGATGTTAATAGAAGCAGTGAATTTTGTTATGTGATTTAAATTTGATTTTTAAATGATCTATACTGCTACTTGACTGCATATATAATTGAGAACTGATTTTATATATGGTCATAATCCAATTTAAATCAATACTGGGAATGTTTTGTATATCAGACATGATTTTTCTTAGACATGATTTTATTTTTAAAAATTTAAAGTAAATGCACAATAATTATGGGGCACACGTGTTATTTTGTTACATACATACAATGCGTAATCAAGTGATATTTGGGGTGTCTATATCTCAGGTATTCATTATTTCTATGTGTTAGGACATTTCAAGTCTTCTTTTTTTAAGCTATTATGAAATATACAATATATTATTGTTAGCTATAGTCACCCTGCTCTGCTCTGAAACATTCAGAGTTATTCCTTTGATTTAATTCTATGTTTGTACCCATTAACAACCTCTCTTCATCTCCCCTCAAGCTCCACCCACACACTCTTCCCAGCCACTGGTATCTGTCTTTGTGCTGTCTGTCTTCATGAGATCAACTTATTAATTTAATCTCACCTATAGGAGTGAGAATATGCGATGTTTGTTTTTTGTGCCTGGCTTATTTCACTCATCATAAAGACCTTCAGTTCCATCTGTGTTGCTGCAAATGATGAGATTTCTTTTTCTTTTTGAAACAGAATCTCCCTCTATTGCCCAGGCTGGAGTACAATGCCATGATCTTGGCTCTCTGCAATTTCTGCCTCCTGGGTTCAAGCAATTCTGCCTCAGCCTCCCGAGTAGCTGGGATTAGAGGTGTGTGCCGCCATGCCCAGCTAATTTTTGTATTTTTAGTACAGCTGGGGTTTTGCTGTGTTGGCCAGGCTGGTTTCAATCTCCTGGCCTCAAGAGATCTGCCTACTTTGGCTTCCCAAAGTGCTGGGGTTACAGGCTTAATCACATCTGGCCTTACTGTTACTGTTTTTTAATGATCAAATGATACTCCACTGTGTATATATGCTACATTTTCTTTAAATATTTATGCGTGTTTGACAGTTAATTCCATATCTTGGCTATTGTAAATAGTCTTGCACTAAATATGAGAGGGCAGATATCCCTTAGACATACTGATTTCTTTTCCGTTGGATAAACACCCAGTATTGGGATTGCTGTATCATGTTGTAATTCTGTTTTGGTTTTTTGAGAAATCTCTATCCTGTTTTCCATAGTGGCTGTACTAATTTACATTACTACCAACAGTATAGAAGAATTACTGTTGCTTCATATTCTCTCTAGCATCTGTTATTTATTAATAACAGCCATTCTAACTGGGGTAGGATGATATCTTATGGTTTTGATTTGCATTTCCCTGATGATGAGTGATGTTGACCATTGTTTTTTATACCTTTTGGCCATTACTGTGTCTTTTCATCCTTATTTTTTCATCTCAAAGGACACAAACCAGCATTTCTGTGTCTTTTGAGAAATGTTTGTTCATGTCCTTTGGCTACTTTTTAATTGGATTTTTAAAAAACTGTTGAGTTATTTGAGTTCCTTTTGTATTCTGGATATTCGTCCCTTGTTGGATGAATAGTTTGCAAATATTTTCTTCTGTTCAACAGGCTATCTCTATTTTTTTCTTGATTAGCAACTGGCCATTGATTTTCTTTATCCTTTCAGAAAACAAACTTTTGGTTTTGTTGATCCTTATTATTGATTTTTGAGTATCTATTTGGTTGAATTCTGCCCTTTTTTTTTTTTTTTCTTGAGACGGAGTTTCGCTCTTGTTACCCAGGCTGGAATGCAATGGTGCGATCTCAGCTCACCTCAACCTCCGCCTCCTGGGTTCAGGCAATTCTCCTGCCTCAGCCTCCTGAGTAGCCGGGATTACAGGCATGCGCCACCATGCCCAGCTAATTTTTTGTATTTTTAGTAGAGACAGGGTTTCACCATGTTGACCAGGATGGTCTCGATCTCTTGACCTCATGATCCACCCGCCTCGGCCTCCCAAAGTGCTGGAATTACAGGCGTGAGCCACCACGCCCGGCCCCTGCTTTTTTAAATTTTATTTATTTATTTATTTATTTATTTATTTTTTGAGACGAAGTTTCACTCTTGTTACACAGGCTGGAGTGCAATGGCGCGATCTCGGCTTACCGCAACCTCCACCTCCTGGGTACAGGCAATTCTCCTGCCTCAGCCTCCTGAGTAGCTCGGATTACAGGCATGTGCCACCATGCCCAGCTACTTTTTTTTTTGTATTTTTAGTAGAGACGGGGTTTCACCATATTGCCGGTCTCGATCTCTTGACCTCGTGATCCACCCGCCTCAGCCTCCCAAAGTGCTGGGATTACAGACTTGAGCCACCGCGCCCGGCTCCTTTTTTTTTTTAAGTTGGAATTTTGTTCTGTCACCCCAGGCTGGAATGCACTGGCATAATCATAGCTCACTGCAACCTAGAGCTCCTGGGCTCAAGCAGTCCTCCTCCCTCAGCCTCTCAAGTAACTGGAAACTGCAGGGCTATGGGCTGTAATTGTTATATTTTTTTAGAGATGGGGTCTTGCTATGTTGCTCACGCTGGTCTTAAACTTCTAGCCTCAAGTGATATTCCCACCTCATCCTCTCAGGGTGCTATGCTTTCAGGCATTGAGTCACCGTGCCTAGCTCCTTGATTTTTTTTGTTTTTTTGAGATGAAGTTTCACTCTGTAGCCCAGGTTAGAGTGTAGTGGTGTAATCTTGGCTCACCGCATTCTCCACCTCCCGGGTTTAAGCAATGCACCTGCCTGACCCACCCGAATAGCTGGAATTACAGCGTGCACCACTACACCTGGCTTCTTCATTTTTTTTTTTAACACAGGAAATGGGCCATGTATTTGTTCCAGAACGTATATTTCAGTGGTACTGGAGCACAGAGCAGGAAGCAGAGCAGTGTGACATGAGGCTGGAAAGGTGGGTGGGACCGGCCTCCAGGGGCTGCAGATGAGGCTGAGGGGCTGGGACCACGTCCTGCAGTGGGGTCTGCAGTGGGGAATGGGCTGCGGTCCAGGAGGTCCAGAAGAGGCTGACAGTGAGCTGGCTGGAAGCCAGGGGCTCAGGGACGCCTGGGCTCCTGGTATCAGGGTTCGCCGGCTCCACTGAGGATTCCCTACCTCTGGCACCCAGCTGTAGAGAGGACGCTGTCTTCGAGGTATCACTGGTCCCACAAAAGGTAGGGGAAGGTCTCGAGGGACCACCCCATGCCCTTGTTAATCAACCAGAAGCTTGGCCCGGACTTCTTGATTTTTATTATTATATTATTCTCTTTTAGTAATTTTGGGTTTGGTTTTTTCTTGCTTTACTAGTTCTTTGAGGTGTATCATTATATTGTTTATTTGAAATTTTTCCATATTTTCTGATGTAGGCATTTATTGCAGTAAATTTCTCTCTAAGCACTGCTTTTGTTGTGTCCTATAGATTTTGGTATGTTGTGTTTCAATTTTCATTTGTTTCAGGAAGATTTTTGATTTCTTCCTTAATTTCTTTCTTGATCCGTTTGTTGTCTTTAAGGAAAATGTTGTGTAATTTCCGTGTGTTCATACAGTTTCCAAAGTTGTTCTTGTTATTTGTTTCTAGTTTTATTTCATTGTAGTCTGACTTGATATGATTTCTGTTTTAAAAAAGTTTGTTGAGACTTGTTTTGTTTCCTAACATATGGTCTGTCCTGGAGAGTATTTCATGTGCTGATGAGAAGAATGTTGTGCGCTCTGTACCTGTTGTATGAAATCTTCTGTAAATGTCTTTTAGGCCCATTTGGCCCACTGTGCAGTTTAAATCCAGTGATTTTTAAATTTTCTGTCTAGATGATCTGTTTAATGCTGAGAGTGGGGTGTTGAAGTCTACCAACTCTTAAGGTATTGCAGTTGATCCCTCCCTTTAGATCTAATAATATTTGCATTTTTTAATGGGTTCTCTGTTGTTGGGTGCATATATATAGTTAGAATTGTTCTATCCTCTTGCTGAATTGATCCATTCATACATAATAATAACTTTCTTTGTCTTTTTTTTTTTTTTTTTTTTTTTTTTTTTTACTTTTTTTGACTTAACGTCTGTTTTATCTTATGTAAGTGTAGCCACTTCTGCTCATTTTTGGTTTCCATTTCCATGGAATATTTTTTTCCATCTCTTTACTTTCAGTCTGTATGTGTCTTTACAGGTAAGATGAGTTTCCTGTGGGCAGCATATAGTTGGATCATGTTTCTTTTATCCACTTAGCCAATATTTATCTTTTAAGTGGAAAGTTTAATCTTTTTACAGTCAAGGTATATGAGGGCTTATTCCTGCTGTTTTATTAATTTCTGGTTGTTTTATATATTTTTTGGTTTTCTTTGACTTTTTTTGAGATGCGCTCTTGCTCTGTTGCCCAGGCTGGAGTGTAGTGGTGCAGTCACAAATGGATCACTGTAGCCTTAACCTCCTAGGCTCAGGTGGTCCTCCCACGCTCAGGTGGTCCTCCCACGCTCAGGTGGTCCTCCTACCTCAACCTCCCATAGTTGGAACTAAAGGTGTACACCACCATGCCTGGCTAATTTTTAAAATTTTTTGTAGAATGGGGTTTTGCCATGTTGCTCAGGTTGGTCTCAAACTCCTGGGTTCAAGTGACCTGCCTATTTTGGCCTTCCAAAGTACTAAGATTACAGATGTGAGCCACTGTGCCCAGTCTGTCTATTCTTTGTTCCTTTGGTGGTTTTCTGTAGTGATAACATTTGACTTCTTTTTCTCATTTGTGTATCTGCTCTACCAGTTAGCTTTATACTTCTGTGTTTACATGATGGTGATCATCATCTTTTTGCTTCCAGATGCAGAATTTCCTTGAGCATTTCTTGTACACTTGGTCTAGTTGTGACAAATTGCCTGTTTTTGCTTGTGTGGTAAACTTTCCTTCATTTCTGAAAGATATTTTTCCTGGTTGTATTCTTGACTGCCAGGTACTTTTTCTTTTGGCACTTTGAATGTATCACTTCATTTTCTCCTGGCCTGTAAGGTTTCTGCTGAGAAATCTGCTGTTAGTCTGAGGGTTCCCTTGTAAGTGACCAGATGCTTTTCTGTTACTGTTTTTAGAATTCTCTCTTCATCTTTGACATTTTACAGTTTGGCTCTAATGTACATTGGCAAAGACCTTTTTGAGTTGTATCTATTTGAGGGTTTCTGAGATTCCTATATCTGGATGTCTAAATTGCTTTCTAGACTTGGAAAGTTTTCAGCTCTTATTTTGTTAAATAGGCTTTCTATCCCTTTTGTTTTTTCTTCACCTTCTGGGGCACCGAAAATTTGAATATTTGGTCACTTTATGGTGTCTATATGTCATATATGCTGTGTTTATTCTTCTTCATTTTTATGTTATTGTATATTTCAAAATACCTGTCTTAAAGTTCTTAAAATCTTTCTTCTGCTTAATCTAGTCTGTTGTTGAAGCTTTTGAAAGTATCTTGTGTTTTATTCAATGAATTCTTTACTTCCAGAATTTTCATTTGATTCTTTTTTATGATAACTATTTTTTTTTTTTTTTTTTTTTTTTGAGACAAGGTCTCACTCCGTTGCCCAGGCTAGAGTGCATTGGTGCAGTCTTGGCTCCCTGTAACCTCTTCTTTCCTGGCTGATGTGATCCTCCCATCTCAGCCTCCCGAGTAATTGGGACTATGGGTGCATGCCACCACACTGGGTTAATTTTTTTATTTTTATTTTTATAGAGATGGGGTTTTGCCATGTGGCCCAGGCTGGTCTTGAACTCCTGGGTTCAATCGATCTGCTTGCCTCAGCCTTCCACAGTGCTGGGATTACACATGTGAGCCAGGCCCTGTGATACCTGTCTTTTTGGTAAATTTCTCATTCATACTCTGAATTCTATGATTTCTTGCTGTTGTGTCTCTGTACTGTATCTCACTTAGCTTTTTAAATATTATTTTGAATTCTTTTTCTGGGATCTCATAAATTTCTTTTTCATTGGAATCTATTGCTGCAGAATTATTGTGTTACTTTAGAAGTCATATTTCCTTGCTTTATCATGTTTCTTGGGTCTTTACGTTGAAATCTGCACATATGGTGTAATAGTCACTTCTTCCAGTTTTTTGAATTTGCTTTCTTAGGGGACAGCTTTTTCCTCAGAATGTATTTATGATGTTGGGTGGGTAGGGCGTTTTGGCATTGATCTGGGTGTACACATGGTATAGTCTCTGTATAAATTATTTGGCTGTGTACAGTGTTAGTAATGCCTCTGATTTTCTCAGTGATGTAGGGTTTGGTTTGTTAGTGGAGTCTATGATGAGGCTTAGCTGGGGACAAGGACACCAGGTGGGCCTGTTTTTGGGCCTCAGGGTAACATATGCTGCCACTGGTGTTAGCAGTTCTGGGTGGGCTAATTCTTGGGCCTCCAGGTAACTAACTTGAGTGTTGGTAGGGGCAGTGGTTGGCTAATTGAATGGGGAGATTCTCAGGCTGCTGGGCAGCGCATGTGGCATGATTGATGGTGGGAAAACCCTCTGTTTTCCAGGTGATTTGTTTTGATATCTGCAGTGCTGATACCTGCAGTGGCTGGGCAGGTCAGTCCCCAGGCCTGCATGTGGTTGGGGGCCAGCTGTGGTATGTAATGACAGGTTGGGTGCACTAAAGCTCTGGCCCCTAGGAGAAGTGTTCACATGTTAATGGTGGTGGAGGAGGCTGGGTAGAACTGTACTCAGGCCCCCTACTGATGTGTATGGGTGTTGGCTGAGATAGGCAGGGGCAGGGTGATCCCCATGGCCCCAGTGGAGTGCTCTAGTGGGGCCCTGCTACTGGCTAGGGAAGAGTTGCTTTCAGTGGCACCAGACATGGGCATTCAGCTGATAAATAGGTCCTTGGGCCCCATGTAGCAGCTGTGGGTGGGATAGCCCTTCCTTAGGACACTTGTAAAGGTGTAGTAGCTCCACTACTTGGGGCAGTAGGGTCGCTTTCAGTGGTTTGTACTTCAGCACCAATGGCAGCAGCAAGCAGGAGTGGCTTTGGGTGGTGGGCCTCTATCAGTCTATCCTTAGGCCTCTTTGGGCACATGAAAAGGCGCAGCATCTCTGCTGCTGTGGGCAGTGGGGTCGCCCGTGGTTTACAGTTTGGCTTGGGGAAAGCATCTGATCACAACAGTGTCTGTAGGTGGCGGATGTCAGTGAACTTCAGGGATTTGGAGATGGAGGGGCTGTTTGGCCTCAGGGCAGGATACAATCTTTTTGGGACTTGGCTCTCGAAATGTGCTTTGCTGTAGCTGCTTAGGACTTAGGAGTGGAGGGGACTCTTCATGAGCTCCCTCAGTGGAGCAAGGTCATCATGTAGTCTCCAGGCAGCTCCCTTTGTCAGTATGAGATGGTTTTCTTCTTATGAAATCAGTATCGGCCAGGCGTGGTGGTTCATGCCTGTAATCCCAGCATTTTGTGAGGCCGAGGCGGGCAGATCACTTGAGGTTAGGAGTTCGAGAACAGCCTGGCCAACATGGTGAAACCTAGTCTCTACACAAGTCCAAAAATTAGCTGGACATGATGGTGGGTGCCTGTAATCCCAGGTACTTGGGAGGCTGAGGTGGAAGAATCACTTGAACTTGGGAGGCAGAGGTTGCAGTGAGCTGAGTTCGTGCTCTTGCATTCCAGCCTGGGTGAGAGAGGGCAAGACTCCTCAAAAAAAAAAAAAAAAAAAAAAAGAGAAATCAATAACAAGGTTTGAAGGTTGATAGGGGCCTACTTCAAGCATTCCTAACTTCTCTCTGTTATTTCTAAGTTGTTTTTCTAGCTTGTACTTAATAGATATATAAGCATTTCTTTGGGAAGGGCTTGTAGCATAGATTGTTCTTTTTTTTTTTTCTAAGACAGGGTCTCTATCACCCATACTGTAGTGCAGTGGCACAATCTTGGCTCACCACAACCTCTGCCTCCTGGGCTTAGGCGATTCTCCTGCCACAGCCTCCCAAAGTGCTGGGAGTAGCATGTGCCACTACTGCCTAGCTGATTTTTTTATTTTAATTTTTGAGACAGAGTTTCGCTCTTCTTGCCCAGGCTGAAGTGCAGTGGTGCAATCTGAGCTCACCGCAACCTCTGCCTCCCAGGTTCAAGCGATTCTCCTTCCTCAGCCTGTCAAGTAGCTGGGATTACAGGCATGCACCACTAAACCTGGCTAATTTTGTATTTTTAGTAAAGACAGGGTTTCACCATGTTGGTCAGGCTCGTCTCAAACTCCTGATCTCAGATGATCCACCCACCTTGGTCTCCCAAAGTGCTGGGATTACAGGTGTGAGCCACCACACCCCACATAATTTTTGTGTTTTTAATAGAGACAGGGTTTCACCATGTTGGGCAGGCTGGTCTTGAACTCCTGAACTCAAATGATCTATCTTCCTTGGCCTCCCAAAGTGCTGGGATTACAGGCATGAGCCACTGCGTCCGGCCAGAATGTTTTTATATTGAAACTTAAATGTCTTTTTGTAGCTTTGGCCCTCAATTTCTCCCCTCCCACCGCAATCTGGAATACTAGTGCTTTCACTTACAATGGTTTTAGGTACAATTTTGCTGAATAATAAATCTGAAATGATAAATATTCCTTTTAATGAAGATGCTGTTTTTGAAATAGTATTTTTATAGTAAATGTAAATGTAGATATTATAAGTTAATGTTTTTTTCAAAATAGTATCTTTTATAAAAATAATCTGTTTATAATCACATGTATGGTCTAGAAATTTCTATCAGTTTGCAAAAGTGATTTTACAAAAATACACAATAGGCAGTAAAAATTGAGGCAGGATACTTGTTTGTTCAGGAGAGTCTATTTTTAAGTTTGTGGGGTTCTCATTTAGAAGATGTATTTGGCTTTTTTGATTACTTACTGCAGTAGTTTGGGTCCTTATGGCTTTAAGGCAAAAGCCTGGAGTCCTTGTCACAGTACCCGAGAAGCCCTAGGAGTTTTTTGGCAAGAGGAATGTGAGTAGAGCCTCAAAATAAAAGGGTGCCCAGACTGACACGAAATTAAGGAAAAAAGAAAATACACAGTGTTTAAAAACGGACACAATTTTGAAGCTAGTAAATGTATGTTATTGACCCCTATTTACATAAAATATATTCATGTCAGGTATATAGTTGGAGTGCACTTTTGACAAATGTATATACTTAGGTAACTGCCATTGAAATGAAGATATAGAATGGTTTCATCATATCACAAAATTCCCTCATTACTTTTTACTGTTCGTCTACACCCTGGGCAACTCCTGATCTGCTTCCTATCGCTATAGACAGATTTTTACTGTTCCAGAATTACATATCAATGGAATTAGACTCTGTGCATTCTTTTTGTGTCTTAACCAAAGTGCATATTTTCAGTAGTTGGCTTTTTTTTTATTGCTGTGTAGTTTGACATTATATGAATACATCTTTATTTCTCTTTACTTACTGATATTTAGGCTATATTCAATTTTTGGCTATTATAAATAAAGCTGCTGTGGACATTTGTGTTCACTTGTTTGTGGTTATGCTTTATGTTTTCTTTTTTCTTTGCGTGGAATTACTGAGTCATAAGGTTTTGTTTGTTTGTTTGTTTTTGTTTTGAGATGGAATCTTGTTCTCCCAGGCTGGAGCGCAGTGTCGAGATCTTGGCTCACTGCAGCCTCCTCCTCCCAGGTTCAAGCAGTTCTCTTGCCTCAGCCTCCCAAATCTTTGAGATTACAGGAACCTACCCCCACACCTGGCAAGTTGTTTTATGATTAGTAGAGAAGTGGTTTCACCATGCTGGTCAGGCTGGTTTCAAACTCCTGACCTTCAGTGATCCGCCTGTCTCGGCCTCCCACAATGCTGGGATTATAGGCATGAGCCACTGTGTCTGGCCTGGTTTTTATGTTTGACTTTATCAGAAAGTGCTAAACAGTTTTCCAGAGTGATGATGCCATTTTGCATTTCCATTAGCAACGTATGTGTTCCAGGTACTCAACATCCTACTAATTTTTGGAGATGTTATTCTACCAAAGGATATGTGATAATATATTATTCTAGTTTTAATTTACATTTCTCTGTTGACTAATGATGTTATCTAGGTTTCCATATGCTTGTTTGCCACTTGCATATCTTTGTGAAGTATTTTTTTACATTGTTGGCTGTCTTTGAATGATTGTCTTATTGATTTGTAAAAAGTTTTGAAAAAGATATTCAGAATATAAGTTCTTTTTCAGACCATATGTATTGCAGATGTTTTCTCCCAGACTGTGGCTTGCTTTTAATTTTTTTACTATTTCTCAGTGAGCAGAAAGTTTAAAAAATACATATTTTTTTAACTCCAAGTTTTGCTCTGTCTTCAGGCTGGAGTGCAGTGGCTCGATCTTGGCTGACTGCAACTTCTGCCTCTCAGGTTAAGCAGTTCTCCTGCCTCAGCCTCCCAAGTAGGTGGGACTATAGGTGCATGCCACCATGCTCAGCTAGTTTTTGTATTTTTAGTACAGACAAAAATCCTTTTAATGAAAGAATATTTTTCTATTAAGGTTTTTCGCTTTTGTTTCTTAAGAGAGCATTGACTACCAAGGCCATGTCAGTTTTCTTCTAGATGTTATAGTTTTACATATAAGTCTGTATTCCAATTCAATTTAATTTTTTTAATGATAGAGGTAAGGGTCAAGGGTAATATTTTCACATATATATCAGTTTTTTAGCATCGTTTTTTGAAAAAAGTATTCTTCATTGAATTACCATGATTTATATGTTAAGACCTATTTGTATATTCTTAGGTCTTTCATTTCATTGACCTATTTATATTTTCATGTCACTGTTTGATTACTGTAGCTTTATGGTACATGTGGTAAGCAAGGTCCATTTAGGAGGCAGAATTTTTTTTTTTTTTTGAGACGGAGTTTCGCTCTTGTTACCCAGGCTGGAGTGCAATGGCGCCATCTCAGCTCACCGCAACCTCTGCCTCCTGGGTTCAGGCAATTCTCCTGCCTCAGCCTCCTCAGTAGCTAGGATTACAGGCATGTGCCATGATGCCCAGCTAATTTTTTGTATTTTTAGTAGAGACGGGGTTTCACCATGTTGACCAGGATGGTCTCGATCTCTTGACCTCGTGATCCACCCGCCTCGTCCTCCCAAAGTGCTGGGATTACAGGCTTGAGCCACCGCGCCCGGCTTAGGAGGCAGAATTTATACAGTATTTTGAAGAATGAAATTTTAATAGAAGAATTAGCTCTTGAGTCACCCCATGTAGCCTTGGTACTGCTTGCATTTTAGACATCCAGCCCTCTTTGCCCTCTAATGGCCTTTTTCCTTTTAAGATGCCTGAGGAGGTGTACCTTGGAGACGGGGAGGTAGACTTTTGCTTTTTAGGCAGAAATTGTCCAACTCATTTCTTTCATAAACAATACCTTCTATTCCAACAAGGAGATTTTCCTTCAGGAGTTGATCTTTAATACTTCTGATGGCCTAGACAAGACTCGTTCTGAGAGCCTGACAGACCCTTCATTGGACAGTGGTAAAGAACTGAAAATTGACATCAACACCAACCCTTAGGAATACATCCTGTCTTTGGTGGACACAGGCATTGGCATGACCAAGGCTAATCTCATAAATAATTTGGGAACCATTGCCAAGTCTGTTAATAAAGCATTTATGGAGGCTTTTCAGTCTGGTACAGACATCTCCACGATTGAGCAATTTAGTGTTGGCTTTTATTCTGCTTAGCTGGTGGCAAAGAAAGTAGTGATCACAAAGCACAATGACATTGAACAGTATTCCTGGGCATCTTCTGCCGGGAGGTCCTTCACTTTACATGTTGATCATGGTGAGCCCATTGGCAGAGATACCAAAGTGATCCTCCAGCTTAAAGAAGATCGGACAGAGTACTTAGAAGAGAGCTGTGTTAAAGAAGTAGTGAAGAGGGGGCCGGGCGCGGTGGCTCAAGCCTGTAATCCCAGCACTTTGGGAGGCCGAGGCCGGTGGATCACGAGATCAAGAGATCGAGACTATCCTGGTCAACATGGTGAAACCCCGTTTCTACTAAAAATACAAGAAATTAGCTGGGCATGGTGGCACGTGCCTGTAATCCCAGCTACTCAGGAGGCTGAGGCAGGAGAATTGCTTGAACCCAGGAGGCGGAGGTTGCGGTGAGCCGAGATCGCGCCATTGCACTCCAGCCTGGGTAACAAGAGCGAAACTCCGTCTCAAAAAAAAAAAAAAAAAAGAAGTAGTGAAGAGGCACTCTTAGTTCATAGGTTGTCTCATTGCCTTTTATTTGGAGAAGAAATGAGAGAAGGAAATCAGTGATGATGAGACAGAGGAAGAGAAAGTGAGAAAGAAAGATTATGAAGAAAAGCCCAAGATCGAAGATGTAGGTTCTGATGAGGAAGATGACGTTCTTAAGAATAATAAGAAGAAAATGAAAAAGATCAAAGAGAAAATACATTGATCAGGAAAAACTGAACTGGACCATGCCTATTTGGACCAGAAACTCTGATGACATCACCCAGGAAGAGTATGGTGAATTCTGCAAGAGCCTCACTAGTGCCTGGGAAGACCACTTGGCAGTCAGGCACTTCCCTGTAGAAGGTTGGTTGAAATTCAGGGCATTGCTGTTCATCCCTCATCAGGCTCCCTTTGACCTTTTTGAGAACAAGAAGGAAATGAACAACTCTGTGTCCATCATGTGTTGATCATGGACAGCTTTGCTGAGTTGATACCAGAGTATCTCAGCTTTATCGATATTATGGTTGACTTTAAGAATCTGCCCCAAAATTTCTCCTGGGAAACGCTCCAGCACAGCAAAATATTGAAAGTCATTTGTAAAAACCTTGTTAAGAAGTGCCTTGAGGTTTTCTGAGCTGGCAGAAGACAAGGAGAGTAACAAGAAATTTGATGAGGCATTCTCTGAAATTGTATAACTTCAAATCCGTGAGGACAACTGGTGACACCTGTCTGAGCTGCTGTGGTCTCCCAGTCTGGATATGAGAAGACATCTCTGTCGTCTTTTGTATGGAGACACAGAAGTCTATCTGTGATCATATTTGGAAGCAGGGCTTCTAGGCAGTATATATGACTGAGCCCATTGACGAATGCTATGTGCAGCAGTTCAAGGAATTTGATAGTAAGAGCCTGGTCTCAGTTACTAAGCAGTGTCTGGAGCTACCTGAGAATGAGTAGGAGAAGAAGAAACTGGAGGAGAGTAAGGTGAAGTTTGAGAACCTCTTCAGGCTCATGAAAGAAATCTTAGATAAGGTTGAGAAAGAGACAATCTCCAGTAGGCTTTTGTCTTCACCCTGCTGCATTGTGACCATCATCTATGGCTAGATAGCTAATACCAAGTGGATCCGAAAGCCCAGGCACTTTGGGACAGCTCTGTGATGGGTTGTTTGATGGCTAAAGTGCACCTGGAGTTCAACCCCAACCACTCCATTGTAGAGACACTGCAGTGGAAGGCTGAGGCAGACAAGAACAACCAGGCTGTCAGTGACCTGGTGGTCTACTGTTTGAAACCATACTGCTCTCTTCTGGCTTCTCCCTTGAGGATCCCCAGACCCATCCAGCTGCATCTACCACATGAACAAGCTAGGTTACCTGTTGATGAAGTTGAACTGGCAACAGAGGAACCCAGTGCTGCTGTTCCCAATGAGATCCACCTTCCTTGGGGTGATGAGGATGTGTCTCGCATGGAAGAAGTAGATTAAGAAATTATACTTGGAAACTTTTGTGCCCTTGTATAATGTCCCCATGGCCCGCACAGCAGCCTTGAGTGGTCTTATCCCACTTGGCCCTCTCTTGATCTAGTATTTTTTCTCTCCTATCCTTGTGTCTAAGGCAGGAAACAAGGGTGTCAAGCCCTGTTTCCTCCCTAGTTTGACAGTAGGATTGGATGTTGTGTATGATATTTTTTTGTTGTTTATTTTGTTCTGAAATTAAAGTATGCAAAATAAAGAATATGCTGTTTTTATACAGTTTAAAAAAAAGCGCCCCACAAAGAATTGCTGTTTCTGGGGATTAGCAACTAAAAGAGGATGAAGGAAAAAAAATCTATAACATACCCTAGAGCTGAGAGAGATTTACCAAAGAGACAGATTTGGATAGGGATCCTTTCTTCGAAGTTGCGATTCAGACATTATTGGCAAGGATGCAGTAGCTCATCAGAGAACTTCTTTCCTAGGTCAGAGCTGGTCCACAGTTGGTTGGCCAGTATTGGTAGGCGAGGAACCATCAGTCAAAACTGGCAACAAATTTTGCTGAAGGGTGAGTGCCGCAGGGTATACCGCTTGCATGTCTCTGGCAGTTGGAACAGAAGCACCCTGAAACCAGATAGAAAAGTACTACTTTAGAGCCATCTGCTGACAAAGCTTATCACTAGCTAGCAAAAGAGAAATATTTACAGGGTCCAAGAAGGCAGTGAAGTGTAGATTAGGAGGAGCCCAGAGGCAGTAAATTGATAACTGGCACACTGTCGTGAAATCAAATAGTGTAGTTATCTTTTTTTTCCCCCAGAGTTGTTTTGCTTTTCTAGGTCCTTTGAGTTCCCATATACATTTTAGAGTTCCTTCTCAGTTTCTATAGTGAAACCTGCTGGGATTTTGATTGAGATTATGTTGAATCTGTAGATAACTTGGGTACAGTTGACATTCTGATACTATCGAGTCTTCAAATTCATGGGCATGATGTATCTCTCCATTTCTGTAGGTGGTCTTTAGTTTCTTTAAGAGCATTTCATTGTTTTCACTAGAGGCATTGATCATCTTCATTCTTAAGTACTGTAAAAATGCTGTTGTAAATGAGATTTTTAAAACATTTGATCTTCCAGTGCTTGCTGCTAGTATACAAAAATATTATTTTATTTTATTTTATTTTTTTGAGACAGAGTCTTGCTCTGTCGCACAGGCTAGAGTGCAGCACTCTGGTCATAGCTCACTGAAGTCCTAATCTCCTGGCCCCCTGAGTAGCTGGGATTACAGCTACACGACACCACGCCTGGTTAATTTTAAAAACGTTTCAGAGAGACAAAAGTCTCAACTGTGTTGCCTAGGTTTCTCTTAAACTCATGGATGGGATGAGTTCAAGTGATCCTCCTGCCTTGGCCTTCCAAAGTACTGAGATTATAGGTGTGAGCCACCACACCCAGCTGTACTGTTTATTTTTGTATATTAGTTTTGTATCTTGTTATTTTGTGTTAAACTCATTCATTCTGGTAGATTTTGGGTAGATTTTGTTGCTTGGTGTTAAACTCATTTATTCTAGTAGATTTTGGGAAGATTTCTTAGGATGTGCTACATAGAAGATCATATTGTCTGTTAATAAAGGCAGTTTTATCACTTCATTTCCAAACTGTGTTTTTTACTTACTTTTCTTGGCTTATTGTGGTAACTGTAACATTGTACTGAATGTTACAGAGTTGCATAAAAGTGGGGAAATGTGAACATCTTTGCCTTATTCTCAATCTTAAAGGAGAAGCATTGGTTTTTAACCCTTAAGTATGATGTTAACTGGAGTTTATAGATGCATTTTATCAGGTTAAGGAAGTTCCTGTCTCGTCTTTGAGTGAGTGCTGAAATTTGTTTTGTGCTTTTTCTGAACCTAATGAGATGATTCTGTGGCTTTTTCTCCTTTGAATATGGTGAATTACAATGATGATTTTAAAATGGTAAACCAGCCTCTTATTACTGGAATCAAGTTCATCTGCTTATGATGTATTGTCCTTTTTATGTATTGCTTTGTTCAGTTTTCTAATTTTTGGTTAGATTTTTGTGTTTATGTTCATAAGGGATATCAGTCTTCTTTTTTTGTTGTTGTTGTTGTTGATCTGTCTTTGGTTTTAGGATCAGGGTAATATGAGCCATATAAAATGAGTTGAGTACTCTTTTCTCCTCTTTTCTTAAAATAGTTTTATAGGACATCGGGGGAACCATCTGGCCCTGGTATTTTCCTTGTGGGAAAGCTTTAAATCATGAATGCATTTTCTTCAGTAGGTAGGGGCTTATTCAGATATTCTACATTTTGTGATAGTTTACATAATTTATACCTTTTAAGGAGTTTATTTTATCTAAGCAATTGAATTTATTTTAATTATGCTCATAATATTACTTTATCACTCAATATCTACAGTACTGTAATGATGTTTTCTCTTTCATTTCTCGTTGGCAATGTATTTTTGAATGATCTTTTTTAATGGCTATAGAATTTGGATTGACTTTGTTTTTCTTTCAGTATTAAAGTTACTTCAATAATTTCTGTCTTGCATCGTTATTACTATTATTATTATTATTATTATTATTGGAGACAGAGTGTGGCTCTGTCACCCAGGCTGGCATGCAGTTATATATATATATATATGTATGTATTTTTTTTCATTTTAGAAATTCTGTTTTCCAATTCTGGAAGTTTCCTCCCCTCTCATCCCTTTCCCTGCTCCTCCCCTCCCCTCCCCTCCTGGCAGTTTCTGGTTTGTCCTCTTTATGCTTATGTTTTCCCCATAATTCTTTAACATATTTACAGTTTATAAACATTAAAATCCTTGTCTGCTAATTCCATTATTCATTCTGAGTTTTTTTTTAAGATTAATTTTCTTCTTTTTTGTCACATTTCTTTATAGTTAGTGGTTTTTTTTTTTAACCCTTCTTGTTTTATTTATAGTTACTGGTTTTTAATAGGATATCTCACATTTTGATTGTTGTAATATTTAGTGTCTTTTTGTAGTTGTTGTTTGTTTTTTTTAAATTTGAGATGGAGTCTTGCTACATTGCCCAGGTTTGTCACAAACTTCTGGGCTCAAGCAGTCTTCCTACCTTGGCCTCTCAAAATGCTGGGATTGCAGATGTGAGCCACTGTGCCCAGCTGTGGTCTGGATTTTTAAAAAGGTTTTGGTTTAAAAATAATTGTAGATTCACAGGAGCTTGTACTGGGAAGTCCTGGACATCTTTCCCCCATCTCCCTCAGTGTTCACAATTTATATAACTATATTACAGCATCAAAATGAAGATTGATATTGCTACAATGCATAGAGTTTATCTGGAGTTCACCACTTTTACATGCATGTGCATGTGTGTTTGCTTGTGTGTAATTCTGTGCAATTTTATCACATAGATAGTCTTGCGTAATTTATCCCTACAGTCAAGATACTCAGTGGTAGCATCACCAGATTCCCTTGTGTTACCCTTTTACGGCCACATTCATCCCACCCCCCACCCCCCCATCCATAACCCTTTAATAACCATTGGTTCTTCGTATCCATAATTATATTATTTCATGATTGTTACATAAATTGTATTATGCGAGGATTATCTTTTGAGATTGACTTTTCCACTCAGCATATTTTTTTTGAAGTTTGTACAAATTGTTGTGTTTATCAGTAGACCCCTCTCTTTTTTTAAAACTAGATTCTATCCTATTGTATGGATATGCCACAATTTAACTGTTTGGGGTTTTTTTTGTTTTTTTTTTTGTTTTTTTTTTTTTTTTTTTAAAGGGTGGAGTTTGTTTGTTTTTTGCTAGATAGTTGGGCAACTTGTGTATCAGCAGAACCCTTTTGAGCCTTGTTTTTAAGCTTTGTTAGCATAGTTTTGAAGTAGCCTTTATTGTAGGGATAGTTTGTTCCTAATTCTAATGAATGGCTTTTCTGGTTCTCTATTAACTGACAGCAATCAAATGTATCTGTCTTCTGTGCTTGATCAGAACTTGAATGTATCCCTGTCTCTGCAAGATCCAGCAGCTGGTCAACTAACAGCTCCTTAATAGTTGTTTTTTTGGCCCACCCTTGTGGAGTCTCTTTTTATTCATCCATCATAGTATTTAACCAAATATAGGTGAACACCTGTGCAGATTTCTGGAGTTCTTTTTCATTGTTGCACCTTCCTTTTTTCTTAAATCACAGTTTTTTACTGCTTGTTGTCCATTGTCTGAAAGCAGTTGTTTCATTTATATAACTGAAAAACTATTTTTAAGATGGGTAGGCAAGTCCAGTAATGGTTTCATCACCATTGTAGACAACAAAACTTTTGTTTATTTCCAAGTTTGAAAGTCAAAATTTATTCATCTGTCCAAAGAGCAGTAGTTTTTGTTTTGTGTCTTAAGATGTTATTTTAATTTACATTTTTTGAGTAAGAAATATGTTCATATATTTAAAAATTTAAATGGCACAAAAGATACACAGTGAGGTTTCCTTTCCTCCCTTATTTCTCAGTCACCTACTTTCCATTCTTGGGGACAACCATTGTTACTAATATATTGGGTGTCTGTCAAGAAATTTGATGTACCTTCTGATAATATGTATTTTACTCAGAAATTCTCTACACAGAAATGTGGAGATATATATTCTCCTTTATATCCTTGTTTTTTAAAAAAGGTATCATACTATATTCCCTTTTTTGCACCTTTTTTTTTTTACTTAATATGACAGAGATCTATGATTTGATTACATGTAAATATTTTACATCGTTTTTTCAGCTTCGTAGTATACAGTTAAATGGATATACCCATAAATACTATTAATGTACCATAGGTAAATTAACTTGTTCTCTTGTTACTAATCATTCGCTATTTCAAATAGTGCTAAGGTGAATAATCTTTCTGGGTTATTTTCCAGCACCAGCAACCAGTTCTCTGATTCTCCAGACACCAAATGGGTATTCAAAAATTCAGTGTAATTCAGTTCTTACAGTATATATCTGGAGCTAGTGCAGACCCCACAGCTTAAGGGCCCATTCCTACAAGACCACCCTCCACTTCAAACACCGTTTATAAGTTCTGGGCCACCTGTACTTCTGACCATCTGCTATAAATTGGAGGTTCCCTCCACTTCCTCCTAAGGTTAGATAATTTGCTAAAGTGGCTCACGGAACTCAGGAAAACAGTTTACTTACTCTTGCTGGTTTATTATAAAGGATACAACTCATGATTGGCCAAATGGAAGAGATGCATAGGAATGTGGGAGGCAGTGCAGAGTTTCTATGAGCTCTCTGGATGTACTACCCTCTAATCAGCTCAGTGTGTTCGCCAACCTTGGAAGCTCATCAGAGCTCATCGTTTAAGAGTTTCTACAGAGCTTCATCTCCACTCTCTCCCACCTCACTTTCTGGGGTAGAGTCAGTGGCTAAGGCTGCAATTCTAACCTTCTTACTATTTGTTCTTTCTGGTGACCACCTTCATTCCAGGGTCATCTAGGGGCCCCACTCTTAAGTCACATCATTACCATAACTCAGATATGAGTGAAACAGACTCATTATGACCCTAGAAGATAATCTAGGCAAAACCATTCAGGACATAGGCATAGGCAAGGACTTCAGGACTAAAACACCAAAAGCATTGGTAACAAAAGCTGAAATAGACAAATGGGACCTAATCAAACTCCACAGCTTCTGCACAGCAAAAGAAACAGTCATTACAGTGAATCGGCAACCAACAGAATGGGAAAATTTTATTGCAATCTACCCATCCGACAAAGGGCTGATATCCAGGATCTACAAAGAACTAAAACAGATTTATAAGACAAAAACAAACAAGCCCATTCAAAAGTGGGTGAAGGATATGAACAGACACTTTACAAAAGAAGACATATATGAGGCCAAGAAGCATATGAAAAAATGCTCATCATCAGTGGTCCTTTGAGAAATGCAGATCAAAACTACATTGAGATACCATCTCGCGCCAGTTAGAATGGTGATCATTAAAAAATCTGGAGACAACAGATGCTGGAGAGGATGTGGAGAAATAGGAGCACTTTTACACTGTTGGTGGGAGTGTAAATTAGTTCAACCATTGTGAAAGACAGTGTGGCGATTCCTCAAGGACCTAGAAGTAGAAATTCCATTTGACCCAGCAATCCCATTACTGGGTATATATCCGAAGGATTATAAATCGTTCTATTATAAGTACACAGGCACACAAATGTTCATTTCGGCACTGTTTACAATAGCAAATACTCGGAACCAACCCAAATGCCCATGGATGATAGACTGAACAGGGAAAATGTGGCACATATACACCATGGAATACTATGCAGCCATAAAAAATGATGAGTTCGTGTCCTTTGTAGGGACGTGGATGAAACTGGAAACCATCATTCTCAGCAAACTGATGCAAGAACAGAAAATCAAACACCACATGTTCTTACTTATAGGCGGGTGTTGAACAATGAGAACCCATGGACACAGGGAGGGGAGCATCACACACTGGGGTCTTTGGGGGTTGGAACTAGGGGAGGGACAACGGGGGCTGGGGAGTTGGGGAGGGATAACATGGGGAGAAATGCCAGATATAGGTGATGGGGAGGAAGGCAGCAAACCACACTGCCATGTATGTATCTATACAACGTCTTCCATGTTCTTCACATGTACCCCAAAACCTAAAATGCAATAAAATATATATTATGAATAAGAGTGAAGAGACACTTATCACTGAGGATACTCCTCGGGTTTTAGGAGCTCTGTGTCAGGAACTAGGGACAAAGGTCAAGTATTTGGCCCTCCATATCTGTGGGTTCTGCATCTGTGGATTCACTCAACCTTGGATTGAAAATATTTTGCATGGTTGTATCTGTACTGAACATGTTTAGACTTTTGTGCTTGCGTTATTCCCTAAACAGTACTCTATAAAAACTATTTACTTAGACTTTACACTGTATGAGGTATTATAAGTAATTTTGAGATGATTTAAAGTATGAAGTAGGATGTATATATACAATTACTATACAAATACATTTGTTAGATACAAATACTATGCCATTTTGTATAAAGTACTTGAGCATTTGTAGATTTTGGTATCCTTTGGGGGAGCAGCCTGTAATCAATCCCCTATGGATATTGAGGGATGACTTTATATTTCATTTTTTTTCTTTTCTTTTCTTTTCTTTTTGAGACGGAGTCTCATTCTGTCACCCAGGCTGAGGTGCAGTGGTGTGATCTTGGCTCAGTGCAACCTCTGCCTCCCAGGTTCAAGCAATTCTCCTGCCTTAGCCTTTCCAGTAGCTGGGACTACAAGTGCAAACCACTACGCCTGGTTAATTTTTGTATTTTTAATAGTGACGGGTTTTGCCATGTTGGCCAGGCTGGTCTTGAACTCCTGACCTCAGGTTATCCACCTGCCTCAGCCTCCCAAAGGATTATAGGCGTGAGCCACCACGCCCAGCTCTACTTTATATTTCTTATTATGCCACATTCTTTGTAGTAAGTAATTTCACTTATATACAAATATATATAAGATAAATTTCTAGAAGTAGAATTCTTGTATTGAAGGCTATGTACATTTGTAATTTGGATTTTTAAACTATTTTTCCCACCATTGAGTTTGTACCAATTTATTTGTGTCACAAATGTATGAAGTGACTATTTATTTTTCCGTACAACTTATACTGTGTTGCTTTTTTTTTTTTTTTTTTCCTGAGACAGCGTCTCACTGTTGCCCAGGCTAGAGTGTAGTGGTGTGATCTCTGCTCACCACAGCCTCCCTCCGAGGTTCAAGTGATTCTCCTGCCTCAGCCTCCAGAGTAGCTGGGACTACAGGCTTGTGCCATCATGGCTGTCTAATTTTTGTATTTTTAGGTGAGAAGGCGTTTCACTAATTTGGCCAGGCTGGTCTCAAATCATGATCTTCCTGCCTCAGCTCATGATCTCTTTCCTCAGCTCATGATCTTCCTGCCTCGGCCTCCCAATGTGCTGGGATTATAGACATGAGCCACTGCACCTGGCCTTGTTTTACGTATTTTTATCAAGTATTTTTAAAAACAAGATTCTTGTAGTACTCTGCAAAACATGTATATGTTAAAGAAAAAAAAAAGGATGTAGTGTTTTGTTGTAATTGTCAAAAAAATTGAGAAGTTTCATTATGTTCGGACTTCCGTAGCAATTATAAAAGACTTGATGTACTTTTAAAAGAGTTAATGTTAGCTAATTTGTTGCCATTTTATCATATATCTCCAATGTGTCAAGTACTGTGTTAGGAATTTATATACATTATAAGCTCTAATATTTAAAATAATTTTACAAGATTATATATTAAATTATATATTATATGTAAATAAAATAATTCACTATTTTATATTATATATAATATATAATTAATATATAATTATATCTATGCCATATATAATAATATAATATATAATTTATTACCTTTATTTCACAGACAGGAACCCGGGTTAGTAAATTCTAGGCTTAAGATTTGATCCCAATTTGATTCCAAACTCCAGATTTTTGTCATATCTTCAATTAATTTTACTTCAGTATTTTTATTTTTCCCTTTGTCATGTGGAGGACTAAAATTCCTCTGATTTCAGCCATTATCCTGGCCTTTCAGGGTTCCCAAATTGAATTGAGGAAGATTTCTATAATTTGCAAGAACTAGAAGTCACAGGGTAAAACAAAGAGCATGCACACTTGTCTTTCTGAGAAGAGATGTTAAATACCTAATATAGATGCTGCTTTCCTATATATTTTCTTATTTGAGTTGTAGAAAGTGGGGGAAAATAGTAAAGCTGCAGAATTACTAGACAGAGAAGACAGACAGTGGTAAATAATAGTAATTGGGTCAGGAAGCTTATTTTTATCTCCAAGTAACTTAGTTGCTGTTTGAATATCTTGTTTTACCATGTAAAAATCAGTCTATATGCATTTATTTTTAATATCCTAGACAGTTACTGTTTAATTTTATCTTATTTAGAGTCCCACCGCAGCTACTAAGTTGACTTTTAGAGCAGAATGTTTATTTAAAAATTTTGGTCAGCATATTTCGCAAATAGCCCACATTTTGTAGATTTTTTAAAAATAAAAAATGATTGTTTAAAATTTGGATCTTTTTAATTTCAGTTTTTCCCCCTTCCCATCCCATTTTACAGACATTTCAACCTACGAATGAAGAGGGACACTTCCCTTTTCAGTGATGAATTTAAAGTAGAAACATCAAATAAAGTACTTGATTATGATACCTCTCATATTTACACTGGACATATTTATGGTAAGTTGGACCTTAACAGAACCCTTTTATTTTTTTTCTACACAAAGATACATATTTTGAAGTGTAAGCAAATATTTCAGAAAAGGTTATAAATCTAGAGGAGATTGAATTCATCATGAAGGGGTAATGGTCTTTGAGAAATGAAGTAATGTTTGGACCTATCTTTGCATGTATGTTTAGTAGTGAATTATGAAATATCTGGCTTCTGAAAGGTATGAAATTTTGACTCAGTACCTCTAAACTGTTAAGAGTTTTCAAAAATTTTAATGACTTCTATAATATTCTGATTTTTCAAGTAAGAAATTAGTAGTAACTTTGCTGTGTTTTATGTGAAAACAGGAAAAGCCTAAAAGGAAACCGTAAAGATATCTTAGCCAAAAATAATGTGACAAAGTCATCTGTAGGGAAATCCTCCCAAGACCCTCCTTCCTCAGAATCTATTTGCTTTATTCACAATTCTAACAATTTTCTCTTACTGTGTCAAATTAAAAATGTATATTGTGATCCATGAGTGGCATACCCAATAGAAAGTTACATTTACTAGTAGTTTGGAAAGAACAGAACAGTTATAGAAGTCATAAAAAAAACTTAAGCAGTGAAAATCTGGGGGTGTTGGAGAGAGGCAAAATGTCATTGTTTTATAACTCTATATTAGTAAGTACGCAAGATGATTCTCATGTAAGACAGTGTTAAACTGTTTGAGATTATTTCTACACATGAGTGATTTCTACTGAAAATAATAACATGAAAAATTAAGTGATAGAAGAATTTTTTCTCATTTTTTGATTGTGCCAGATAAATGAGGCATTTCTATACTTAAACTTTCTTATTTGTGGAATAAACCTAATTATGAAATTCTTTAGCTTGTTTGTACTCTTACAGTTTGGTAACCAAAATAAAGCATTTATTCATCAGTCTAGATTCTTAATGTCACGCTTTAGTGTTCTGTTACCTTCTTGATTATTTATCTTGCTGGGCAAATAACTTAGGAGTTCCTGTTTTTTTATTTTGCTAGGTGATGATCAAGAAAAGTACAAGACTATAAATGAGTTTGCAGATAAAAATCATGTTATTTAGACCAGGCATGGTAGCACTTACACCTATAATCCCAGTACTTTGGGAGACTGAGACAGGAGGAGTGCTTGAGACCTGGAGTTTGAGACCAGCCTGGGCGATATGGTGAAACCCTGTCTCTAAAAAAACATGAAAAACATTGGTTGTGGTGGCATACCTGTAGTCTCAGTTACATGGGAGGCTGAAGTAAGAGGATTGCTGTGCCCAGGAGGTTGAGGCTACTGTGAGTGCTACTGCACTGTAGCCTGGGTGACAGAGAGAGACCTTGTCTCTTTATTTAAAAAAAAAAAAAAAAAAAAAAAAAAAAAAAATCACTTAAAATGCTAGTGTCTTGGGCTCTTACCTCCAGTCTATGATTAATTCAAAGCCAACGAATTAATGTTACTCTACAACTTAGAAACTGTGGAAACTTGATTTTTATTTTAATGAGAGAATTGTAATGGGTAAATTCAAGGTTTAAAGCCCTCTCCCTCTACTTTCACCCTTTATGTCATTTGATTTTGATGCTCACCTTTTCGTTGTGATTTTATTAAGAACCAGATTTTATTATAAACCAGGGTTCTTATTTTATTAAGAACCCCTTTTTTCCTATTATTTCCTTTCACTAGAGAAGTATAACTGATGGGATAATATCACAAATCTTTCTCCAATATTTTAAAAAGTGCTATTGGTTTATTTTTGTTCAAATTGCTTCTGAAATCTTTGACACTGTTCGATTTAAAAATGTATTTATAGGCTGGGTGTGGTGACTCAAACTTATAATCCCAGCCCTTTAGGAGGGCGAGGCAGGTGGATTGCTTGAGCCCAGGAGTTCCAGACCAGCCTGGGAAACATAGCAAGACTTCATCTTTACCAGAAATACAAAAATTAGCTGGACGTGGTGGTGCATGCCTGTAGTCCCTACTACAAGGGAGGTGTAGGTGGGAGGATTGCTTGAGCCCAGGAGGTTGAGGCTGCAGAGAGCCATGAGCTTGCCACTGCATGCAAGCCTGGGTGACAGAGCAAGACAGTGTCTCAAAAAACAAACAAAACAAAAACAAAACCCAAGCATAGCGTAGAAGCCAAAAGATGTGACCCATGCACAATATATCGGACAGGAAGGAGCTTTTTTTCTGTGGTACCTATAGCAAAATTTTCAAAAGATGCTTTGGATGTCTTTATTTTGAAAGTGTATATTCTATCATTGGGTTTGCTTGCTTGCTTTTAAGTTAATTTAACAATTAATTGTTTTGTTATGTTTTGAGACAAGGTCTTGCTCTGTCGCCCAGGCTGGAGTTCAGTGGTGCCATCTCAGCTCACAGCAGCCTCCACCTTCAAGATTCAAGTGTATCTTCTGCCTCAGCCTCCCAAGTAGCTGGACTTACAGGCGTATGCCACCAAGCCCGGCTCATGTTTTTTGTATTTTCAGTAGAGACAGGTTTTCACTATGTTAGCTAGACTGGTCTCAAACTCCTGACCTCACGTGATCTGCCTGCCTCAGCCTCCCAAAGTGCTGAGATTATAGGTGTGAACCATACTGTGCTGGGCCAATTTAATGATTCTTGATAACTACTGTATACATGCTAGGCACTGAGCTAGGTGCAAGGAACGTGGTTCGTAACAAGGCAGATACTCTATTTTTCATTGCTGATGGTAGTAATTTTGTATGTTTTAACTAAATACTAGTTGCTGTTCACATCTCAAATTCTGCTTGATGTATTTTATGTGAAAATTTCCATAATAAATTTATATTCCAGATTTAACCATATATATGTGTGTATATACTTATGTGTATATATACGTTTGTATATACATATATATGAACAAGTTTAACATTCATGTGCAAATTAAATTGTCAAGAATTTGTTGCTTTCATTAATAGGTGAAGAAGGAAGTTTTAGCCATGGGTCTGTTATTGATGGAAGATTTGAAGGATTCATCCAGACTCATGGTGGCACATTTTATGTTGAGCCAGCAGAGAGATATATTAAAGACCGAACTCTGCCATTTCACTCTGTCATTTATCATGAAGATGATATTAGTAAGTACTTAAATTTTATCAAGTGGCCTTTTTTTTAAAAGGCATATGAATAGTAAAAACTGTGGAGACAAATCAAACATTAGCTGTTTTCTTTCCTAAGCAATTAATCAGGCTAGAACATAGTTTTTACTAGCAATTCCTATTAAAGGAAAGGTAGATGCATGTAATGAAGCAGTTTCCTTGTCAATCCATTGCCAGTACTAGTACTGCTTTGTTGATATGACACAACTAATTCTATTTGAACTGTGTGAGTCGACGAAATCTGACTGAACTGGACATAGTATATTCTGACTTCAGCCCGTCTGTGTGATGCTAATACCTTTTTGTGTGCGGCCTACTGAAGGTGGAACAGCATTATTACTTCTGTAAATTTCAGTGTGGGTATTTGCATATTGTCTAAGAAACATTTTAAGTATTTTTGTAATTTTTAAGTCCTCTGAGTGTTTCTTTTTGGAATCTTAAGTAATGACTTGACCTCAAGAGTCCAAGTTTGTCATGGATTTTGTTCTCTACCGTCATGTTTATATGATGTTAATTTGTTGGGAGAAGGGTTTTTTTTCTGTTTTAAGAATAGAAAGTGTATTCAGACTTTACCTGTTAATTCTGTTGCCTGTATGTCCACAGTTAACCAGTTATTGGGAATGCTTCTTTGAAATACCACAGGAATACATACCTCTAATTTATATAGCTCTTGAATACCCATTCATTATTTCTTGACTGTAATTTGACTAGTCTCTTTATTTTTGCCTACTTTCCTAACTTGGCTGTTTCCTCCTACAGAACGTTTTCCTTTCTTTAGACAGAAACTTATTGTCAGTAATTTTATTCTTACCCCTAGTAATACACTGACAAGCGTTAACCATTTTGACTTTTTGCTCCGTCAGCTCTCACAGTTTCTGTACTTCATCCATCCAACTGCTTGTTACCTCTGCTGTTAGATTACTATAGAATATAACATAAATATTCTAGGTAGGATACACTTATGATTTTGCCTACTTGTTAAATCATATGCTCATTAATGCTACTTGCCTGTATTTTCATTCATCTTTATTTGATTCCTTTTCCAGTTTTAACTCCTGATGTTTCAAACTCTACCTTTCTTTTCAAGCTCCAAGCTATCATTCTCCTTTATAAGTGGGAGTGTGAATTCACTTGCATTCCTTTCTTTCTGCTGACAGCATTATTTACCCAGTTTGTGTCTTGCTTTGTAATTTTCTTAGTAATTTAACCTTTTTTTTGTAGGTTTACCTTCCCTATCAGGGTATGTAGGTTCTCCAGATATAGTTTCTGTTTCTTTTGCTCCTTTAATATTCCAAGTATCATTTGTCTGTGCAGCAGGCTTTTCATAAATGAAATATTGGAATATTTTTCTAGAATGTTCTATAAAAATCAAATAAAACCTTGTGAGGAAGGAAAGAGAAGAAAAGGGTAATCTGTGAGATTATCTTTTCCTTTCTGTCATATTGTAATCTTACTTTCTCCATTGCTTTGTACTTCCTATCAGTGCTCTCTACTTTTTCTGCCTGTTTTGACTTCTGTTACTGTGCTTCTGTCTCTTGTTTTCCTTCTTCTCTTACCTACTTGTGTGTAGTTTAAGCATATTCTCTTTTTTTCACTTTCACTTATTTCTTGTAATATAATCCCCACATTGCATCCAACAGTGATTTCCCAGTATCTTAATAGGTGTCAGTCATTTTGCTTCCTCAAAGATGGTAAGTTAGTTTGGAGGATGAATGACATTGGATGTTACTTGGCTTTCTGTTCTTTTTGGCATTTAGCTTTACCATGGATTTCAGCTGTTATTTTATACTTGTTTAAGTAGATATATGTTGGTGGTAAGGAGACCTTTTTATGTTCTTTTTATGATTAAGTATCAATAGTGGTGTTAGAACTTAAAAATAGCGATCTTTGAGGTGATTTTATTTGTAACTTCTTGAGTAATTGAAAATGTAGGATATGAGGATCAGAGTATGGAATTAATTGCCTTAACAAATGTAGACAATTACTTTTGAAAAACTATTTAAAAATCTGTCTAGTAAATGAACCATGGCTTAAGACAAGAAAACACCCACGTATTAGCCTTTAAGTCTAAATAGTTGATATGCTTATACTCTAGACCATCGTTGGCAAATCTCTGCAACGGGACAGATAGTAAATATTTTTGGCTTTGACAACCGTATGTTTTATTGCAGCTACTCAGCTCTGCCATTGTAGCACAAAAACAGCCAAAGAAAGACATAAATTAATAAGCATGGGTGCTTTTTGAAAAAAATTATTATCTGTTTATTTTTTAGAGACAGAGCCTTGCCCTGTTGCCCATTCTGGAGTACAATGGTGTAATCATAGCTCGCTGCAGCCTCAATCTCCTGGGCTCAAGTGATCCTCCCACCTCAGCCCTCCAAGTAGCTTAGGACTCCAGGTGTAAGCCTCTGCTCCCGGCCAGTATGGCTGTTTTTCATAAAATTTCATAGACACTTAAATTTTAATTTCACATATTATTCATATGACATAAAATATCATTCTTTTGATTTTTTCTTTAACTGTTTAAAAATGTGAAAACCACCCTGAGTTTTTGTGTCAAACAAAAAACAGATGGGAGGGCTCACTAAATTTAATAATTATTTTAATTGGTTCTTTAAGTTCTCTGTGTAGAATATGACAGGTTCTAGCTGTAGTAACAGTAGCAGTAGGAAGAGTGATTATTATGGCTTAATGAATACCTGACACTGTATAAAATTCTTTACTTGCATTATTGAATTGAATTCTCACAATAACCGTATGAGATACTGGCACACCTGTTATTGCCACTTTGTAGGTGAAGGCTTAAACTGAGGCTTAGAAAACTTGTATCACTTGATGGTGGACCTCGTGTTCTTTCCACTGTGCTCTTCTGCTTCACTCATGGAAGAAAGCTGTAAATTCTCACTGCCTTTACTTCAAGGATTTCTGGGGCTTTTGTGAAATCTGTAAACCTCTCTAAAATCATACATTTGCATCTATTGCTGTTTTAAGCCAAACTCTCTCCTTAATGTATTTAGCAGTGTGTATTTTGTAACTAACTAAAAGGGAAAGGATGCCCTTTAGTGTATATTATTTTTATATAATTGGTTTAAGTGCCAATAATTTATTTTCAGAAGTAAAGTGCTACATGATTATATCACTGTGTATGTTCTTAGGTGGATTTGGTATCCTTCTATGTTTTATCCTTACCTAAAAGAAGCAAATGGTAGGGGAGGCATACTGATCTTGGATGTAGCTTCTGATGAGAATTTGGCTATCCTCTTCTTAATACTGTTTTTGCAACTGAAGGCATAAATGTGTAGAACTACCATGAAAAATGATAACTGCTTTTCTCCAGAACCCTAGGGAATGGCTTCTGAGACGGTACCAGAACGCAGAAATAGTTTTCAGTGAAAATACTTAATAATTACTCTAGATGTGATAATGATAACTACATATTGTTATCAACATAAAATGCATACTTACTTAATTCTGTACTTAGGTAGTAAAAAACACTCTCTACTAGGGCATAGAAGTGTGAACAGTTAATGACAAGGTAAGAATACTGCTTAGTCCTCTGCCCCTCAGCACAGTTTATTTTAAAGAAACTAAGAAAAACATTGTTCCATAAACTAGAATAGTAATGAGCAGATATTAGGAATATCTGACTATATGATTACTTGGAATTATTTGCGTAATAATTCCCTTGCATCCTTTTCATGTACTACCTATCCAAGAACTAAAGGTCTGAATAATTTTTCCATGCTGTGCTTGTAAACACTTAATCTCCAAATTAAAAAGAAATTTTTAAATGTGTATGTAAAGCTGCAGAGTAAGTTATTTGGGTGTATTGCTTTCATTTCAGATTTATTATTTATTTTCCTGTGTGTGGTATAGGAAAGTCCAGAGAGCTTGAATTGTCTATACTATTTTTTTCCCCCATTTTTAAAGGTGGACCATCATTCTGTTGCCAGTCTGGAGTGCAGTCGCAGGATCTTGGCTCATTGCATACTCTGCCTTCCCAATTCAAGTGATTCTCCCGCCACAGCCTCCCAAGTAGTTGGGACTACAGGCATGCACCACCAAGCTCAGCTAATTTCTGCAATTTTAGTAGATAGGGGGTTTCAGCATGTTGGCCAGGATGGTCTCGATGTCTTGACCTCATGATCCTCCCACCTTGGCCTCCCAAAGTGCTGGGATTACAGATGTGAGTCACTGTACCTGGCCTGACTTTGCCTATACATTATAGTAGCTGGGCACCCCTACTTTTAAAATGTGTGGTAGCCATACCTATGTTTATTTCTTCTTTCTCTTGTGCTTCAATGGAAAGACCTCCTATTTCTTGTTCTGAAAAATTAAGATTATTAAACTTTACCATTTCACGATGGAGGCCTCTTCATTCATGTAGTAGCTTCCTCGTGGCAATGTCAGGGTGTTGCATCTAAAACTGTAAAAAGTCAATTAGTTCCATATTGTATTTTTGAAGTTGTTTTGTGTCACCATTAGTGACAGGGAGAGACAAAAAGGAAGGAGTGCAAGAGGGAAGAAATAATTGAATTGGTATTGATAATAGCTAGCGTTGTTTGTATCATTCTCATCTAACAGGAAAATTGTCTTACAGTGCGTTCTGGCTATACTTAGGTCTAGTCTGGAGATTGGAAATCTGCTTATGCTTATTGAATTGTGACAAATTACATAGACAATTGGAAAAGCTGAGGTGTGGAGTGCTCTGATTGTTTCAATTCTGAACTCCCACAGTGCATACAAGTGTATTGGTTAATTTGTCTACTGTGTGTTTTAATTTATATGCTTTACTTAGCATTGATGTTAAATACTGAACTTACTTAAACACTGTGACAGTGTTTGAAAGAAATACAAAAATTTCATGGTATTGTTGACTGTCTTTTTTTCTGAGTTAATGTCTAGGGAAGCATAAATTAATTTTTCTAAGCAACTCACAGGCACCAAAACAGAAAAGTTCAAAAGGCCACAAGATATGGGAGTTATTTTAAGAATAATACTTTATTAGAAATGTAGGGTACTAAATTGGAAACTTAAAAAATCATATACAAAGAGACAGTGAGGGCCTTCTTTTTAGCAAAATCTGGAGAAAATATGCTTAGACTTTTCATATTGTGTATTTTATATTGTGTAACTTTATATAAATAGGATAACAGTTGAGAAAATTTTAGATCAAGTTCTTTTCTGATTGGTTATCATATATCTATGTATATATATACATGTATATTCATATATTTTATCTTAAAACATAAATAGAAAATATTTTAGCTATAATGAAATACAATGAATTATTTCAGAAATACAAGACTTTTTAAAAAATAAATAGTTATTAGAAGCATTTACAGTATCAAAAAAACTGCAGCTTTTTTTGGGCAATTATGGAATGGTATTCAGTTAAGAGTAATACTTACTTTGTATAAGCTGCGTCAGAGAAAAATGAAGATGAAAAGCGTACCATCTCCATATATAACTTACCTGTGCTGTGCACCAATAAGAACCTGCTTTAGATTTTCATGTCAGCTTACAGCTCTCATACTGTTTCAGGCAAAGTTAGTGGCTACTGAAAATACTACCAGGATGGGCTGGCTATCTGTTGGCCTGCCTGTCCATCCATCTGTCCTTCTGTCCTTCCATCCATCCATCCATCTATCCATTCATCCATCCATCAGTATTTTTTTCTTTTTGCTTTCTCATCCAGTGACTCTCAAGGATGGGCTATCTAGAGACACATTCGGTAGTGTGGTTAACTGTTCGTATATTAACTGTACAGCTTAAAAACAAAGCCTTAACATTTGAGGTTTTTTCTTTAAAAGGAATGAGTTGTGACAGGGGTGTTAAATAGTGTATAAACAGGAAAAACACTGTGCTAGAACCAGCTTACTCATCATGATCATCTTGTTCATCTTTCTCCTCCTCTTCATCTTTTTCATATTCATCTTCCTTTTCCTTATTCAACTTCCTCACCTTCCTTCTCTTCCTTTATTTTTTGCAGCATTGACATGTCCTTTTCTTTTTCTTTCTTTCTTTTTTTTTTTCTGCATCAGGCCTTCCTTTATCTCAGTATGCAGCAATATCCATTTCTTCGGTTTTTTTCAGCTTCACAGCCTTCTTTTCATATGGCTGCTTGTCATATGCACCATATCCACATCTTTCCCAGTTTCTTTGCAACATCACCAATGGATAGGTTGGGATATTCTCGTTAGATTTTTGGGCCATACTCAGAGCAAGATAGAAGACCGAAGGAGCCCTCTTGGGTGCATTGGGATCTCTGAACTTTTTTTCTTCTTTAGGAGGGATATAAGTTTTCATTTCTCTTTCATAACAATCCTTGTCCTCCTTTGCTGCATCTTCAGATTTTCCTTTCTCTTTAGCAGACGTGGTTTTCCACCTCTCAGCACTTTTTAGAAAATTCCGAGAAGTTAACTGAAACACCAGCGCTGCTTTTTGTTCTCCTCCTGGCAAGTTTGCACAAATAATGCATATGATGGCATTTTGCCTCTTGGCTTCTTGGGATCTTCTTTTACCATGTTTAGTTATTTTTCCTCAGAGAAGCACAGTCACCCAGTGCTCATCTGGCTCTCATTTACCCCAGCACTGTCTCTGTGGAGGTCAGCATACTGTAATGGCTATTAGAAATACATGATTATTTGAAATTAACAAAGCTTTTATGTTGTAAAGCAACTTTGAAATTCACTCTAACAAGTAAAATTGTATTTGAAAATTTTGTTTTTTTCTTCTGAGAACTATCTTCTCATGATTTTGTAGTGTTTGAAATGTTTTACAAAGAAGTTGAATAAGAAATTTTATAATTTTGGTATTGTAAAAGGCACTAGAATTCAACACTAAAGATGACAGAAACTGAAGCCTAGAGTTATAAAACTTGTGCAGTATGACATGGATCCCTGTCTTTTGGTTTCCACTCCAGAGCTTTGTTTCTCTTACATTCTGAGTTAGGAGAGTTTAAAGGCAGCTAAAAGGCAAGAAGTTAATGACAATAGAGACTATGACAGAAAGGATTAAAAAAAGTTATTTTTGGTATCATTGATTTCAAAGATTAGCCATATTTACTACTGAAAAAGCACATGTTTATTTTAGGTTCAATTAAATATATATTTCTCGCTCTCTATTTTTATTTTTTTTTATATATATAGAAAGATTTCTATCTACATATAGATAGGTACTCTCTATATATAGAGGTACTATACAAGGGTATGTGTATATATATATATATAGAGAGAGAGAGAGAGATACCTATCTATATAGATAGAGGTATCTATAGATAGGTATATCTATATAATATAGAGATATCTATAAATATATCTCTATAGATATCAGTATTATATAGATATCTCTATGGATATCTATCTTTGTCTATAGATGTCTATATTATGTAGACATCTATAGATATCTATAATATATATATCATAGATATTTATAGAGATATATAAATCTATATAGATCTCTATAGATACAGATATATAGATATCTATAGATATCTATATATAGAGATATATAGATATCTATAGAAGATCTATATAGATCTCTCTCTCTCTCTCTCTCTATATATATATATGTATACCCCCTTGTAACAGTACCTCTATATTACATAGATATCTGTAGATATCTATCTATCTATCTATCTATCTATCTATCTATCTATATGTATATCTCTCTCTGTATGCCCTTATAAGTGTACCTCTGTATATATATATAGAATACCTACCTATAGATAGAGAGAGAAAGAGATTGAGAGATGAGGTCTCACTATGTTACCAGGCTGATCTTGATCTCTTGAGCTTAAGTGATCCTCCTGCCTCAGCCTCCCAAAGCGCTAAGATGACAGATGTGAGCCACCATGCCTGGCCAGGGCTCAACTCTTAATGAGTGATAAGTTTTAGAAAAACTAGAAGAAATAGCATTTAGGAGTATGTGTATGTGTATATGTTCTAGGAATACTCAGAGCTAAACCTCAGTCTTTCACATCTCTTGTAGCACAATTCAAAGATTAATGTTTGTACTAGTGACCTCGTAAGAACACCTGAGGACATTGGTCCAGGACTCTGGCCCTCGAAAGAGCTGCTTCTAAAGAGGCATTGTGAGGTCTGGTTTATTATAGAAATGTTATATTCTGTTGATGGTTTATAAATTGAGGAATTAGATAATCTCCATAAGCAATCTTGCTATCTTCTATTTATATTTGAATGTAAGTCTAGAATTCACAGATGTGGATTTTATTGGTTTCAGCGTCTAGAGACTTCTTAGAACCATTTTTTATGGGCAAGCTAATGGACAGACTAGTTAAAACTTTTTTGGCTTTAATTCATTTGCTCAAGATCATACAAGTTGGTGGCAGACTTGGTAGGGAGAAGGCTCAGGAGGTTATATATCAAAGAACCATGTGTATGAGAAAAGTTAGAAATAAAATCAATGTGATAGAATAGCTTTATAATCTTATACAGGTAATGTACTTTTTCTTGTTCTAATTTCCTTCAGGTATAAAAGGAGGGTGTTAGATCACGGTGCTAATATTATCTCTTCCGAAAGTTAATGGTTCTAAAGTACTTTTCCTTTAAAGGTGGAAATACCTTGATTGATCATGGCTGAGAGACATAAAAAGTAAAAATAAAAATATTTTTGTTTGTGCTGATTACCAAATGACTTGTATGAAAAGGTTATTCTTGTATGTAAATTAAGTAAATTTAATATTTTACTTAAGTGAATTAAGTATTCTTATATGCAAATTAAGTAAATTAAGATAAAATGTGTCCACCACCATAAACATTTTTGTGAATAGCCCTTCAGATCTGACATACCACTTTAAATTTCATTTTCACTATATCATAGATCTCCTTCTGTGTTAATAAATATAGCTCTACATTTTTCCTTTAATGGCTACATAATGTTCTTTTGTTTTATTGATAAATGTATTATTTACCAACCTACCAACTAATGAATGTATAGATGATTTTCTCTTTTTTTTACTGTGAAAAAGTGCAATGGGTAACATTCTGGCACGTTTTCTCCCTCAATATTTTTATGGTTATTTCCTCAAGATTAATTTTCTAGAAGTAGCATTATCAGACATTTACATTTTGATATATAGTGCCAGATAACACTCTAAAAAGGTTACAGAGATTTATATTCTTAGACCTATAAATTAAATACTGACTTAATAATATCTTTGTGTATAGGCTGTGGACATACTTCCTGAATTACTTGACAAAAATGTCTCCTAATTTTTTTTTTTAAATACAGGATTTAATCAAGATATACACATTGCCTTTGTCACATCTCTGTAGTCAGTATTACTCTTTTAATAGCTTACTTGAGGAAAAATTGGTAACAGTAAACTGCTCATACACTCTTAAAGAAAATCTGTCTTTAACTCAGCATAAACATTTTGGGAGTCATCCTTTTTATTGATAAGTAGTAGTTTGTTGTGTGGATACTGTAATTTGTTAATACATTTGCCTGTTAATGGACATTTGGGTTGGGTTATTACAAGTAAAACTATTATAATTTTTGTTTGTTTGTTTGTTGTTGTTGTTTGTTTTTATTGCATTTTAGGTTTTGGGGTACATGTGAAGAACATGCAAGACTGTTGCATAGGTATACATATGGCAGTGTGATTTGCTGCCTTCCTCCCCATCACCTATATCTGGCATTTCTCCCCATGCTCTCTCTCCCCAACTCCCCACCCCTTCACTGTCCCTCCCCTGTTTCCCCCCAACAGACTCCAGTGTGTGATGCTCCCCTCCCTGTGTCCATGTGTTCTCATTGTTCAACACCCACCTATGAATGAGAACATGCGATGTTCGATTTTCTGTTTTTGCATCAGTTTGCTGAGAATGATGGTTTCCAGGTTCATCCATGTCCCTACAAAAGGACACAAACTCATCGTTGTTTATGGCTGCATAGTATTCCATGGTGTATATGTGCCACATTTTCCCTGTCCAGTCTATCATTGATGGGCATTTGGGTTGGTTCCAGGTCTTTGCTATTGTAAATAGTGCTGCAGTGAACATTTGTATGCATGTGTCCTTATAGTAGAACGATTTATAATCCTTTGGATATATACCCAGTAATGGGATTGCTGGGTCAAGTGGAATTTCTATTTCTAGGTCCTTGAGGAATCTCCACACTGTCTTCCACAATGGTTGAACTAGTTTACACTCCCACCAACAGTGTAAAAGTGTTCCTATTTCTCCACATCCTCTCCAGCATCTGTTGTCTCCAGATTTTTTAATGATCACCATTCTAACTGGCATGAGATGGTATCTCAATGTCGTTTTGATTTGCATTTCTCTAATGACCAATGATGATGAGCATTTTTTTATATGTTTGTTGGCCTCATGTATGTCTTCTTTTGTAAAGTATCTGTTCATATTCTTTGCCCACTTCTGAATGGGCTTATTTGCTTTTTTCTTGTAAATCTGTTTTAACTCTTTATAGATTCTGGATATCAGCCCTTTTTCAGATGGGTAGATTGCAAAAATTTTTTCCCATTCTGTTGGTTGCCGATTCACTCTAATGACTGTTTCTTTTGCTGTGCAGAAGCTGTGGAGTTTGATTAGGTCCCATTTGTCTATTTTGGCTTTTGTTGCGAAAGCTTTTGGTGTTTTGGTCATGAAGCCCTTGCCTACACCTATGTCCAGAATGTTTTTGCCTAGGTTTTCTTCTAGGGTTTTTACAGTGTTAGGTCTTATGTTTAACTCTTTAATCCATCTGGAGTTAATTTTAGTGTAAAGTGTCAGGACAGGGTCCACTTTCTGCTTTCTGCACATGGCTAGCCAGTTTTCCCAACACCATTTATTAAACACGGAATCCTTTCCCCATTGTTTGTTTTTGTCAGTTTTGTCAAAGATCAGATGGTTATAGATGTGTGGTGTTGCTTCTGAGGCCTCTGTTCTGTTCCATTGGTCTATATCTCTGTTTTGGTACCAGTACCATGCTGTTTTGGTTACTGTAGCCTTGTAGTATAGTTTGAAGTCCGGTAGTGTGATGCCTCCAGCTTTGTTCTTTTGGCTTAGAATTGACTTGGTTATGTGGGCTCTCTTTTGGTTCCATATGAAGTTTAAGGTGGTTTTTTTCCAGTTCTGTGAAGAAGGTCATTAGTATCTTGATAGGGATAGCATTGAATCTGCAAATTACTTTGGGCAATATGGCCATTTTCACAATACTGATTCTTCCTAACCATGAACATGGAATATGTCTCCATCTATTTGTGTCCTCTCTTATTTCGTTGAGCAGTGGTTTGTAGTTTTCCTTGAAGAGGTCCTTTACGTTCCTTGTTAGTTGTATTCCTAGGTATTTTATTCTCTTTGTAGCAATTGTGAATGGCAGTTCATTCTTGATTTGGCTCTCTTTAAGTCTGTTATTGGTATATAGGAATGCTTATGATTTTTGCACATTGATTTTGTATCCTGAGACTTTACTGAAGCTGCTTATCAGTTTCAGAAGATTTTGGGCTGAGACGATGGGGTCTTGTAAATATACAATCATGTTGTCTGCAAATAGAGACAGTTTGACTTCCTCCTTTCCTATTTGAATACTCTTTATTTCTTTTTCTTGCCTGATTGCCCTGACTTACTATAATGTTTTTTATATTAACTCATCTAGTATTGGATGATTAAAGAGAAGATAAATTTTGAAGAGGCAAGGGAATGAAATAACTGCTAAATTCTAAAAAGTCTTGCTGTGTCACCTGAGCTCTAGAGAGAAGGTGTTTTGGAAACAAGACAACTTTTGTGGAAACAAGACAAGCAAATGCCCGAAGAATTTTCATTTAAACTGGTAGCATACACATTCTCTCTTCTCCAAGCTGATACGTTTCCTTCAAAATGCAACTTAGGTATGACTCCTAGAATTCTTTCCTGACCTCACAGTTCTGGGTATCCCCTTTTTACTGCTGTTTATGTATTGATGAGCCCTCCCTATCTTTTGAATCTGGTAGTTTACAGTCATTGGTCATATGACTGACCTTTGGCTGGATGAATAAATTAAATTCAACCAATGCTTAATAAACTGTGAATGATGGCAGGGAGAGCTTAATACTTGACAAAGTTGGTACTTAAATGCCTTGCTTGTTTACATGTTGGACACCTCAGCTAGACTGAAAGCTTTTGAGAGTGCATATTCTATGTTACTTATTTTTGTATCCTTGTTCTTTAGTAGATAATAATTTTTCTTATTTGTTTGCTTAATAAATTAATGCAGTTAAAATAATATTGACATATGATTAGGAAATTTGTATGCACACAGTCTTAATTTTGAACGTGTTGTATGTTATAGTCAATCTGTAAAGTAGTTAGGAATTCAGGTCTATGATTAATGGATGACCTTTAAAAAGAGGCATGGAGGGCCGGGCACGATGGCTCACATCTGTAATCCCAGCACTTTGGGAGGCCGAGGGCGGTGAATCACGAGGTCAAGAGATCGAGACCATCCTGGTCAACATGGTGAAACCCCGTCTATACTAAAAATACAAAAAATTAGCTGGGCATGGTGGCACGTGCTTGTAATCCCAGCTACTCAGGAGGCTGAGGCAGGAGAATTGCGAGAATTGCCTGAACCCAGGAGGCGGAGGTTGCAGTGAGCCCAGATCACACCATTGCACTCCAGCCTGGGTAACAAGAACGAAACTTCATCTCAAAAAAAAAAAAAAGAGGCATGGAAACCAGGTGCTGGCTGAAAAATTAAATTCAAGAAGTATTTATTGGTTTGTGAATATACAGAAAAACGAATTTTAAAATTCCCCCTGAAAATTAAAAACCTTCAGGGGAATTTTCAGTAATAGAGAGTCAGAATGTGGTAAATGCTATAACAAAAATATTGTCAAAGAACTGAGGGTAGTGTATTTATAATTCCCCAGTGAGGGAGCTTTAGGGAGGTTTAGGAAGACTTCCCTGGGGAGGTGGAATTTGACTTGGACCTTGAGGATAAGGTATAGACTTGATTTCTATAGAAGAGAATCTGTGATCACAGGAGAAGGGTCAACGCTGTTACTTTGGCTGCAACAATATTTCTTTTTAGTTGTCACAGCTTGGGAACTAAAGAAGAGAATACAAGTGTTCTTTGGTCTGGAATCACTCATCTGTGTATAGCTTGTATAGTCCCAAGTCAGATAAATGTAAATAATGGTCACTTAAAGTTAGTATATTACAGGTTTTCATTCCAAGTATCAGTTAATAAGTTTTATAGGTTTAACAACTGATTAATTTATTAATAAACGTTATTTGAATGCCTAATTTGTGTAAGATGCTTTTAAAAACTATCAATACAGTGATGAATAGGGTGGAGGTTCTGTCCTTAAGCAGTTTAGAGTCTAGTAATTTTATTTGTAATTGATCAGAATAGTAAAGCAACATTTCTCTGGTTGACTTGACTCCCATTATCCCTTTGACTGCCTATACTAACCCTTTCTAAAACCCGTGGGGTGGGGAGAGACGTACCTGGCCCTCCTCCACTTCTCTGTTTCCTGAGAAATCAGTGTTGTAAGTGCATGTGGAAAGTGGGGTCACCTTCAGCTTCCTCCTCTTCCTAGGGACAATCACTCTGTCATTTTCTTATGCCCACTTGCCCTCCCCAAACAGAAATTAGACATGGGGATTGGGAAGAGGTCAGAATTCGTACTGGGGAGAAAGGGCCTCCTATCCACTGGAATTAGGAAAAACATATGGAGTTCTTTCCTCTCTCCAAACTTTTCATTTCTTCTCAAAAGAAAAAAAAAAGTCTGTTTTTTTCCTACTCTCCCATCAGTTAATCCTTGTTGATGTTGGCAAATCTGGGAATAAATGGCAATTTTCAAGGACATGGATCTCACCCCATGATACTCTGGATATTAACAAATTAATTTTTATGCATAGTATTATATGAAGTTGTTCTATTTTAAATTCAATTAATTTGGATTTTTAAAAATTATATTTGGTGATTCATGGAATATTATTGGTGGAATTACCATCTAGTTTTGACTATTACAGAATCAATTTATAGCCATGGCCTTGGACCTTACAATTAAGTTTCTGAGCTGCCAGTCAGATAAGGTGGAGGGATACCCTGCTGGAAGTAGTGAGGTTGCAAAAAGTGAGTATTTTATGCCTGGTTCTGTTGGACAGAGAATCTGAGCTATAAATATCTCTGCTCAAAGGACTGGGTGATTGAGAGTTAACTAGAGCTATTTCCTGCTTGAGGTAGAGTCACAATGTATGTACTATTTATATTTGTGTCTTGAGCAACAAAACAAAAGCAAGAGGTTGGCATGCAGAGGAACTGGAAGAAAGGCAATAGATCTAAAGCTGATCTTTGTTTTAAATAGGCTGGATATTCTACACCCATGACTCATTCTTTGTGAAAGAATATGCTGTTTGGCCTTTTCAGGGGAACTACAGTGCATCCTATGATTTAGCATCTCAATGAGGGCTTATTCATTAGTTGAACAAAGGCTTTTTTTAGAAATGAGGATTATATTGTTAGTAATTTTAGAGGGAAAATGTCATTGTCCATTTTTATAGTTAATGTGGTGACCAAGGAAAACAGCCTCTTTTAGAAGTTCTGAAAGTATATGGGAAAAATTGTATGCTTGACTGCTTTTCTATTGGGAGAGTTTTGTGCTGACAGAAATTGAAGCTTATATAAGTACTGTTTTGTTGCTTTGGAAATATTTTTTTACCCTAAGTTTCAGGGTTTCAAGAGGAATTTATATTTTTAATTTATGATACATAAAATTCAATTTACGAAGTAATAAAACACTAATTTTTTTCAAATTCCAATGTTTTAAGTAACAGTGTACTAAATAAACATATTTTTTGTTTTTTTGTTCCTCTATACATTAATAACCAATGGTAAGTGAGTTTTAGTGTTTTGAGTTTTTAAAAAGATTTTAAAGATCACAGAACAATTGTAGTCCCCCCACCACCCCGCCATCCCCATTGATTATTAAGATCATCTTGCGTAGTTTTAGCTTGTATGGTCAGTTTTATGACTGGCAGATACTGCTGTGGCAAAGCAAGGACTGCCTGGTGTTAACTAGGTGAACAAAATTGAGAATAGACTCTGGAAATTCAGTTGCTATTTGTCATTGAGGAACTGCTTGAGGTTACAGATCATGACTTTTCAATGAGACTGCTCATAGTTACTAGATTTTCTTTAGCCCCATTCAGCTTCAGGAGGAGCTTCTCATTTCCATAGGTACACTTCTGAAGTAAGACACCATTGCATTCACCATCTATTCCCTTCAAAGGCATTGGCATGGAGGACAAGGGAGTTGATGGTGAATGCAGTGGTGTAATTATAATAATAATTGACTATGGCATTTAAACTGCATAAGGAAGAGAAAGAATATCTGGTGATAGGCAATAAAGTGGTAGCATTGGTTGAAGGGTTTTACTGATGTTAAAGGGTTGTTGGTCCTTTGGCTGAAAAGATAAGTGGTGGAAAGAAAACAGAATACTAGAAGCTGAGATTAGAATATGCTTTCAGTTATCAGTAATGACAAGTTCAGAAGTATAACTGTGGAAATGAGAAGCTGAGGTAGGAAAAGATCATTGGAGAAAAGAGCTGAGTATATTGGAAGGATCATCATCATCATGATGAGGTGGTGTCAGAAAGACTGACAGTAAGTCAGGATCTAAAAATAAGGAAATAAGGGCAGTAGTGACTTGAATGACAGCAATGAGTTGGGGTAGTCCGTGATATAGTCTCATGACAGTAAAAACTGAGCTACTATCAGAATAGTCTTAGTGGTTCTAAGGGAGAAAGTGGTAGATAGTTGTGTTTTGTAAAGTAAGAGGTATCTTCCCAAGAATTGGAAGAGTTCTGGGGTTCTTCTTGATTTTTGCTTGAGTTCTTCTGATGGAAGTCAGGAATGCTGCAGAAGGATTCTCTTTACCCCTGTCAGATGATGGACCAGAAACAGACTCTCTTGATGACAGCCAAATTCAGTATATTGTTGATAGGGTTAGAATAATGAGTGGTTATTGATTGTCCTGTTTTAAAATTCACAAATCATCCGTATGACAAAAAACTAAAGACCAGTGATTTTTATTGAGGTGGATCTTAGGAACCTGCTAGGTTTTAACATTAAAATAACTAGCATAGGCCGGGCGAGGTGTTGCACGCTCGTAATCCCAGCAGTTTAGGAGGCCAAGGTGGGCGGATCATGAGGTCAGGAGATCGAAACCATTCTGCCAGTATGGTGTAACCCAGTCTCTACTAAAAATATAAAAATTAGCCAGGTATGGCGGGCGCATGTGTATAATCCCAGCTACTTGGGAGTCTGAGGCAGAACTGCTTGAACCCGGGAGGCGGAGGTTGCAGTGAGCTGAGATCGTGCCACTGCACTCTAGCCTGGTGACAGAGTGAGACTCCATCTCAAAAAAAAAAAAAAAAAAAAAACTAGCATAATTCCTTTTCCATAGGTACTCAGTAAGCATTTATGGTTTTCATTAATTAAGACAGTTAAATTTTCATTTATAAGATCATTCTCATAATTGGTTATACCTAAATATATGACAGTAACAATAGTTGTTCTTTGTATTTTAGACTATCCTCATAAATATGGTCCTCAGGGGGGCTGTGCAGATCATTCAGTATTTGAAAGGATGAGGAAATACCAGATGACTGGTGTAGAGGAAGTAACACAGGTAAGGATTTTAACACTAGCTTGCATTTAGGAAATGGAAATGGAACTTGAGCATGTATATCTACATTTAAAAATGTATGTTCTAGAATTTCTGAAAGATTTATACCGCTATGGGGAGCGTTTTTTAATGCTCAGAGAGGCCCAGTAACTTGCCAGTAATAAAGAGATTGCACTGCGGTTTGAATACAAATATATGCGACCCCAAAAAAACCCACTAAAATATACTATCTTTTACACGTTTTTGTTATAACAGAAAACAAGTGTTTTATATAAGTGTAAATATTTATATTAAAGTGACTACTTGCCCTGGTTTGCCAAGGTATTCTTCATTTTTAACACCGAAAGTTGTGTGTCCATAGATGATCTGGTTGGTCATGTTAATAAAAGTCTCAGGGCTTTTCGTATTTTAATTCTTCTTTTTATTTTCCTCCTTTTTCTTTAGTTATAGGTGACAAATTATAGTTACTCAAATCATAAGTTCAAAATGAGAAAACATTTCTTTTATGATAAAACATTTGTCATGTATTTTGGACATCCTTTTTAAAAATAGTATGATAGAGTAACATTTCTTGAGCCATGAGTATTTGTATTCACATCTATTTCTTGATCTGTAAATGGCATAAACAATTCTGTTTCAGGTGGGTGTTTCTAGTATTAAGTGAGATTTTATTCTTACTTGTTTTGAACACATACATATTGATCTTCTGCCATGTGTCAGAGACTGTGGAAAGTTCTGGGAATATGTGGAGATTAACTTTTGAGATTCTCGAAAGTTTATGGTTTAGTTGGAGATACAGAGAAACAATTTAGGGTAGGAGGAGAGAGAAGAGGATTAAGAATAGGATGATATTCCACACACAAGAGGAATAGCTAACCTAGCCTTGGAAGTATTTGAAGGCAGTAATCAGAAACCTTAAGAATAAGTAGGAGTTAGGTTAGCCATGAGGATATGAAAACACTATTCCAAGCAGGATATACAGTGCATATGAAGACCAGGGAGACAGAAAGATCAGTAAAGAATTTTTAACCTGGGGGTAGAGTTTAAGACTAGAGTTTAGGAGACTAATGAGAAGTTGTAGTTACTCAGTTGAGAAGTGATAGTGGCTTGTACTAATGTATTGCCATTGCGGATAGAAGGGTTGAGATTACAGACCATTAGATATAATAGAATTTAACAGGGTGGCTTGATAAAATATTAATACACAAAAGTAGGTTGCATTTATTTATAACGTGCGTAGGCCGTTATAATGAAATAGTGACAGAAATATAATGAAGTAGTGGACAGTATTAATAATACTATCAGAGAATATTATGTATTACAGAAAAAATGTAACAAAGAATTATAAGACCTATATAAGGAAAATCAAAACTTTATTAAAAATATTAAGGAAGATTGATTTTAAATAAATGGAGAGATATACCATATTAATGGGGAATAATATTTAATATTATAAAAATATCAGTTCTCCCTGTATTGATTTGTAGATTCAATACAAGTTCAATACAAATCACAGCAGGTTTATTTACAACACTGATCAATGGGTCTAAAATGTTAATATGGAAAAGTAAGGACCAAGAAGAGTTAGGGCCCATTTAAAGATGGTGAACAGGAAAGAGGGTTTTACCCTAGGAATTATTAAGACTTACTATAATAATTGAGATTATGATAGCACAAGGATGGACACATTGACTAGTGGAATAAAAATGAGTGCTTAGAAAAAGACCCATGCATGTATGAAACTTTTTTGTGTGGTAGAGATACAGTCTCAAATTAGTGAGGAAAAGTCAGGACTATTAAATAAATGGATCCAGAAAAAATGTTTATCTACTTGAAAAAAGATGGAGTTGGATTACCACCTTACACCATGTTTACAACAAAAAAGTCCAGATAGATTGAAGTATTAAGTGTCTAAAATGAAAACTTTGAAACTTGAAGATTTCTCTTTCAAGCTGTGATAGAGTAACTCATATCTAACATCAATAAAGTAAGGAAAAGTCGGGACCATTAAATAAATGGATCCAGAAAACATGTTTATTTATTTGAAAAAAGATGAAGTTGGATCACCATGTTTACAACAAAAAAGTCCAGGTAGATTGAAGTATTAAATGTCTAAAGTGAAAACTTTGAAGCTTGAAGATTTCCCTTTAAAGCTGTGATAGAGTAACTCATATCTAACATCAATTAAGTAAAGAAAAGTTGGGACCATTAAATAAATGAATCAGAAAACATGTTTATCTATTTGAAAAAAGGTGAAGTTGGATCACCATATTTACAACAAAAAAGTCCAGATAGATTGAAGTATTAAATGTCTAAAGTGAAAACTTTGAAACTTGAAGATTTCCCTTTAAAGCTGTGCTACAGTAACTCATATCTAACTAGCCTTTCTACAATAAACAACTGGAAAACTGAAGAAAAATGTGAAACAGTTATTTTCACATTTTCAGCAATGTTGCTAAGTCGAAGAGTTAGAAGTCAGAGTTCAGGAAGACCAAGGCGTCTGGACTTAATGGGCACAATACCTGAGAGGAGAGAACTGTGTTGAGAAAAAGCTCCAAAGGTGTTGCCTTCCTTGAGACTTAGCTGAATACTAAGCTGTGCCTACACAGGATGAAATTCTATGAGAAAACTGTGAGACAAAGAAAAACTACTGGGACTCTGTGAAGTGAACAACTATCAAAATACTGGGGCCAGGTGGTGGTTCATGCATGTAGTCCTAGGATTTTAGAAGGCTGAGGCGGGAGAATCACTTGAGGCCAGGAGTACAAGACTAGCCTGGGTATCCTAGCCAGATCTCATCTCCATAAAAATTTTTTTTCTTTTCATTAGCTGTGGTGGTGAGCACCTATAGTCTCAGCTACTCTGGAGGCCGAGAGAGGAGGACTGCTTGAGCCCAGGAGGTTGAAGCTGCCGTGATCCATGATTGTGTCATGGCACCCCAGCCTGGGCAGCAGGGCAAGACTGTGTCTCTAAAAAAATTACACATAGTAGAGATCCCAAGCCATGGTAGCAGGGGTAACCTAGCCCTAGGGTAGAAGCTACTCCAGACCTACCCTTCCTAAGCAGAAAAAGAAGCCTCAAAAATGTGAAACTACTTTTCAAATAAATTAGCTGTCTGTCAGAGAAAAGCTCAATAATATTTGTTAAAGGAGGACGCTAAGTTCAGATACTCAACAATATAACATTCACAGTGTTAAACATTCAAAGAACATTACTAGATGACAGGAAACTGAAAAATGTGATTCATAATAAGGAGAAGAGCCACCTAAATAGAAAACAACCAGTAATTATAGGCATTAACAGGCAAGGACTTTAAACAACTATTATTAGTATGTTCAGAGAATTAAAGAAAGATGTGTACACAAAAAGGAGAGAATAGAAATTCTAATAAAGAACAATATGGAACTTCTAGGCTGAAAAATATATTACCTGAAGTAAAAAATTTAGTGGATAGGCTTAAAAGAAAATTAATTACTACGGAAGCCAACATGAATGTACTCAAATAAAGGAAAATAAAACAATAGTGTCCGTATCTAAGCAGAGAGAAAATAATTGATGTCCAAGGGGAAGAGATACAGAAAAAAATATTTTAAAATTAATGCCTCCAAATTTTTCAGATATGAAGAAAAATTTCAACTCATGGTTTAAGAAACTCAGTGAAACACATGCAAGATAAACACGAAGAAAACTATACCAGGGTATATTATAATTAAATTATTGGAAACACCTGAAAATCAGAGAAAACTATAAAAGCAGCCAGAGAAAAGGAGATACATTTACATACAGGGGAACAAAGATAAGTATAACTGGTGAGTTCTCATCACATAGTCAAACTGGAAGACATAGAATAACATCTTGAAAGTGTTGAAAGAAAACCTGCCAAACTAGAATCCTGTCTTCTGTGAAAATACAGAAAATAATTTTGAATTCTGTGAAAAACAAGGGCAGATTAAAGATCTCTTTAAAATAAAAATTGAGAGAATTTGTCTGTAGGAAACCTACAGTGTAAGAAACATTAAAGGAAGTTCTTCAGGTAGCAAAAGATACCAGATGGAAACACAGGTATACCCCACAGGAGTTAAGAACATTAAATATTAACTATATAGATAAATGTTAAGCAGTTTTTTTCTTATTTAAAAAAATCTTAAAGAGATTATTACCTAAGTCAAAATAATAAGGTATAAAGGATTTTGTAGTATACAGAGAATCAAAATTGATGACAGTAGCACGAATCACAAGAGGAAGAACAAAAGTATATTGTGTTTCTTAAACAATTTGTGAAGTGGTGTAATTTTGACAGGTAAACGGTGCTGTGATAAAGATAGATATTGTAAACCTTAGAGCTGGAGTCAGCAAACTACAGCCTATGGGCCAACTGTTTGCTTTTTAAGTAAAGTTTTATTTGAAAACAGCCACACTTACTCACTGATACATTGTCTATAGCTACTTTTACATTATAGTGGCAGAATTGAGTAGTTGTGATAGAGACCATGTTGTCCGAAAGTCTAAATACTTACTATAAGGCCTTTTAAGAAAAAGTTTGCAGGAATGTCCTCTGCCCTGGAACAACCATTGAAAAAAGAAAAGTGAATAATTTAACAGGTTAATAAAATAAATCAAAAGTAATTAAAAACAGTTAATTCAAGAGAAATAGAGAAAAAGGAACAAAAACAGATGGGACAAACAGAAAATAAATAGCAAGATGATAAGTTTAAATGTAACCATATTGATGACTGCATTAAATATAAATGGACTGCTGAGGCATGAAGATTGCTTGAGGCTGAGAGTTCAAGACTAGCTTGTTCAACATAGCGAGACCCAGTCTCTATTTTTTTTAATTAAAATAATATAAATGGACTAAGCACATTAATTAAGAAACACATTAATTATTAGTATGTACAAAGAATTAAAGACATGAACACAAAAAGGAGAGAATAGAAAAGAACCAAATGGAACTTCTGGGCCAAAAAGTGTATTATCTGAAGTAAATATTTAGTGGATAGGCTTAAAGATTGAGAGTGATTACAAAAAAAAAAAAAGTCAGACCAAATTAGCCTAAAAGAAATGCAATTTAAAAGTAAAGACACAGTTTAACATTTAAAGAGCTAGGTGAGATGGTTCACTCCTATAGTCCCACCTAGTCAGGATGCTGAGGTAGGAGGATTGCTGGAACCCGGAAGCTTGAGGCTGCAGTGACCTGTGATTGACTGCACCACGATACTCCAGCCCAGGCCGCAGAATGAGACCCTGTTTTTAAAAAAAAAAAAAAAAAAAAAGAGTTTATTGTTTTGGATTTGGGTCATAAAATGATGGAAAAGAAATTGGTTTTAGTTAATTATGCAATGAATTAATTTATGGATTCATATTCCTAGAGTTTATCCTTAAGGACAGTCTTAAAGTCCTTAGGAAAACAAGAGAAAGCTTCATAACACGTCTTATGAGGCCAGTGTTACTTTGATAGTCATACCAAACAGAGACATTACACGAAAACTAAACTACAGGCCAATATTCCTCATGAATGTAAAAGTAAAATTTCTTAAAATGTTAGCACATGAAATCCAGCAACATAAAAGTCACACATTATGCTCAAATGAAGTTTATACCAGAAATGCAGAATTGATTAACAGTATAACATCTGTGTAATCTACCACATAAACATAATAAAGGATGAAACCCTTCTGATTATCTCAGTAGACTAGTAAAAAAGTATTGACAAATTTCAACACCTAACATTTGGCAAACTACAAATAGAAGGAAAATTTCTTAGGCTAGTAAGAGCTTTTGTAAAAAACCTATAGCTGACACCATGCTTAAAAGTGAGAGACTAAGTCCTTTTCCTTTGAATCAGGAATAAAAACGGTTTTTTTTTTTTTGAGACAGTCTCACTCTGTCGCCCAGGTTGGAGTACAGTGGTGCATTCTTGCCTCACTGCAACCTCTACTACCTTGGTTCAAGCATTTCTCCTGCCTCAGCCCCCTGAGTAGCTGGGATTACAGGCGTGCACACCATGCGTGACTAATATTTGTATTTTTAGTGTATTTTCATGTTGGTCAGGCTGGTCTCGAACTTTTGGCCTCATGATCCACCAACTCAGCCTCCCAAAGTGCTTAGATTATAGACGTGAGCCACTGCACCTGACCAAGGAATAAAAACTTCTACTCAACATTATACTCAAAGTTCTAGTCACCATAATAGGGCAAGAAAAAGAAATGAAAGACGTACAGATTATAGAGGAAGTGGTTAAAGGTAATACAAGAGTAAACCTAGAAAAAGTTCCTAGAATCAACAAGCAAACTTATCAAGGACATAGGCTAGAAGTTGATTGACATAATCGTATTCTTTATACTTCAGTGAATATTTAGAAAATGAAAAAAAAAGCACCAAAATATAAAATACATAGAATAAATTTAACAAAATATGTGAAAGATATGTACATGAAAAACTGGAAAACATTGCCAAGAAAAATTAAATATCTAAATAAATTGAGAAATGTACTTCATTTGTGGTTGGAATGCTCAATGTTAATATGTCAGTTCTCCCCAAATTGTTCTGCAGGTTCAGTGCAGTCACTATCAAGAATTCCAGTGGACATTTATTTAATAATTGACAAACTGATTCTAAAAATTAAACTGAAAAGGATAAGATCTAGAATAGGTGAAACAATTTTCCAAAAAGAACATGGCTGGAAGATTTAATAGTATTTGATTTTTAAGAATTAGTATAAAGTTACAGTAATCAAGATAGTGTCATTTTGGCCTGGGCATAATGGCTCACACCTAAAAACCTAGCACTTTGGGAGGTTGAGGTGGGCAGATCATGAGGTCAAGAGATCGAGACCTTCCTGGCCAACATGGTGAAACCTCGTCTCTACTAAAAATGCAAAAATTAGCTATGCTTGGTGGTGCATGCCCATAGTCTCAGCTATTTGGGAGGCTGAGTCAGGAGAAACACTTGCACCCAGGAGGCGAAGGTTTGCAGTGAGCTCAGATCGCATCACTGCACTCCAGCCTGGTGACAGAGTGAGACTCCATCTCAAAAAAAAAAAAAAAAAAAAGATACCCCATGCCAGTGGAAACCAGAAGAGCAAGAGTAGCTATACATGTATCAGTCAAAATAGATTTCAGGACAAAAACTGTAAGAGACAAAGATGGTCACTATATAATGATAAAGGGAGCTGGGCATGGTGATTCACACCTGTAATCTCAGCACTTTGGGAGGTAGAGATGAGCCAATCACCTGAGACCAGGAGTTTGAGACCAGTCTGGCCAACATGGCAAAACCCTGTCTCCATTAAAAATACAAAAATTAGCTGGGTGTGGTGGTGGGCACCTGTAATTCCAGCTACTCAGGAGACTGAGGCAGGAGAATCACTTGAACCCAGGAGGTGGAAGTTGTAGTGAGGTGAGATCATACCACTGCACTCCACTCTGGGTGACAGAGTGAGACCCTGTCTCAAAGAGTGTGTGTGCGTGTGTGTGTGTGTGTGTGTGTGTGCGCGTGCGCGCGCATGTGTGTAATGATAAAGGGGTGAGTTCAGCCAGAGGATTTAACAACTGTAAGTATATATTGATATAGTTTGGATATTTGTCCCTGCCCAAACCTTCTGTTGAATTGTAATCCTCAGTGCTGGAGGTGGGACCTGGTGGGAGGTGTTTGGATCATGGGGGCAGATCCCTCATGGCTTGGTCCTGTCTTTATGATATGAGTTCTTACGAGATTTGGTGGTTTAAAAGTATGTGAGACCTCCCCCCGACTCTTGGTTGCTCCTGCATCTACCATGTCATGTGCCTGTTCCCCGTTCACCTTCTGCCCATGCTTACAGGCTTCCTGAGGCCTCTCTAGAAGCCAAGTGGATGCCAGCACCATGCTTCCTGGAAAGCCTGCAGAATCATGAGCCAGTTAAACCTCTTTTCTTGATAAATTACTCAGTGTCAGTTATTTCTTTATAACAATGTAAAAATGGCCTAATACATGTATGCACCCAACACTGGAGCACCCAATTATATAAAGCAGAATATTATAAAAAGAGATAGACTTCAATATGGTAATAGCTGAGGACTTCAGTACCCCACTTTCAGCGATGGATAGACCTTCCAGACAGAAAATTAGCAAAGAAACATTGGACTTAATATGCAGTATAGGTTGCAGATGGACCTAATGGGCATTTATAGAACATTTCATCCAGTGGCTGTAGAATATACATTTTTTTCTCCTCAGCACCTGGGTCATTCTCAAGAATAGACCATATGTTTGGTTATAAAACAAGTCTTCCAACATTCAAAAAACTGAAGTAGGCGTGGTGGCGCGTGCCTGTAATCCCAGCTACTCAGGAAGCTGAGGCAGGAGAATTGCCTGAACCCAGGAGGCGGAGGTTGCGGTGAGCCGAGATCGCGCCATTGCACTCCAGCCTGGGTAACAAGAGCGAAACTCCGTCTCAAAAAAAAAAAAAAAAAAAAAAAACTGAAGTAATATCAAGCATCTTCTTTTGACCACACTCAAATAAAACTAGAAATCAATAACAAGAGGAATCTTGGAAACTGTACGATCACATGGAAAGTAAACAATATGCTCCTGAATGACCAGTGGGTGAGTGAAAAAATTAAAAAGGAAATTGAAAAATTTCTTGAAACAAATGATAATGGAAACACAACTTACTGGCTAGGAGCAGTGGCTCATGTCTGTAATTCCAGCACTTTGGGAAGCTGATGTGGAATGATCATTTGAGCCCAGGAGTTTGAGACCAGTCTGAGCTCTATAGTGAGAACTTGTCTTTACAGAAAGTTTAAAAATTAGCCAGGTATGGTGGTGCATGCTTGCAGTCCCAGCTTGTTGGGAGGCTGAGGCAGGATGATTGCTTGAACCCAGGAGGAACAGTTGCAGTGAGCCAAGATTGTGCCAGTGTACTGCAGCCTGGGCAACAGAGGGAGGCACTGTCTCAAAAAACAAACAAAACACAACATAAGATTGGGAGGCAGTATAAGCAGCACTAAGAGGAAACTTTATATAGCTATAAGTGCCTGCATCCAGAAAGAAGGGAAACTTCACATAAATACCCTAACAATACATTTAAAAAAACTAGAAAAGCAAGAGCAAACCACACCCAAAATTAGTAGAAGAAATAATAAACATCAGAACAGAAGTAAGTGAAATAGAAATGAAGAAGACTGTATAAAAGATCAAAGAAACAAAAAGTTGTTTTTTGAAATCATTAACAAAATTGATAAACCTTTAGCCAGACTAAGGAAAAAAAACAGAAGACATAAATAAATAAAATCAGACATGAAAAAGGAGACATTACAAGTGGTACAGATGAAATTCAAAGGATCAGTAGTGGCTACTGTGAGCAACTCTATGCCAGTAAATTGCCAACTGTAGAGGAAATGGATACATACTTTTTTTTCCCCCCCCAAAACTCATTTTCTAGGAAATGGATACATTCTTAGACACATACAACCTACCAAGATTGAACTGTGAAGTTCAAAACCTGAACAGATCAATAACACAGAAGTAATGAAATTGAAGCTTTAATAAAAAGTCTTCCAGGCCGGGCGTGGTGGCTCAAGCCTGTAATCCCAGCACTTTGGGAGGCTGAGGCGGGTGGATCACAAGGTCAAGAGATCAAGACCACCCTGGTCAACATGGTGAAACCCCGTCTCTAATAAAAATACAAAAAAAATTAGCTGGGCATGGTGGCACGTGCCTGTAATCCCAGCTACTCAGGAGGCTGAGGCAGGAGAATTGCTTGAACCCAGGAGGCGGAGGTTGCGGTGAGCCGAGATCGCGCCATTGCACTCCAGCCTGGGTAACAAGAGCAAAACTCCGTCTCAAAAAAAAAAAAAAACTCTTCCAGTAAAGAAAAGCCTGGGACCCAGTGGCTTCACTGTTGAATTCTACCAAGCATTAAGTTATAACTAATGCAAATGATACTCAAACTATTCCGAAAAATAGAGGAGGAGGGAAAACTTCCAAACTCATTCTAGGGGGCCAGTATTACTCTGATACCAAAACCAGACAGAGACACAGCAAAAAAAGAAAACAATTGGCCATTATGTCTGATGAATATTGGTGGAAAAATCCTCAACAAAATACTAGCAAAACTGAATTGAACAATTCATTAAAAAGATTATTCATGGGCCGGGCGCAGTGGCTCAAGCCTGTAATCCCAGCACTTTGGGAGGCTGAGGCGGGTGGATCACAAGGTCAAGAGATCGAGACCATCCTGGTCAACATGGTGAAACCCCGTCTCTACTAAAAATACAAAAAATTAGCTGGGCACGGTGGCACGTGCCTGTAATCCCAGCTAATCAGGAGGCTGAGGCAGGAGAATTGCCTGAACCCAGGAGGCGGAGGTTGCAGTGAGCCGAGATTGTGCCATTGCACTCCAGCCTGGGTAAAAAGAGCGAAACTCCATCTCAAAAAAAAAAAAAAAAAAAGATTATTCCTCATGACTAAGTTGAATTTATCCCAGGGATGCAAGTATGGTTCAACATAGGCAAGTCAGTCAATGTGATACATCATAACAGAATGAAGGACAAAAATCATATGATCTTTTCAGTTGATGTTGAAAAAGTTGATAAAATTCAGCATTTCTTTCTTTTTTTTTTTTTGAGACGGAGTTTTGCTCTTGTTACCCAGGCTGGAGTGCAATGGCGCAATCTCGGCTCACCGCAACCTCCACCTCCTGGGTTCAGGCAATTCTCTTGCCTCAGCCTCCTGTGTAGCTGGGATTACAGGCACGCGCCACCATGCCCAGCTAATTTTTTGTATTTTTAGTAAAGACGGGGTTTCACCATGTTGACCAGGATGGTCTCGATATCTTGACCTTGTGATCCACCCGCCTTGGCCTCCCAAAGTGCTGGGATTACAGGCGTGAGCCACCGTGCCCGGCCTAAAATTCAGCATTTCTTTATGATAAAAATGCTCAAAAAATTGAATGTAGGAGGTACATATGTCAACATAATAAAAGTGATAAACAGCAGACCCATTGTGAATACTTTGAGCAAAAACAAAGCTTTTTTCTAAGATTGGGAACACAAGAAGGATGCCTGCTTTCACCTCTGTTACTCAACATGGTACTGGAAGTCCTAGCTAGGGCAATCAGAGAAGTGAGAGAAATGAAGTCCACCCAAATTGGAAACAAAGAAGTCAAAATGTCCTTGTTTGCAGATGATACAATCTTATATTTGGAAAAACTTAGATTCTGACAAAAAACTATTAGAACTGATGAACAAATACAGTAAAGTTGCAGGATACAAAATAAACATACAAAAATCAGTAGCATTTCCGCTGTTGTTTCCAACAACAAACGGTCTGAAAAAATAAAGCAATCCCATTTACAAGTAGCCACAAGTAAAATTACATACCTAGGAATTAACCAAAGAAGTAAAAGATCTCTACAATGAAAAGTATAAAACACTGATCAAAGAAATTGAAGATGGCACAAAAAATGGAAAGGTATTCTATGTTCATGTATTGGAAGAATCAGTGTTATTAAAATGTTAATATTACAAAAAGCAATGCAGTTGTTAATAAAATATCAACGTCATTCTTCACAGAATGAGAAAAAAGCTATTTGAAATTTTCTGTGGAACCAGAAGAGATTCAGAATAGCCATGCTATCCTGAGCAAAAAGAACAAAATTGGAGGAATCATGTTATCTGACTTCAGATTATATTATAGAGCTATAGTAACCAAACAGCACGGTACTTGCATGAAAACAGACACATAGACCCATGGAACAGAATAGAGATCTCAGAAACAAATTGATAAACCTACATTGCATTTTTTGCAGTGGTGCCAAAAACATACATTGAGGAAAAGACAGTCTCTTCAATAAATGGTGCTGGAAAAACTGGATATAGGTATGCAGAAGAATGAAACTAGACTCCTATTTCTCACCATATGCAAAAATCAAATCAAAATGGATTAAGACTTAAATCTAAGTGCTCAATTTTGAAACTTCCACAAGAAAACATTGGAGAAACTCTCCACTTGCGCATGGACAAAAATTTCTTGAGTAAAACCCCATAAACACAAGCAACCGAAGCAAAAATGAACAAATGGAATCACATCAATTTAAAAGCCTTTGCTCAGCAAAGGATACAATCAGCAAAGTGAAGAGACAACCCACAGAATGGTAGAAAATATTTGCAAGCTACTTACCTGATAAGGGATTAATAACCAGAATATATAAGGAGCTGAAATAACTCTATAGGAAAAAAAATCTAATCTGACTAATAATTGGGCAAGAGATCTGAATAGACATTTCCTAAAAGAAGACTTACGAATGGCAGAGAGGCATATGGAAAGGTGCTCAGCATCATTAATCATCAGAGAAATGCAAATAAAAAATACAATGAGATATCATCTCACCCCAGTAAAAACGGCTTTTATCAAAAAGACAGGCAGTAATGATTGCTGGTGAGAATGTGGAGAAAAGGAAACCCTTATACACTGTTGGTGGGAATGCAAATTAGTACAACTACTGTGGGGAACAGTTTGGAGGTTCCTCAAAAAACAAAAAACAGAACTACCATATGATCTGGCAATCCCACTGCTACATATATACCCAAAGAAATATAGAGATAGCTGCCCTCTTAACGTTTGTTGCAGCACTGTTCGCAATAGCCAAGATTTGGAAGTAGCCTAAGTGTACATTAAGATGAATGGATAAAGAATATGTACATATTTGCAATGGAGTACTGTTTAGTGATAAAACAGAATTAGATTCTGTAATTTGCAACAACACGAGTGGAACTGGAGGTCATTATGTTAAGTGCAATAAGCTAGGCGCAGAAAGACAAACTTCATATATTCTTACTTATTTGTAGGAGCTAAAAATTAAAACAATTGAATTCATGAAGATAGAGAGTAGAAGGATGGTTACCAGAGGGTGCCATGAATATTAGAGCAGTGGTGGGGGAAGTGGGGATAGGTAATGGGCACAAAAACATGTTAGAATGAATAAGACCTAGTATTTGAAAGCACAGCAGGGCAACTATAGTCAGTAATAATTAAATTGTAGTAACTAAAAGTGTGTAATTGTATTTTTTGTAACACAAAGGATAAATGCTTGAGGTAATGGACTCCCCATTTAACATGATGCGATTGCATTCTTGTACCAAAGTATCATATATCTTTTGTACCCCATAAACAAACAAATAAATATATATATTTATATCTACTATGTACTCACAAAATTTAAAAAGAAAAATTAGGCCGGGCGTGGTGGCTCAAGCCTGTAATCCCAGCACTTTGGGAGGCCGAGGCGAGTGGATCACGAGGTCGAGAGATTGGACCATCCTGGTCAACATGGTGAAACCCCATCTCTACTAAAAATACAAAAAACTAGCTGGGCGTGGTGGCGCGTGCCTGTAATCCCAGCTACTCAGGAGGCTGAGGCAGGAGAATTGCCTGAGCCCAGGAGGCGGAGGTTGCGGTGAGCCGAGATCGTGCCATTGCACTCCAGCCTGGGTAACAAGAGCGAAACTCTGTCTCAAAAAAAAAAAAAAAGAAAAAAAAAAAAGAAAAATTAATAGATAATGGGCAAAACATTTGAAAAGACACTTTGTAAAAGATGTTATTATAAGATATTTTGGATTTTGATCTGGAGAAACGTTTTGAATATGTAAGAATTTTCACTGTTAAAAAGATGGATATATTTCACTACATGAATATTAAAAATAAAAGACACCTTAAAGTGAAGACAAGTTACAAACTTTGTATAAATTTTATGTGTTAACAATGTATAAAATTAATAAAAAATTGTTTTTAAGAAGTAGAGAACAACTGATTAGTACAACTAATATAAAGCAACCTGGCCTGGAAATAAAAATATTTTAAAAACATGTGTGTATGTGTATCTCCATATATGTGTTTTGTATATTCGTGTGTATTTATTTGAAGGCATTGGAAAGATAACATGACTGTGAAGAAGTGTGGGGCCAAGATCTCAGAAAAAAGTATATACCTAAAATGGTGATCCTGGTATTTGGCTCTACCTTTTCTCCAGGTGTGTTTTTGAATTTCTGAGGAGGTAGCTGAGAGACTGAGAGGGACAGTAGAACTGTGGAGACTCATAAGGCTGAGGATGAAAATATTGTTTAGGATCTGCCCAGAAGAGCTTTTGGTTGGGAACTTGAAGGACTGCTCCCTTAAGAAACAGGGTATAAATCATCAAATGTTCAACCTGTCCTCACAGGGGTGAAGGTTTCACACCACATCTCAGTCCTTGATTGGATTAAGGTGATCCAGGATTATTTGTGCACCAAGCCTAACTCTGCTTACCAGAAGTGAAAGTAAATCTATTGAGAAAGATGTCAATCACAACTTCACATTAAATCTGTGGTTATCCATATACATAGCCTGACACTCAGTTCAGCATACCCAGTATATGAACAAATGAAACAATGTGATGGCAGAACAAGAGAATCAGTCGACAAAGGAAATACCTGAATAATAAACTTATCCAACACAGAATTTTTTTTCATATTAAAACATTCCAAACAGACTTTTGTATATTCAAGTCATAAAGACTAAGTTTAAAATTTTAGCAGAAAATGGAAAATTAACAAAAAAAACCTAATGGGAAATGTGGAATTGACAAATGTAACAACAGAAATTAGGAATTTGGTGGATTTAGATTTGGATAATATAAGAAAACAGAGAAAACTGCTAAGAAATAAAAGAATGGAAAATACGAAAAGAGCATAAGAGACATAGATGATACATTCAGAAGGTCTAATATATGTATATTATATAATTTATATCCTTTAAGGAGAAAAATGGAGAGTCAAATAAGGACAGGTAATGGCTGATAATTTTTCAAATGTAACAGAGAGCTATGAAACAAGAAATTCATTAACCCCTGTAATTAGGGCAGGATAAATACGTTATAGTGAAAACAATACTATAGTACATTATTTGAGAAGCCAGAGATACAATCTTAAAAGCAGCCAGTGAGAAAAAAATGTAATCAAAAATGTAATCATTGTTAAAGAAGCAACAGTAAACATGGCAGCTCATCTCTCATTGGAAGCAGCTGAAACCAAAAGACAGTAGAATATACCGAAACAAAGAAACTGCCATCCTCTAGGTTGCTGTACTCAGAAAAATAAATAAAATTAACACATTTCAAATTGAATATATACCCATATGACACACTAAAAGTTTTTTTTCCTGGTGAAAAGATTGTAGGCTTAAATGCTAATTTGCAGATGAAGTATTGAATAAAGAACACATTAGATAATTTTAAGTGAACATTTACTGTATACTGCAAAGCACTAATAGTAAAGACTTGTAGGGTGATGTATATTTGTATGTTGTATATGTGGATATAGAGGGAGTTAAAATTGGAGTGAGAAAAATAATTAAAGTATTCTGAGGTTCCTTTCTAGGATTGAGTCAATGTTATTATTTATATTTGATTTTGGTTAAGTCAAGTATTAGTAAAATATATAACTCTCAAGCTAATGGGGGAATGGATAAAACAATAAAAATCCAAAAGAAGGTAAGAAAGGAGATAAAGAAGAATATTGAAGAGGCAGGACAAATAGAAGATAATAAAATTGGAGATTTAAATCCAAAAATATCTGTAATGATGTTAAAGGTAAATGGATTAAATACACTGATTAAAATGTAATCAGGTTGGATTTAACAACAACAAAACTCCACAAACTGTTTTACAAAAACTGTCCCTAAAATATAAGGATGCAGAAAGATGGAAAGTAAAGGAGTACAATATATGAAATTTGCTGACTCTAATGAAAATATATCTATTAATATCAGACAAAGTAGATTTTAAGGCCAAAAAAGCGTTACTGAAATAGGTATATGACATACCTATGACAAAAAGTTTTGTTCTACGTTATGTTATAGCAGCCTTTTATTTGTATGTCCATAATATTATAACTTCAAAGTATGTAAGGCAAAAATTGACAAAACCTAAAGGAATAATAGAAAAATCATATGATGGGAGATTTCATTTCAGTTCTCAATAAATAAGAGAACAGTCATACAAAAAATAAAACTAAAGATATGGGAGATCTAAACTACTTGATTAATAAACTTGGAACACCTTTATGTTAATGTTTCTGCTTGGAACACTTTTTCATATTTTACATTGATTTCTTAATTTAAAACTTTTCTTTAAATAGAATTCTCACATTAAAGCATCCAGTTTTGGTTTTCTATTTTGGTCTGGAGTAGAAAGTCTTTTATATATAAAACTTCAACATTAGCTAAGAAACAGATTCCTTTTTGTGTGGAATAACATCATTGTAAATATTAACTGCATTTCACAAATACGTGGATTTGATATACTCCTCAGTGTTTGAGTCATTTACAAACTCTAAACTGAGTCCTGGAGACCATCTAAATGAAAATCCTGAGTAGAATAGTATTCAAGGTAGGCTTAGGGGACAATTCCCCCAAATGTTAACACTATTTCAGTAGTGTAATCTATAATATATAGTACAAATATACTATTTATATTACTATATTTTAATAATTATGTAAATATATAAATATATTTATATCAAATATATATGCAATATATATTTATGTACAATTATATATGCAATTGTTTATAAATATCAGTTCCCCCAAATGTTACACTATTTCAGTAATCTATAATATATAGTACAAATACACTATATATTATATAGTTATATAATATATATAACATATATATAAATGTAACATTTTTTGGTAAGTCAGTACATAATATATCTTATATAAATACAAGATACCTATAATACAAATTGTTTTAAAAATAAGTTTTATTGTGTATATTTCAGGTGTATTACATGATATGGGTTACATACAGATAGTCAAAGTGGTTATTATCGTGAAGCAAATGCACATTTCCATCATTTCACATAGTTACCCTTTTTTGTGTGTATAGTATATAATACTAGTTTTTCATTTTGTGTTTGTTGACATGGAATTTTTAAGGGAGAAGGAAATGTCAAGGAAGAAGAAATTGTGGCTTAAAATTCAATTTGGGGCTGGGTGCAGTGGCTCATGCCTGTAATCTCAGCACTTTGGGAGGCCAAAGTGGGTGGATCATGAGGTCAGGAGTTCAAGACTAGCTTGGCCAATATGGTGAAACCCTGTCTATACTAAAAATGCAAAAATTAGCTGGGTGTGGTGGCACCCCTCCGTAGTCCTAGCTGCTCCGGAGGCTGAGGCAGGAGAATCGCTTGAACCTGGGAGGCAGAGGTTGCAGTGAGTTGAGATTGAGCCACTGCACTCCAGCCTGGGCAACAGAGTGACACTTCATCTAAAAAAAAAATAATAATAATAATAATTTGAGTTTTATATTACTGTGCCATCAGAATTACTTAAGATGATCTTTTTAGGTGTTAACAAATGTTTTGAGTGCTTGGATTCAATAGCAATGGTAATTCTTTGAAGAAATACTCACTGAGGCCAGACACTGTGGCTCATGCCATGCCTGTATTCCCAATATTTCAGGAAACTGAGGAGAATTACTTGAGACCAGAAGCTCACAACCAGCTTGGGCAGCATATTAAGACCCCCGTCTCTACAAAAAGTAATTAGCCAGGCATGATGACACATGCTTATATTACCAGCTACTTTGGGAAGCTTAGGCGGGAGGAGTGCTTAAGCCCAGGAGTTTAAGGCTGCATTGAGCTGTGATCATGCCACCACACTCCAGCCTGTAATAGAGCAAGACTGTCTCAAAAATAAATGCTTACTGTCTATTCTTTGCTGCCAAGTCTGTGTTAGTTGATAGCATTACAGTGATGATCAAACAGATAATTCCTTCTTTCCAAAACCTACATTCTAGTGAGTAAAGTGAGATGTAGACAGAAATTAAATAATCACATGAATAAATGTAAGGTTGCAATATGTAAGAGACATTGGTACATGGTTCTGTGGAGTGGTATAATGGATGAAGTGGCCTTCTCTAAGTCTAAAAGAAGACATTAACAAGTTCAGAAGAGGTAGTATCAGCATGTGCAAAGACCATGGCAGGAGAAAGACTGTGGAAAGAAAGCTTATGTAGCTGTACCGCAGAGAGCTAGAGTTGGGTAATGTAGTAGGGTCTTTTTGTGAAGTAATACGGAATGAGAAGAAGCTGGGTAGGTAAGTAGAGGCTGTGCAGTGCTGATATTTAGGAGTACATATAAAGAATATTGGGCTTAATCTTTAGAGCAATAGGATGTCACTGAAATACTTTAGTGAGGTGGATAACATACTTAGATTTAGATTTTGAAAAGATTGCAGTATGGAGAATAGATCTAAGGCCATTCGTGGATATTGGTTGATTAAATTGATCTTATGGCAGTACTCTAGGTAAGAAGTAATGGTAGTTTGGGCTAGAGTAGTGGAGCCAGAGATAATGGATAGATAACTTAGGTATTTAGGAGATAAATTTGACAGAACTGGATGGTAGATGAGTATTAGATGTGAGGTAGAGAAGATATCAAAGTATTATAAGCTATTATAAAACTTGCTTTAGATTTAAATGAATACATTTTAAAATACATATTTTGAAAATATTTAAAAGTGAAGGAGTTCCTTGAATAGACAGTAAGTCATCTGTGTGGAGAAGATTATGAGACAAAATGATTTTATGAAGTTTTAATAGCAGCAGAAATACCTATGGTGTTATATAAAGCAGAATATGAAATTGTTTATAGTATTTATTCATAATTAGATAAAATGATAGTAGTAAAGCATGCTAATTGTCAGAAATGACTCTTTTTGACATATAGATACCTCAAGAAGAACATGCTGCTAATGGTCCAGAGCTCCTGAGGAAAAAACGTACAACTTCAGCTGAAAGAAATACTTGTCAGCTTTACATTCAGACTGATCATTTGTTCTTTAAATATTATGGAACACGAGAAGCTGTAATTGCCCAGGTATTTATGATTATGCACTATTTTAGTAGTACTCATATTGTTTTATAATACCTATGCTTTCCTTTAAAAATGTAAATTAGTGAGTGTATTTTCTTTTTGGGAAAAAGAGTATGTATTTTCAGTTGTGATAAAATGTGTAAGACAAGTACACTGATAACTGAAAGACCAGTTGGGATATTTTAATGTCAAAAGAGAGGGTAAAACAGTGATTTCCTGAAGGAGATGATGACACTGAAGCCAGCTTTGGACAGAGAGCTGAATTTTCATTATTGGTCTTAAAGGAGGGAAAGTTGGAGGAATCCTTCCAACTAGAAGTATTTAATTTTACTCTATTTTTATTGTATGTTGCAGTTTCTAAGTTTCATTATTTTTTTTTTTTTTTTTTTTTTTTTTTTTTTTTTTTTTTTTTTGAGAAGGAGTTTCGCTCTTGTTACCCAGGCTGGAGTGCAATGGCGCGATCTCGGCTCACCGCAACCTCCGCCTCCTGGGTTCAGGCAATTCTCCTGCCTCAGCCTCCTGAGTAGCTGGGATTACAGGCATGTGCCACCATGCCCAGCTAATTTTTTGTATTTTTAGTAGAGACGGGGTTTCACCATGTTGACCAGGTTGGTCTCGATCTCTCGACCTTGTGATCCACCCGCCTCGGCCTCCCAAAGTGCTGGGATTACAGGCTTGAGCCACCGCGCCCGGCCCCTAAGTTTCATTATTATTATTTGCACTTGTGTCTTCTTAACCCTCATTAAAGTATAAATATTTTGAGAGTACCCTTCAAAATGTTCTTCGTATTGAAGGTACCCAATAAGAATTTGATGAATGAATTTTTGACTCAGGGGATTTGAAGTGGAGAAGATGGAGTTACCACTAATATGAATGATTCATTTTGGTGGCGGGGATGAACTTATTTTTAAACATATATAAAAGCCAGGTGATCCTTCCCTTAGAATTTGGAAAATGTGGAACTAGAGCTTGAGGGCAGGGTAGCCTTGAGAAATTGAATGTGGAAAGAATGAACTCAAAAGAGAAGAAATTGGAGCTATCTGTATGTAGTGAATAGGATGAGGAAGAGAAGCTAGTGAGGAAAAACGTAATAGTTAAAGAGGTAGGAGATTATATATAGAATGAACCAAGGAACAAGTAAATTTCAAGACAAAATAGCCTGAATTTATAATGAGCCCCATAAGCAGAGTTAGGAATTTCATTAGCAGTGTTTGGCAGCCTGGGCTACCTTTGAAATGAATATTGTTAGTTAATGCTTTTACTTGACCATCTTGTTTTATGTTTTTACAGTTTCCTTAAATAGTTTTGAGAGTATACATACATGTTTTCACATAAATGGTAGCAGAAGTGCTTTTTGTAAATGACGTTGAGAAGGTTGTCTGCAGAGTGGTTTACAAGCTAGAGAGTTTAGCTGGGAGTCAGCTTGGTAAACAGATGCTTTTGGGTTTATCATAGTTTATCTCCTTGTAGAATTTAGCACAATCTGAATGCATATTTATTATATTTGTTTTATCTTCCTCCTTTCCTTCCCTACTAAAATAAGCCTCTGTAAATTTATAGGGACCTTTTGTGTTTTGTTCACCACTATATCCCCAGCACCTAAAACAGTGTCTAGAATATAGAAAATGATCAACAAAGCTTACAGAATGTGTACTAGTGCAACAATAGAAAGATTAAAGTCAGGGAATGACTGAGTGTCCTGAACTGTCAGGGAAGTTCTTATAGAAAATGTTTGAGCTGAGTCTGAAGGATACATAGAGAAAGATACTCTAGGCATAGGAAATATGTGAAAATGAATGGATGTGTGACATTGTAGGACTGGATTGAAAAAACAAAATTTTTATGTGACTGAAACAAGAGTTTATGTTTGGGCTGGGTGAGGTAGCTCATTCCTGTAATGCCAGCACTGTGGGAGGCCAAGGTCAGTGGATCACTTGAGGTCAGGAGTTCAAGATCAGCTTGGTCAGCATAGTGAAACCCTGTCTCTACTGAAAATATAAAAATTAGCTGGGCATGGTGCTGGGCACCTGTAATCCCAGCAACATGGGAAGCTGAGGGAGGAGAATCACTTGAACCCAGGAAGCAGAGGTTGCAGGGAGCTGAAATCACACCACTGCACTCCACCCTGGCAACAGAGCAAGACTCTGTCTAAAAAAAAAAGCATGTTTGTTGTTGGCCAAAGGAATCTGGAAAAGAAAGTAGAATCGGCTGGCCTCACGCCTGTAATCTCAGCACTTTGGGAGGCCAAGGTCAGGAGTTGGAGACTAGCCTGGCCAAAATAGTAAAAACCCATCTCTAAATTAAAAAAAAAAAAAAAAGAAAGTAGAATCTCCCCTCTCAGTGCAGCTCACTAATCTTTTTTATTTTTCTGTCCAGTATATAATGTTGACATTTTAAAATTTGAGCATGGCCTGATAGGAATAATTATTGATTTTGGAAATGGAAATTTGTAATCTTTTTCATATTTCAACATTGCCTCTAAAATATTCTTTTTTTAAAATCATAGATATCCAGTCATGTTAAAGCGATTGATACGATTTACCAGACCACAGACTTCTCCGGAATCCGCAACATCAGTTTCATGGTGAAACGCATAAGAGTAAGGAACTTAAATAGTTAAAAACACTTTAAAAGTGAGACAATCAGAACCATGTTTACAAAAAAAAATGCTTACTTTTAATTTTATCTTCATGAATTAAATAGTTTAAATTGTATCAATTAATGCATTTTTTTTACTGTTGGCATTTACACACACACACACACACACAGATAATTGGGTTTATGACTTAAGAATTAAATATATAAGGTCTTAATCTGGACTATAATAGAGGAAAAGTGTGTTTTTAATCAATATGATTAACATACTGTTAAGAAATCACTGACCTTTCAATAACTATGGATGTAGTACTTGACTTGTTTCCCCTGACGTTATCCCTCAGTTTTCTAAAATTTACCTTGTGCAGTATTTTACAGTATGTGTCTCATTTGGTGTTCCAGGGGAGAAAAAGGATAAATACAGTGTTAAATAAAATTGGAAGTTGGAAAAACACTTAGTACTATAATCATCTTGAAAATTCACTGTTCACAGTAACATATATCAAGTTTTGAGAAGTCTTTCAGGAAAGAAACCCAATTTTTCTAAATTCTTGACCATGAAACTTTTTTATTTTTTATATGTTAACATCAACAGAACCCAGAATAGTTAAGGCATTTTGAGAAATGCTTGTCCAGAGCCATATAGTCACTTATTAGTTTTAATGTTATAAATTACAGGTAAATAAATAAAGATTAAATTACCGACAAATTTAGGCTATTTTTAAAAAATTTTTCTGAATATTCTAAATATATATATATATATATATATATATATATATATATATAGCTTTTTAAGAAACAGTATTGATATACTAAACAACCAAACCTTAAAAAATTATCTTTTCACAAAAGTATTTGCCACAGGGTTCCTAAGTATTAATGCTCTCCTATTTTTCTTCAAATATGGTTAGATAAAAATGTCTATACTAGAAAATTTTAGTATATACATTTAGTCACATAACTGTAGGTACTCCTTAAATTTAGAAGTAGTAATGATTAGATCTTAAATTGGATTTTCTTAAGGTGAAATGTGGTTTGTTAATTTACAGTATAAGAAGTGTTCATAATTAATTGCTTTCATGTATTCTGAGAGCACTATAAATTCTAAAATGAGCAAGTAACAGTGATAAGAGGTATAAGTGTTTCTGTTTAGTAGGCAGAGCAATAAAATGCAAGTAATGAAAAGTAGAGAACACCTGAACACATTTTAGTGAAACACTTTTTTTGAGGAAAATGATTTCTCTTGTGAAGAAATGCATGTATGTAAGTGAATAATGTGGTAGTTGGTTGTTTTCAGACCTTAACTATTATTAAAACTTTAAGTTTTATCTGTTGAAGATTGTTCATGACCTATTAATTTAAAATTTACATTATGTCAGCAAATATTAGTAATCCATTTAAATAGAGATAATTAAAATTCAGATGCTTTTTTTTTTTTTTTTTTTGAGGCAAGTCTTGCTCTGTCACCCAGGCTGGAGTGCAGTGGCTCGATCTTGGCTCACTGCAGCCTTTGCCTCCCAGGTTCAGGTGATTCTCCTGCCTCACCCTCCCGAGTAGCTGGGATTGCAGGCACCCGCCATCATGCCTGTCTAATTTTTGTATTTTTCTAGATACAGGGTTTCACCATGTTGGCCAGGCTGGTCTTCAACTCCTGACCTCAGATGATCCGCCCTCCTCAGCCTCCCAAAATGCTGGGATTACAGGCGTGAGCCACTGTGCCCAGCCTTAGATGCAATTTTTATTTATAGCCAATATTAGAGAATTACTAGGAAATTTCATTTTTATACTTAGTGAGAGAAAGCCATCTACAGCTTGTCTTCAAGCATGGACCGTGTGTAACTTACAGTGTGCTTGCTTTTGAATTTTTTTTGTTGTGAAATGGCCATAATTGATTGTTTTTGGTTAATTGTTAATGGATACACCAGATATTTTGAAATCTGTTCTTAAGCAGTTGCCCTTGACAGTGGTTTTGCCTTCCTAGTTCTTAACCTCTTGGTTTTACTGGAGACTATGGATCATAAAGAGACCTATAGTTATCATTGTATCAACCATTATATCATCTCCTTACTGACAACATTTTCCGTTAGATTGAGGTTCGCGTTCCAATAAAAACATTTGCTTTCATATTGTAATTTCTTGGCTTACTTGGAGAAAGCCAAATTGTTCTGGGACTTCAGAGGAGACACACAGGTCTCTGAAAGGATGCAGGGGCTAATAAATAAAAGCTTTTGTTTAATAGAAGCCTGGTATTAGAACAGATTATTCTTCAGATTCTGTAGGAGGAACCTGTAGTAGGAGTATAGTAGCTAAGTATCAAAAGAAACATTCTGGAAGAACTCAGCTTGAAATAGTAAAAGAAGTGAGTTTAAATTAGAAAGCAAAATTCTTGCCCACGTTCAGGAAAAAAAAAATAAGCTTGCAGTTAGTTTGGCTTGGCTCATGTCACTCTCTAGGCAAGGAAAACCAGGAAAATGATTTACCTGCTGAACTGACAATGTTGGGTTTGATAGCTATTTTTTATTTCTAGGAATGTCAGCAAAGGGGATTTTTAAAAATTATTTTTAATATCTATTTTATAGTCTGATAATTTGCTAAAATGTAGGGTTTTGTACCCTTGTAAGTATCACTGTATGTAGGAGATTAGGACTAAAGAAGACTTGTTCAGATGATTAAATTTCAGAAACTGTACTTCCTTTACTGGAGGTTTTAAAAGCAAAACTTGTTTTTTTCTTCCCAGGTGTTCTCTGTTCAGGAATCTGGTGAATACTTGCTCAGAAATTTAACATCTTCAATTTTAATTTCCCTACCTTGCCTTTCTTTTTTCTTTTATTTGTTGTTATTGTTTTACCTTCTGTGATTAGCTCAGGGATGTGGGCAGTGGGAACAACCTTACAAGCCTTAATTCAGGCCTCATTTCTGTGGAACCCTGAGCATATTGTCGAGGTATATGCAGAAGAAGGTGAGCAGAGACTTACACTAAGATTCTGCCAACATTAATTACTTACTAAATTGTTGTTTTGGATTTTAGATCAATACAACTGCTGATGAAAAGGACCCTACAAATCCTTTCCGTTTCCCAAATATTGGTGTGGAGAAGTTTCTGGAATTGAATTCTGAGCAGAATCATGATGACTACTGTTTGGCCTATGTCTTCACAGACCGAGATTTTGATGATGGCGTACTTGGTCTGGCTTGGGTTGGAGCACCTTCAGGTAGTTTGTCTTATTCAATATGCTTTAACTTACTACTTGAAACAAAGAGGAATTTTCAGGGAATATTGAATTTTCAGAGTATAGGAGAAAGTGAAGCCTGTACAGTATCTTAATTTACACCGCTTGAGTTAGGCAAGATTTATAAGCATAAAGTAAAAGGCACAAGAGATGAAGGAGATTTTTATTTTGAAATGTGTAAAGGGAAATATCCTGACATTTGATCCATTTGAATAGAACAAATGAAATAAATAATTTTATGGCAAAAAGTGGTAATTCTGAAACCCAAAGGGAAATTTAATTTTTCATAAAAGTTAATAAATGTTACTTATTTATTAACTTTTTTTTTTTTTTCCAAAATAGGGTACTTAGAATCAAAAGGGGAAAACTGTGTCTTGCCCTCTCTTCTGTAGTGAGATAAAGAACAGAGAAATCCTCATCAAGAGCAGCAGACAGAAAGAAAAGAAAACCTGCCTTTATTATTTAATTTCTAGCCTTTGTTTTAATAAAAAAGAAGCACTGCCTGAAAGAGGTGTAGGCAGGAAGCCCCTGGTACCCACATTTCCACTGACATCATCACCTGGGTTCCTACTCTGCCAGGTCTCTGCCTTAGCCATCTGAAAGCTATTGTCACTGATAACGTTCGGATGGGACCGTCCCCTTCCTATTACAGTGGGGTGGGGTGGAGGATCTGTGATTTACTGTGTAAGTTTGGTTGCCTAGTTTAGAAATCCAAATTTATTAATTGAAAGATGAGTGGAAAGGACCCTAGGCCCTTTGAATATAAATTGTGTCAAGTAGAGTTTAATCAGTAGGATATTGTCTTCTGAGCTATATACAACAAGTTTTCCTTCTGATACTTCATTTCTGTCTTTTTTTTTTTTTAACTGCTTTAATCCAGAGTAAGAGAAGCTTTTGTATTCCTATTCTTATTAATCTTTGATTTGTTTTATATATTTTAATATCTTAGTACTATATTTTCCTTTATATTTCTCCTTTTTTAAAAGCCATTATTTTAAGGCATTATTTTTTATAATTTCCGTAGCTGCTTTTCTTTTTCTTCTATGTTTTAAAGTGTACTCAATTTCATGATGTCAGTAAAGTACAACTTTGTATCATGGAATGCATATTATAGTGCAGTATTTTTTGATATTTGTCTTTTATGATAGTCTTTGCTTTCTTTGTTACTTGGATTGGTCAGCAGATTGTTCAGTTCATTCTTTCCTATGATATTTCATGTTTGAAACTTTCATACTCTGAAATCTTTTTGCCTCTTCAATGGCTGGATGATTTGATCACAAAGTTTGTGATTTATTTTCCCTATTCATTAGTAAGTACTGTTAAAAACTCAGTGTCTCGTTTGATTTTTATTTGTATATTATCCATTAATATAGTAGTTCTGAAGTCTAAAATAAATAAGTGGTTCTCAGAGGATGGTCCATGGACTAGTGCCATCAGCATCACCTCAGAACTTCTTAGAAATATAAGTTGATAGGCCCTACCCAGGTCTCTTGACTCAGAAACTCCAGGTGTGGGGCCCAACAGTCTTCCACATTAATATTTTTGTCTCTAAAGCTTGTTCACAAAATGCCTACTGGGTAATGGAGTATATGATCTTAAACTTAAAAACTTCCTGCCATTTTGCATTTTCAGTTTTACACTGTTGTACTTAAGGATGTAATGGTTCTGTAGAAATTTGATAAAATTCTTCCTAAATCTTCAGATATTGTCATGTCTTTAGATTCAGGTACTCAATTTTTTACAAATAGGCTTTAATATTTAAAACAGTTTTAGATTTACAAAACATTGAACAGATTAGGTATTCTCCAGTCTCCATCCGCCCTCTCCTGATAATTTTGAGGAGTACTGGTCAGGTATATTTTAGAATGCTCCTCTATTTGGAATCTCTCTGATGTTTTCCTCATGATTAACCTATAGTTACAGGTTTTTGGGGACACTTAGTGTTTATGTCTCATTGTTTGTGATATTTGAATCACCATTTGTGATGCTGCTCATTTTCCTGAGGTGGGCAGAGTTCTGAATTGAAAATGGTGGGACATGTTACTTGTATTTTCATTATTAGGTTCTTTGTAAAGGTGAAACAAGAGTCTTCCTGTGTACTTCATGAGCAAAACTACAGTATTTGGCAACCAAAATAGCAAAATAAGACTACCGTTGTCAATGTTCAATCCCCATTTTTTTCTCCCTCTGCTCTGTTTTTTTTTTTTTTCTGTTATATGATTATATCTCTTCTTTATTTCATACATTAGATGTTCTCTTCCAACTTCAGCTCTTGGAAACCACCTTCTAAGAGCTAGAGGGGAAGGGCTAAGCAGGGACAGAAGAATAGAGGCCAGTGTGAGAAAGAAAAGGGATCTTTTGTTCCCTTGGCCCAGCTTTTTTAGTATAGGGTTACCTCCCTTAAAATAAAACTGCCAGCTTTCTTCTTCACTTGTCTTTGCCCTTACTACTAGCTGGACTGAGTTTTGAAAAAACAACAAATGTTATCTATTTAGTCTTGATTATTTCAGTACTGTTATGAGGTGTAGGTATCATTGTCTCCCTTCTACGGATGAGGAAACTTGTGTTCAGAAACTTTGTTAACAACCTAATATCACACAGCTAGAGGTGGAACAGGATCTAGAATCTGGACCTTTTGAGTCCAGATTTAGTTCATTTGGTAATATATTACTAGATATTTTATGTATATATGTGTGTATATATATATAAATAAAATATAGACACACACACACACACACTAACATCCTAGCCTTTTCTCAGATGTTTCAAATAAGAAACTGAAATGTCTTCTGCTTCTTCGTAGAGGTTATATAGTGGTGGAATTGGTTTTCTTTCTTGAGAGAGAAGTGTTATAAAATCATACTAAACTGTAATATTTTGATATAATTTTGAGTAATTGTCATGGCATAATAGGAAAAGCAATGGACTGAGAGCTGCGAGAAAGGGTTCTTGTCTGTTCTCTGTCTGTAAATTCAGGAAAACCATTTTGCTTCTGGTTGTTTATTTTTCATTGTAGTTCTGTCTTTGCTCTTCCTTTCAGACTTCCTGTTTCTACCTTATCGGTTAACTGAATGAACATAGTCTCAGTTCAGCCTGGTCACTGAGTAAAGCTGGCTTTGGAATTCATCTCTATAGTCAGTCCTGAAACCTTCAGTACCCCTCTATTTGTGAAGAACATTTTTTGAGACATTTCATTTCGTAGAAATAGTCTCTTTTGTGTTTTTTAGATTAGATGTTTTAGTTTGATATTACATATTAAAATTTGAGAGCATACAGAGCTTAACACAGGGTTCACAGGATAACCCACAGCTCATTGAGTTCTTAACTCATAGTTTAAAAGTATAATATGAAATGCTGGGAGAATTACATCATTAGAATATTGCAATAGGACACTTGCTATTGGCGTTTTCTGCTTGTTTGGACCCCTTGGATGTTTAACATCTTTGACCCCTACCCATTACATGTGAGTAGTGCCCTCCAGACTTGAAAGCCAAATACCTACCCTGTCACATTTCCTTGCAACACTTCTGGGAGTAGTACTATGGTCTGGTCCAGAATTATTGCTCATACTAATATTGTATGATCAGCATGTCACTATTGATTTTTGGCCTCCTCACATCAAAACTGTATTTATGGAATCTGTTAAGATGTTATATTACTCTTGCATTTTTTTCTAAGACTTTTTTGGGGTAGGGTAGGGGTGGGGTAGGGCGGGGTGGGCCTGTTTTGAAGTTTAGGACAGCTACTCTGTGACTTCAGCTCTCAGACTATCCCATAGATAGAAACTTGCCGTTTGTGCTTGTTGGCTCATTCATCAGTAAGTGCTTTTGACCTGAATTTAAAACATTTCACTCTTCTCATTGTTATTCACAACTTAAATTTGTTAATGGTGAATATCTTTGTGATAAAATCTTAAATTTAAAATACGGTAGTTGAGTTTGAGTTAATGGTTTAAGTGTGGGTATATATGATATCTGAGTTTTCTGGCATATCAAAACTAGTTGCAGTATTTAAAAAATTAAGCTGTAACTGATAGAATTACAAGTGGTATTTTATTTCTTCCTGTATAATCAGGTTTCTCCAACATATGCTGTTAGTCTGTAATAAGTGTTAAACCTTTTTTTTTTTTTTTTTTTTTTTGGAGACAGAGTCTCCATCTGTTGCCCAGGCTGGAGTACAGTGGCATGATCTTTACTCACTGCAACCTCTGCCTCCCAGGTTCAAGTGATTCCCCTGCCTCAGCCTCCTGAGTAGCTGGGATTACAGGCATGCACCACCTAACCTGGCTAATTTTTGTATTTTTAGTAGAGACAGGGTTTCAACATGTTGGCCATGCTGGTTTCCAACTCCTGATCTCAGGTGATCCGCTTGCCTTGGCCTCCCAGTGTATTGGGATTACAGGCGTGAGACACTGGCCGGCCATACTTCCATATAAGCAATAATCATAAAGCCCAAAAGCAGTTGTTTAATAAGTTAAGCAATATATAAATTACAAAGATATTTCAGAAGAGTATGTTCAAATTTATGTATGCTCTTCTCTTAAATTAGCCAGACCCTAAAAGTACAGAAAAATTTATATTATCAGAGATTTAAAAATACGCCTATTTACTTTTTTTTTTTTAACTGATAATGATTTGAAGTGTGGAGTCTTCTACGCTTAATTCAAGTTTGACAGTACTGCATTGGACCAATTTGCACATGATAAATCTTCACTAAGTCAGGGTATTAATATACTATTTGTTTAAAACTATGCTGTGTGTACCATAATTATTATATGTAAAATACTTATTTATATCTTTTCTGGTTTCAGCAATAATGATGTGATCCTCAGGACTCAACTTCAAAAGTAGAACTAGCTTAAGAAAATAGATTAAATATTCACAGATTATTTGATATTTTCTTTCTATTCCGTTGTCAATGTAGAAAAGGTAGTTAATTTTGAATATCATAAAGATTCTCAACCCCTTAATGGGTTAAATTTGCATGTGGCTCAGTCTTTTAGTTTACTTTTCTTTGAAACACATTATTCATCCTTTTCTGAATTATGTAGTAACCGTAATTCAAATTTGTGTTTTGTTGCCATGTATTTTCTTTTATTTAATGGGAGCAAGGCAACAATCATAGTATCATGCTGTTCTTCCAGATCTGTTTTGAATTGCTTTTTATTATATGCTTTATTAGGGATTCTAAATATTAGGCTTGTTTTTGAAGCGGGGAGAGTGGAAAGGAGGAGAAGCAATATTAGACCTTTTTTTAATGGTTTAGTAACTTTGTTGTAACTTATGTATAGAAAGCTAATTTGAGCGGTTACCATAATACCCTTATCCATTTGATTGTATTTCTTTTAAAAGTCAAATAGGAAAAACTTTTAAGTATGAATATAAACTAAATAACTTCTCACTGAAAATCTTATAATAAAGTTAATTAAAAGAAAGCATGATCTTATTAGTGTAGTGTCTATAATACAAAGGCATGAATTGACCAGGCGGTTCCTGATTTTCATGTTGTTCTTTTTCTGATTTCTTATAATTGATTTTAGCTGTGAAAGCACTGTCATTTTGCTATTAAATTCTAAAGTTCCTATTCATGAACAGATGAACTACAAAATGATAAAAATATTTAATATAAGTAGAAATATGGTTTTTCTTGGCCGGGCACGGTGGCTCAAGCCTGTAATCCCAGCACTTTGGGAGGCCGAGGCGGATGGATCACGAGGTCAAGAGATCGAGACCATCCTGGTCAACATGGTGAAACCCCGTCTCTACTAAAAAAAAATACAAAAAATTAGCTGGGCATGGTGGCACGTGCCTGTAATCCCAGCTACTCAGGAGGCTGAGGCAGGAGAATTGCTTGAACCCAGGAGGCGGAGGTTGCGGTGAGCCGAGATGGCGCCATTGCACTCCAGCCTGGGTAACAAAAGCGAAACTCCATCTCAAAAAAAAAAAGAAATATGGTTTTTCTTTAAAATTTGATAGTGTCCTAAAGACATATTGGAATAATCATAATTCAGTTTTTAAATTTATTTTGAAATTTTCAAGCCTGTGGAAAGGTTGCAGGAATAGTACAGTGAATTCTTCTTGTTTGTTTGTTTCAGACACATTCTTACTGTGTTCCCAGGCTGGAGTGCAGTGGCACAATCTCAGCTCACTTCAGCTTCCGCCTCCCGGGTTCAGGAAGTAGCTGGGATTACAGGCATACACCACCACACCTGGCTAATTTTTGTATTTTTAGTAGAGATGGGGTTTCAGTATTTTGGCCGGGCTGTTCTCAAACTCCTGACCTCAGGTGATCCGCTTGTCCTCTGCCTCCCAAAGTGCTGGGATTACAGGTGTGAGCTATTGCGCTCAGCAGTAGTGAATTCTTGATAGATTAATTATTAACCTTTTGCCACATGTGCTTTCTATCTCTTTCTTCCTTTGCACCCACCTTCTCTCCTTCCTTCTTTCCTCCACCCCCCTCCTTTTTTTTTTAAAGACTTCTTGACATAATTATTTTCTTCTTTTCAAATACATTATATGTTACATCTCAGGACAGGGAATCATGTACTCATGTGCATCACTGCTTTTTGCAGAAGTGACTTCTCAGAATCTTCTTGAGGATATTTTATATAACTTCCATTTGACTTAAGTTGTAAGATTTCTTTTTAAAAGGTGAAAGTGTACACTTAGACTCAGTGTAAATATTGATATATTCACATTGAAAGGAAATATAAATATTTTCTTAAATTAATGGGAACAAAGATTTGGGGACATTTTGTAAAGGCTGTGTACTCAGTCCTGGGAGTTTCTTTATGAGGGTCATTAAAACTTTTATTTGAAGTGACTTCTTAGTTTTGGACCAAAGAAACATGAGTATTTCATATGTTTGAGTAACAGTTATATTTTAGATTGAAAATATAAACTGTTTTCATTTAATACAGCATATATTACCTTTTTAGGGTGTAAGGGAAAATAGATATTAATTTAGTCATTTTTTTTGTTCTGAATTAGGAAGCTCTGGAGGAATATGTGAAAAAAGTAAACTCTACTCAGATGGTAAGAAGAAGTCCTTAAACACTGGAATTATTACTGTTCAGAACTATGGGTCTCATGTACCTCCCAAAGTCTCTCACATTACTTTTGCCCATGAAGTTGGACATAACTTTGGATCCCCAGTAAGTATTGTCTAATTATTAGCTTAAAAAATATTTATTAATCTAACTTTTATGTTGATTGATTCATTTTAAATTTACAGTGAAAACAAATGTACTTATGAGTGTTTAGTTTTTATGTCAGAACACAGTAATGTATTTGATCATAATGGGGAAGGAAGATAGAACATTTGTGATTAAAATAAGAAAAGTAAGCATAACAATGTCAAAATTCTGTGAAGGCAAGGAATTTCATCTGGCTTATTCAGACAAAATAATATCTTTATCTCCTGGCCCTAGAATAATGCCTACTACATAATGTACTCAATATCTTTTGAATGAGAATCATTATTCATTGTTTAAAAGTGTATTTTGAATGTTCAGCAAATTGTGAGAAATTCTTTGTTTTGTTTCTGTTAAAGCATTTTTGGGGAATGAGATTAATGTTTTAAAATCTTTTCTCTACTGTGGAATGAGATTGATATTTTAAAATCTTTAATTATGAAAAAATTCTAACATGCACAAAAGTAGAACAGATAGTGCAACAAAGCCTCATATGCGCATGATTCAGAACAGGGATTAGCAAAATATTTTAGGCCTTGGGGCAGTATTTAGTTTTGTTGTATAGTCTTTGTTGTTTTTACAATTTGTTAGGAAAAGCCATTCTTAATTAAGCCATGTAATAACAGGCTGCTGGCTACTTTGTCAACCCCTAATTGAGAGCCAATAATTGTGAAGATTTCGCCATATCATCTATCTCTATTTCTTTCTTTTTCTTTGCTAAGGTATTTAAAGCAAATTTATCTATTCTTACATATTTTAGTACACATTCCTGAAAAACATGTAATAACCACAATGTGGTTATTATACCTAACAAAATTAACAGCAATCTTTGATATTATCTAATACGCAATCCATTATATTGATCTTTTAAGTGACCTAAAATATAAGTGCAACATAGAAATATGAAATACTGAATGATATTCTGTCTTTGTGATTTTGGTAGAGCTTATTGAAGATAACATTTTGGAACTTTGCACTTGAAAATTATATGTAAATTCACTTTACTTTCACCTTGTTACTTGCAAAAATGTAAATTTTTACGATTTTAAAAATAAGTTGTGTACTTGTAGCTTAAAATCCCCAAATGCACTTCTCTACTTTTCCCATGTTTGTAAAACATGTGCCATCTCACTAAGTTGCCAGTCTTTCTTCTTCTAAGTCCCAATCAGAAATTGATAGATTATTATTAATGTGCCTAATCTCTGAAACTCTTGATTGCTTTTGTGATGTGTTCTTAAAAGAGTACTTGGAATTTTAGAGATGAGCAGAGAATTATTGTTCATAGTTGATTTGTATTTTCAAGAGCAGATAAGTGTCCTCTCTTTCCACTTCCCCTGGTTCCAGGCCTTACCAGGGGAATTTTAGTACGCTTCCAGCTACTTAGCTGGCTTATAGTCCCAGGTCTCTCATTTTAATGTGCTTATATATCACCTGAGGTTCTTAAAACACAGATTCTTTTCTAGTAGGTCTTTGATGGGGCCTGAGTTTCTGTATTTCTGATATATTCCCATATAATGCTACTGCTGCTGGTGATGCTCATTTGTGAACCACACTTGAAGTAGGGAATCTAGATCATTCTCTTTTCACTTCTTGTCTAATTTGTTTCCTACCTAGCAGCCAGTGAGGTGTTTTTATTACCTTAATGTTATATTACTGCTTATTATTTAATGGAGAAATTGGTTTCCCATTCTTTGCCTACCATGCTCAATTATACCCCATTCTTTTGTACATGTTAATTGTGCCATCTGTACTCATGGTAAATGTTCATCTTCATCTGTTTTGTGTTGTTATAAGGGAATATCTGAGGTTGGGTAATTTATAAAGAAAAGAGGTTTATTTGACTCATGGTTCAGTAGGCTGTACAAAAAGCATGATGCTGGCATCTGCTCAGCTTCTGGTAAGGGCCTCAGGCTGCTTCCACTCATTATAGAGGGAGCTGGTGTGTGCAGAGATCACTAGAGGGAGTGGGGGCGGTGGGAGTGTGGGATGGGGGAGAGAGGAGGTACTAGATTCTCAACAGCTAGCTGTCTCAGGAACTAAGAGAGTGAGAATACACTCACCCAACCACTTCCAACCCTCCAGGGAGAGCATTAATCTATTCATGAGGGATCTACTCTCATGACCCATACCTCTCTTGTTAGGTCCCCACCAACAACATTGGGATCAAATTTTGGGGGGGGCAAACATCCCAATTATAGTAGCAATGCTTAATAAATATTTGTGGAATAATTTAATAGTAAGAACAGCCAGAATCATAAACACCTGAACCCGTCTCCCTTGACATCTTAATCTGAAATCTGTTTCTCTCTTACACATTTATACTATGTCAGTGTTACTTTTTCTGAGTGGTTCACGTTATTTCTTATATTTATTTATCCTATCTGAAATATTTAGTGTGTACCCATTATGAACTGCTTTATAAACTTTGTTGTGGGAAGTTGTAATCATAAATAATACAAGGTTCCTCTCTCTCAGTGTGGAAATTCTAATATGTACCTACTCTCACCAGATTTCATCTTTGTGTAAATGTATTTCTAATAATGCCACTTCTGCTTACAAACGTACTTCTACCTGCTAATATTGCTGATACAACCTCCTTATCTTAGCATTTAGAGTGTTTGATAAATTGGTGTTTAAGTATATTTCTAGTGTTATCTCCCCTCATTTGTCAAATTAAGTAATTCACAGACCTTTAAAACTTTCTTCTGCTAGGATGTCAGTTCCTTCCCATGTCTGCCTGTTGAAATCTTGATCCTTGTTGTTATATGATATAAATTAATATGGCCATTAATAAAAATTAAGAAAATATAACCATTGTAGTTTTATTGATAATACCAAAAAGTTTTAGCAGCCTAAATGGCCCTGCAATGTGAAAATACCATGGAATGCTCTGTTGTCATTTAAACATGAAGTGTTGCAGTGCTCATTTTATACTGTTAAGCTGAAAGAAAGGTGTATATAACTGTACACATGGAGACTGGCTGCGGTGAATCACACCTGTAGTCCCAGCACTTTGGGAGGCCAAGGAAGGCAGATTGCCTGGGCCCAGGAGTTTGAGACCAGCTGGGTAATGTGGCGAAACCCCATGTTTACCAAAAATACACACGGATTAGCCAGGTGTGGTGGCCTGCACCTGTAGTTGAGGTGGGAGAGGATGACTTAAGCCTGGAAGGCCAAGGTTACAGTGAACCAGGATTGCAGCACTGCACTCCAGCCTGGGCGACAGAGCAAGACTCCGTCTCCAAAAAAAAAAAAAAAAAAAAAAAAAGTTTACATGGTATAGTCCAGATTTTATATTAAAATATGATATAGCTAGATATAAGTCAGATAGGAAATATATCAAAAATTTAATAATAGTTATGCATGGTAGATTATGATTGAATTTTCTTTTATACATTTTTATTTTCTTAATTTTCTTTCTTATGGTTAGGAAATTTTTTCTGTTTTCTTGTCAAACAGATTATAGTTTCTTTGTGAAACCCTTCTCCTGATTTGAACTCTCAGTACTTGTGGGCGTCCAGTCAAGATGGCCTTTATGTTCTCTTCTATGTTTCGCTTATTTGTGTGCTTGTTTTATTCCTTATCTGAGGATGGCAAATAGCTGTCATGTTTGCTTGCAACCTGTTCACCCTTCCATTCCTGTTAATGATGATCTATTATAATATCCACTGGCCTAGTAAAATAATATTTGATCAGCAATGTCTGTAATGGATTTATGCAGCAGCAAGTCAGACTAGGTAGATATGTCAAAATTTGCTATCATTTAAAAATAGAATGTAAGTGCCTTGAAGGCTAGGGATAATACTTTTCTCATCTTTCTATGTTTATATTTTAGTGCCTCCTTATATAACACTGGATACTCATTAATATTTATTGAATTAAAAAGTCACAAGATATTCTGTGATAACATCAAAAGTTATACAGAACTGGTTTTTTTTTTCTCTTTCCTTTCTCAAGTTCTAATACTGAGAATAATTCTAGTGCTATAACTTTTCCAGAAACTGAATTGAATTTTGTGGGATGAAAACATAAAGCAGGATAATATTGGAGAATAGTATGGAGTTGTTAAATGCTGAATCTAGATTCAGGAGAAAGGCAAGAGGTATCAGGAAGAGTAAAGGTAATAATAGAGAACATATTTTTTAATTTAACAGTTGCCTCAGAATAGGGAGTAGAAAATGAAAGTAACTTAGTTGGGCTCTAGGAAAAAACAGAACTCCTTTGGGCAGTCTTCTTCTTTCTTGAGAGTGGGGTTGTTGGGTATTTAAAGTAAGATTTTAATTAAATAGCATTATTACTCTAGTGCCCAGTGTTTTTGCCCCTTCTGATACGCTCTGAATTGTTTGAAAAGCATTGTGAGGGTTGTTTGTATAAGTGCATATGCCCCAGGATGGCAGGGGCTGCTGGGATCTGGTAGTGTTCTCTTGCTTGATCTCATAAGCATTACTTTGAGAAAATTCAGAGAGCTATGCTTTGGTATTTTCTGTATGTATCTGACACTTCAATAAACTTTATCAAAACCAGCCACCACTTTTGTGCATTTATATGTTACACGTACGCAGAACTCTGTTTCCCGTTTATTCAGCAAAGCAGTATTTTGGTTTTCTCTTGGCTTTTACTGTTTTTCATTTAAAAATACATCCTTGTGTTTCTGTTCCTAGTCAGCTTTTATACATATCTTTCTTAAATATTGGCTGTTAAGTTAGCAGTCTTAGATTCGTTTTCTGTGTGTACTTAGCCCCATGCCAGTCTATTTTGATACTTTTGTCTTTCCCCACCTCTGTCTTCTCTGCACTAGTCATAACATGTAGTTTATGTTAGAGACTATTTAGTCATTTTAAAGTAGTTTATTTTACTGTTAGTAGTTTTAAAAGTAGGTGAGCTTATTTTTAATAGACTTTTATGACAATCTGTCTTCAATTCTAGTCCTTACTTGCAAAGCTATAAATTGTGGCCAGACTTACACTGATTTTCCATCCTTTCTAAGACAGTGACCCCTGAAAGAGCAAATTCTTTTCCTACTAAGGTGTAAAACAATTAAAAGATCTTTTTTTAAAGGAGAGTCCACAATCTTCCATTCTTTTCCTGATGAGAACGTTACATTTAATCAGTTGACCTGAAAACCTTATTTTACTTCCTGTTTATATAACTATATATTCTTTTTGACAGCATGATTCTGGAACAGAGTGCACACCAGGAGAATCTAAGAATTTAGGACAAAAAGAAAATGGGAATTACATCATGTATGCAAGAGCAACATCTGGGGACAAACTTAACAACAATAAATTCTCACTCTGTAGTATTAGAAATATAAGCCAAGTTCTTGAGAAGAAGAGAAACAACTGTTTTGTTGGTATGTATATTTTCCCAACATTTTGTTAAGAACATTTTCAAATATTCAGATAACTTGAAAGAATTCTATAGTGACTACTGACATAACTACTACCTGCATTTTGCTATTGTTAATACTTTGCTGTATTTCCTTTATCTCTTATTTCTTAGTCTTGCCATCTCTCAATTCACGTTTTATTGCAATTTAAACTAACTTGGAGCCATGAGTATACGTCACACCTAAACATTTTAGTCTGCAAGTAGTTAAGTAGAGTTCAAAATTGTTTATAGTTCTTTTTCTGTTTTCAACATAAGTAAAATGCACATTTTAAGTGCATGATCATTTGATGAGTTTTGACAGATGCATTTACCTGTGTAAACTAAGTACTTATCAAGATACAGGACATTTCTGTCACCCCAGAACTGTCTTTTATTCTCCTTTCCAATGAAGCTCTGTCCCAACACACCCTCAGAGGCAACCACTATCTGATTTATTTCACTATACTTTGGCTCTGTCTTCATATAAGTGGAATTATGTAGACTTTGGCTTTGTCTTCATATAAGTGGGATTATGTGGTTTTGTGCATAATTTGAGCATAAAATTTTGTGCATAAATGTTTCCCTTTTGTAGAAGGCTGTTTAACTCAGCATACAGCTTTGAGATTCATGATTAGTATTTTACTCCTTTTTATTGCTGAGTAGCATTACATTGTATGACTATATTCCCAGTTTGTGCATCTTTCCTGTGATGAATACCTTGGATTTGGGCTAATGTGAATAAAGTTACTATGAAATTATTTCTTTTTTTTTTGAAATTATTTATTTTAGTAAAATATATGTAACATAAAATTTGCCATTTTAAACTAATTTTAAATATACAGTTCTGTGACATTAATTATATGTACAATGTTGAGTGTGAATGTAGTCAATTACATTCACTATTCATTTCCAAACTGTTTTTCATCATCCCAAACAGAAATTCTGTAACCATTAAGCAGTAATGTTTCGTCTTCCTCTCAGCCCCTGGTAACCTCTAATCCACTTTCTGTCTTTATGAATTAGCCTATTTTGGGTATCTCATGTAAGTGGGGACATATGATATTTGTTCTTTTGTTCCTGGTGTATTTCACTTAGCATAATATTTTCAAGGTTTATCTGTGTTGTAGCATGTAGAGTTTCATTCCTTTTTGTAGCTGAATAATATTCCATTGTATGTATAGATGAGATGTTGTTTTTCCGTTCATCTCTTACGTATTCCTTGTGGCATTGAACATACTCTAAAGATTTACTTTGTATTAGGATTTTTTTGGTGTGTGTCCTTGTCCTATTTCACAAGACTATAGGTTTCTTAAGGGCAAACACTGAGGCCTATTCTTCTTTGTACATTAAGAGCACTCAAAGAGGAGTTAAACATGTAACAGCAGAGGAGAAAAAATTAAGGAAGATCTCCAGATAAGCATGGCATTTTGTTTTTATTTGAAATTTTGTTGAGATAATTATAGATTCACATACAGCTTGTAAGAAGTAATAGATTCTCTGTACTCTTCATTCATTTCCCTCCTGTGGTAATGTCTTACAAGACTGTAGTATAGTATCATGACCAGGATATTGATACTGAGAAAATCCACAGATCTTATTCCAATTTCCCTAGTTTTTATTGTTCTCACTTCTCTTTTTGTGTATTTAGTTCCATATAATTTTATTAACATGTGTAGTTTATGTATCCACCATCATAGTCAAGAGTCAGAACAGTTCTGTCATTACAAGGATCCCTCATTGTTGAGCTTTTATAACAAGACTTACCTCCCTTCTGTTGTGCTTTCGTCCACCCTACTAACCTGTTCTCCATATGTAAAGTTTTGTCACTTCAGGAAAAGTTACATAAATAAAATCATACCGTATACAACCTGTTGGAATTGCCTTTTTTTCACTCAGCATAATTCCCTGGAGATTCATCTAAATTGTTGCCTTTATCAATAGATGGTTCTTTTTTATTTCTGAGTAGTATTTCATGGTACATATGTACTGCAATTTGTAAGACAGCTGGGCTGTTTCCAGTGTTTGGCTATTATGAATAAAACAGCTATAAACATTTATGTGCAGATTTTTTGTATAAACGTAAGTTTTTACTTTGAGATAAATGCCCCCAAATCCAATTGATGGACCATGTAGCAATTGTCTGTTTTGCTTTGTACAAAACTGCCAAACTGTTTTCCAAGGTGGCTGTACTATTTTATGTTCTCACCCACACTGCACGAATGATCCAGTTTCTCTGCGTCTTCACTAGCATTTAGTGTTTTCATGATTTTTAAATTTTATTTATTTATTTGTTTTTGAGACGGAGTTTCGCTCTTGTTACCCAGGTTGGAGTGCAATGGCGCGATCTTGGCTCACCGCAACCACCGCCTCCTGGGTTCAGGCAATTCTTCTGCCTCAGCCTCCTGAGTAGCTGGGATTACAGGCATGTGCCACCATGCCCAGCTGATTTTTTTGTATTTTTAGTAGAGACGGGGTTTCACCCTGTTGACCAGGATGGCCTCGATTTCTCGACCTCGTGATCCACCTGCCTCGGCCTCCCAAAGTGCTGGGATTACAGGCGTGAGCCACCGCGCCCGGCATGATTTTTTATTTTACTGTTCTGATGGGTGTGTTGTGATAGCTCATGGTTTTAATTTGCATTTCTCTGGTGGCTAATGATGCTGAACATCTTTTCATGTGTTTATTGGCCATTTAGGTATTACCTTTGGTGAAATGTCTGTCCGTACTTTTTGGTCATTGCTAATGGGATTTTTTTCCTTTAAGTATTGAGAGTTCCTTATATCGTCTAGATAGTAGTCTTTTGTCAGATACTGGTTTGCGAATATTTTCTCCCTGTCTGTAGCTTGTCTTTCCATCCTTTTCACAGTTCTTTTTTGAGCAAAAGTTTAAAATTTTGATGAGGTCCAGTTAATCAGGTTTTTTTGTTTTTTTTTTGTTTTTTTTTTTGGAGATGGAGTCTTGTTCTGTTGCACAGGCTGGAGTGCAGTGGTGCAATCTGAGCTCACTGCAACCTCTGCATCCCAGGTTCAGGTTCAAGTGATTCTCCTGCCTCAGCCTCCCAAGTAGCTGGGACTACAGGCGCCTGCCCAGCTTATTTTTTGTATTTTTAGTAGAGGTAGGGTTTCACCGTGTTAGCCAGGATGGTCTTGATTTCCTGACTCTATCTCAAATAAATAAACAAACAAAAATACAGTACTTTTACTGTTGTTTAAGCTATTAGCAAATATCTGACTTGAAGTACTAATTTTATATGAAATAAAAATTAATACGTAGTAAATAATGTATATAACATTTTTTGTTTTATTCTAAATTATGTCATGTGAATTATACAGTTATTACTAGACTTATTATTTACCTAGTATTATATGTGCAAATGCACACTTCTAGTTTTTTTTTTTTTTTTTTAATTTCCCTTTAAGCTCCGGGATACAAGTGCAGAACATGTAGGTTTGTTACATGGTGGTTTGCTGTACCCATCAACCTGTCATCTAGGTTTTAAGCCCCACATGCGTTAGCTGTTTGTCCTAATGTGCCCCCTCCCCTTGCCCTCACTCCCGGACTGGCCCTGTGTATGTTGTTCCCCTCCCTGTGTCCATGTGTTCTCATTGTTCAACTCCCACTTATGAGTGAGAACATGTGTTCTCATTGTTCAACTCCTGCTTTTGAGTGAGAACATGTGGTATTTGGTTTTCTGTTCCTGTGTTGGTTTTCTGAGGATGATGGCTTCCAGCTTCTTCCATATCCTTTTAAAGGACATGATCTCATTTTTTATGGCTGCATAGTATTCCATGGTGTATATATACCACATTTTCTTTATCTAGTCTATCATTGATGGGCAGTTGGGTTGGTTCCACGTGTTTGCTATTGTAAATAGTGCATGCTTCTAGTTTTTGAGAACAGAAAAGATGGTTTACAGTGAAACAGGGATGAAGCTTCCATAACCTCTAAGATTTTTAAAAATAGTCAATGGGTTAAGAATGAACTTTCTGCTTTCACCCAGGCCAGTTCAGTTCTGGAGAGCAGGGGCCTCCATGGCAACATCCCTAGGGGCCCTGAAATCGGGGTTCAGCTAGGCACCTGTGTGCTCTGAGTGTCTGGTGTCCCAGTCCTGTTGCCAAGTGGCTTTGTCCCAGCTCCTTCCTTCTGGGCTGGTGTGAGTGTGCATGTGTTCATACCAAGCTTCTGTTTTATATTGCAGATATAAATAAAGGAAGATGATTTACCATAAAGAAATAATTCTCTGAATATAAAGCCAGTGTTTCTAGAACTTTTTTGATTTAGATGGGCCTTATGTTGGGTTCCTGTGTTGAGATGTATGTGTTCCCTATTACTTACTCAATACTTAATTTAAAGCCTATACGATGACTGTTTTCTACATTGATTTGGTATAGTGGAAAGAAAAGAGCATCAGATTGTAGACCTAGAGAAGCCTAGGTTTAGTTTAGTCTATATTTTGCCCATACTGGGATATATGGTCTCTATCAACTTGCAAACTCCCTAGAAATTAGTTTTCTTTCCTAGGAAACATTTAAGGCATTTGATTTCTTATCATTCTCTGCAATTACTGAAGCTCTTTGATTTTATGATCTTACAAAGAGGAGCATTTCTATTCCAATTTTAAATTCCATTGACAAAAATCAAAGAACTTTAGAAGACTGCTGAAGAAATTTTCTAAAATTATTCACTGTGCTTAAATGAGACTGTCTAATCTTAATCAACCTAGATCTGACTCAATACCATTAGGGTCTGTGAGAATACAGAAGATATAAATGATACATGTTTGTCCCCTTAAGGAGGTTGGTTTAGCTCAGCAGCAAAATGAATGTACATTAAAAAAAATTACTTACTGATTGTATTGTAGTCAACTAAGTAGAATGTGAGACATTTCATAGACAAATCACCCAACTTCTATAATAGGTCAATGGTGTAAAAATAAATAAAAATAGGGAAATCTATTATATATTGAAAGACCGTAAGAGAACTGTCAGAAAGCAACCACGAGGGGAGGGGTTGGGGTTAGGAAAACCTTGTTTGAAACTTGATTCACAGCAACAAATTGTAAAGAGACAGTTGAGGAAAATTGAATATGACTTGGCTGTTAGATGTTATTAAGCATGTTATTAATTTTGTTAGATGTGATCATGGTTATTATAGTTAGGTTTAAAGAAGAAAAAATCTTAATGTCTTAGCAATACATCCTGAAGTATTTATAGGGACAGTAATATGTTAGGTGGAGTTGTTTTAAAATACTCCAGAAAAAAATTGTGAGAGTAAATGAAACAAGAACAGCATATTGTTGATAGTTGCTAAAGATGAGTGTTTGGTACATAGGAGTTCATTGTATGTATTCTTTTACTACTTTTATGTATGTTCGAAATTATCTGTTGCAAAAAAGGCTTTTTTTTTGGCTGGTTAATGAAGCACTAACTTGATTTGTATTTGTTCGATATAAATAGTACAGTCAATAAAGCTCAATGTAGCATGGTTCAAATAACAAGTTACCACTTCTGGAAGGGACCCTCTGTCAAATCCCCTCACTATACAGATTAAGAAACTTAAGGTCCCCAAAGGGAAATCACTTGCCTAAGATCTCATTGCTAGTTAGTTGCAGAACCCCTGTTAGAATTAAGTCTCGTGATTGCCAGATTCCTAGTTTTCCGTTATCCCTTTGTTATGATGCTCTAAAGAATCTGTGAATTTTAAATAAAATTAATGTGTGCATACTATGCTTACCTTGTCCTGTTTATTTTCCTCAGAATCTGGCCAACCTATTTGTGGAAATGGAATGGTAGAACAAGGTGAAGAATGTGATTGTGGTTATAGTGACCAGTGTAAAGATGAATGCTGCTTTGATGCAAATCAAGAGGGGAAAAAATGCAAACTGAAACCTGGGAAACAGTGCAGGTACCTTGCTAATTTCAGTGATATTAATATTCTTGTAAAGTTACCTGTATGCAGTTAGGACAATTTAAAACTGAGATTAAGAGATGCATATGGTTCTGAAACTTTGCTTTTATTTGTTGTTTGTTTTCTTTTTCTGAAATAATATTGGTTAGTGCTGTGTTATTGGCAGATTGAACTGTGTTTTTTGTTTTTTTTTGTTTTTTTTTTTTTTGAGATAGGGTCTCACTCTCTTGCCCAGGCTGGAGTGCAGTGGTATGATCTTGGCTCACTCCAGCCTCCACCTCCTGGGCTCAATTGATCCTTCCACCTCAGCTTCCCGAGTAGCAGGGACTACTGGAATGTGCTACCACATCAAGCTAATTTTTGTATTTTTTTTGTAGAGACAGGGTTACACCATTTACCTAGGCTTGTTTGAACTACTTTTAATAGTAATTTGTGTGTTGAGTGTAAAAAAAGGACATACTAAAAAGAATCCTAAAAAAATACATATTCTTTGTTACTAATTGTGAAAATGTAACTATCTTCCATTTTTTTAAAATCTTAACTTTAAATATTTATTTAATGTGGAATCCATATACTTTTGTAACTTGGTGAAATACAACAATTTCACTTGTCAGATTTACTTTGGTAGCAGTGTAAGCAATTGCTTATACAATCCTTTTTTTTTTTTTGAGATGGGAGTCTCACTGTCGCCCAGGCTGGAGTGCAGTGGCATGATCTCAGCTCACTGCAACCTCTGTCTCCTGGGTTCCAGCAATTCTACTGCCTCAGCCTCCTGAGTAGCTGGGACTATAGGCGTGTGCTACCATGCCTGGCTAATTTTTTTTTATCTTAAGTAAAGATGGGGTTTCACTATGTTGGCCAGGTTGGTTTCAGACTCCTCACCTCAAGCAATCTGCCCACCTTTACCTCCCAAATTGCTAGGATTACAGGTGTGAGCCACTGCACTCTGCCAAAACAACATTTTTTAAATGGCTGGTGTGCATATCCTAGTTTGATTTTAGTATGAAAATGTGAAAGAAAATGATAAATCAACTAATGTGTAATGTAACTGAAAAAATACTGATAAATTGCGTAATATTAAATCTGTTTTCCATTGTAGGCTTTTACTAAAGAAAAATAGGACAAGAATGTCGAATGTAGTATGCTTTGACTATTAAAAAAAAAAGACATTTAAACACTTTATTCTTGAATGTTTGGTTTAGTAGCTTCTTATTCCATTTTTAATTGATACATAATGATTATACCTATTTATGAGATACATGTGATATTTTGGTACATGCATACACTGTGTAATGATCAAATTAAGGCAATTAGGATATTTATCTCCTCAGACATTTATCATTTCTTTTTCTCGGAAACATTTCAAATCTTCTGTTTTGACATTTACAATTAATTTTTGTTAATTGTAGTCACTTTACTGTGTTATGAAACACCAGAGCCTCATTCCTTTTAACTATGTGTTTGTATCCATTAACCAGTCTCTCTTTATCCACCTCTCCGCTCCCCTTCTCATCCTCTTGTAACCACCATTCTACTCTCTACCTCTGTGAGATCAGCTTACTAGGCTCTCACATATGAGTAACAACATGTGCTATTTGTCTGTGTCTGGCTTATTTTACTTAACATGGTGACTTCTATTTCCATTCATGTTACTGCACATGTATTTTGCTCTTTTTTTGTGACCAAATATATACCACCTTTTCTTTATCCATTTGTCTGTTGGTGGACACTTAGACTGATTCTGTATCTTGGCTGTTGTACATAGTGATACAGTAAACATGGGGATATAGGTATCCCTTTTATATATTGACTTCCTTTTCTTTGACTGTATAGCTGGCTGGATCATATATACAGTAGATCTCTTTTTAGTTTTTATAGGAACTTCTCTGCCAGTTTACACAGTGGCTATACTAATTTATATTCCCACCAGCAATAAACTAAAGGTTCCTGATCTCCATGTCCTTGCCAGCATCTTTTTTTTTTTTTTGGTCATTTTAACTGGATATATCTCTCATTTTGGCTTTGATTTGTGTTTCCTTGATGATTAGTGATACTGAGAATTTTTTCATATGCGTGTTAGCAATTTATATGTTTTCTTTTGAGAAATGTTTATTTAGATCATGTGTCTGTTTTTTTAATGAGATTATTTAGTTTTTTGTTCTTATTTGAGTTTCTTGTACATTCTGTGTATCAGTCCTTAGTCAGATGAATACTTTGAAAATGTTTTCTCCCATTCAACAGATTGTCTCCTCATTCTGTTAATTGTTTCCTTTTATGTGCAGAAGCCTTTTAGTGTATGTAATCCTATTTGCCTATTTTTGCTTTTGTTGTCTTTGCTTTTGAGGCCTTACTCAAAAATCTTTGCTCAGACCAATGTCCTGATGTCTTTTTCCTGTGTTTTCTTCTAGTAGTTTCATAGCTTCAGATCTTGCATTTATATCACATTTAAAATTTTTTTGTGTGTATGATGAGATATAGGAGTCTTCATTTCATTTTTCTACAAATAGATTTCCAGTTTTCTTAGCACCGTTTATTGAAGTGTCCTTTCCCCATTGAATGTTCAAAAATCACCTTCATGAAAAATCAATTGCCTGTAAATATATAGATTTATTTCTGAATTGTCTGTTGTGTTTCATTGGTTTATTTGCCTGTTTTTATGTCTGTATCATGCTGTTTTAGTTTATAGCTTTGTAGTATATTTTGAAATTAGGTAGATTAATGCCTCCAGCTTTTTCTTTTGGCTGTTGGAGTCTCCTGCGGTTTCATATGACTTTCAGGATTGTTTTCTCTCTATCTGTGACAAATGTATTGGTATTTAGATAGGGATTACATTAAATCTATAGATCACTTTTGGTAGTGTGGCCATTTTCACAGTATTTATTCTTCCAGTCCATGAACATGAAAGGTCTTTTTTTTTTACTTGTTCAATTTCTTTCATTAGTGTTTTATAGTTTTCCTTATAGCAATTTAATAAACTCACCTCGAGTTTATTAAGCTTACTCTTTTTTTGTAGCTATTATAAATGAGATTGATTTCTTTTTCTGCTGTTTTCTTGTATATAGAAATACAACCGATTTTTGAATGTTAATTTCGTATCCTGCAACTATTCTGAATTCATTTATGAATTCTAAGAGTTTTCGGTGGCACTTTAAGGGTTGCCTATATATTTAAGATTATGCCGTCTATAAACAGGGACAGTTTGACTTCCTCCTTTCCAATTTGGATGCCCTTTATTTTTTTCTCTTGCCTAATTGCTCTGGCTATGACTTCCATTGCTATATTGAATAAGAGTGGTGAGAGTGGACATTCTTTTCTTGTTCTAGTCTTTTTTTTTTTATTTATTTTACCTAGTGATCAGGAAGTATTGTTCTTGTTCTTACAGGGAAAACTTGTAGCTTTTCCCGTTCAGTATAATATTAGCTGTGGGTTTGTCATATATGACTTGATTGTGTTGATGTGTGCTCCTTCTGTACCTTAATTTCTGAGGGTTTTTAAAAAAAATCTTGAAGTTAAGTTGAATTTTATCAAATGGCTCAAATGGTTTGTCTGTGTCTATTGAGATGATTACCTGGCTTTTGTCCTTCATTCTGTTGATGTGATGTATCATGTATTTTAGTTTGCAGATGTCGAACTTGCATCTCTAGGATAAATCTAATTCGATCCTGGGAATGATCTTTCTAATGTGCTGCTGGATTTTTGGAGGATTTTTGCATCTATATTCTTCAGGAATATTGGGCTATAGTTTTCTTTTGTTTTGGAGACAGTCTTGTTCTGTTGCCCAGGCTGGAGTGCAGTGGCATGATCTTGGCTCACTGCAACCTCCTCCTCCTGGGTTCAAGCAATTGTCATGTCCCAGCCTCCTGAGTAGCTGGAATTACAGGTGCACACCACCATGCTCTGCTAATTTTTGTACTTTTAGTAGAGATGGGGTTTCACTGTGTTAGCAAAGCTGCTCTTGAACTCCAGGCTTCAAGCCATCTGCCTGCCTCAGTCCTTCTAAGTGCTGGGATTACAGGTGTGAGCCACCACACCCAGCCTTAGTTTTTTTATTATTGTGCCTATGACTGGTTTTGGTAGCAAAGTAACACTAGTCTTGTAGAACTTGTTTGGAAGAATTTCCTCCAGTTTTCTGAAAGAGTTTGAAAATAATTAGTATTCTTTTTTTTTTTTTTTTTTTTTTTTTTTTTTTTTTTTTTGAGACGGAGTTTCGCTCTTGTTACCCAGGCTGGAGTGCAATGGCTCGATCTTGGCTCACCGCAACCTCTGCCTCCTGGGTTCAGGCCATTCTCCTGCCTCAGCCTCCTGAGTAGCTGGGATTACAGGCACGCGCCACCATGCCCAGCTAATTTTTTGTATTTTTAGTAGAGACGGGGTTTCACCATGTTGACCAGGATGGTCTCGATCTCTCGACCTCGTGATCCACCCGCCTCGGCCTCCCAAAGTGCTGGGATAACAGCCTTGAGCCACCGCGCCCGGCCAATTAGTATTCTTTTTTAAGTGTTTGTTAAATTTCAGCAGCGAAGCTATCAGCTCCTTGGCTTTTCTTTGTTGGGAGACTTTTTTTTTATTATTATTATTACTGATTCAATTTCGTTACTTGTGATTGGTCTGTCCAGATTTTCTGTTCTTATTTCAGTCTTGGTAGGTTGTATCTGTCCAGGAATTTATTAATTTTCATTAGGTTTTTCCATTTACTGGCATATGTGGTTTCTTGTAATGGTTTCTAATGATTTTTTGTATTTTTTGTGGTATTAGTTATATCTCCTTTTTTGTTTCTGATTTTATTTGGGTGCTTTTTTCTTCTTGTCTAGTTAGTTAATGGTTTGTTGATTTTACAAAAAACTAATTGTTCATTTTGTTGATTCTTTGTATTTTTTTAGTCTCAATTTTGTCTATTTCTGCTCTGCTCTTTATTATTTCTTCTAATTTTGGGCTTGGTTGGTTCTTGCTTTACTGGTTTCTTGGGGTGCATTGTTATGTTGTTTGTCTTCCTACTTTTTCTATGTAGATGTTTATTGCTATAAACTTCTCTCTTAATATGGCTTAGCTGTATCCCATAGTGTTTGGTATGTTGTGTTTTTCTATTTTCCGTTGTTTCAGAGAGCTTTTAAACTTCATTTTTAATTTCTTGATTGACTCATTGGTTTTTAAGAAGCAAGTTGTTTAATTTTTATATATTTGTACACTTTCTAAAGTTTTCCTTGTTACTGATTTCTGGTTTTATTCCTTTGTGGTCAGGAAAGATGCTTGATGTGATTTCTGTTTTTAAACATTTGTTAATACTTGTTTTATAGCTTAATATGTGGTCTATCCTGGAGAATGATTCCTGTGCTGATGAAAAGTATGTGTATTCTGTTGCAGCTGTTGGATGAAATGTTCTGTAAATGTCTGTTAGATCTGTTTGGTCTAAAGTTTCAATCCAGTGTGTCTTTCTTGACTTTTCTGTCTAGATCATCTGTTCAGTGCTGAGAGTGGGTGTTGAAGTCTCCAACTGTTACTGTATTGGAGTTGATCTCTCTCTTTAGGTCTAATAGTATTTGTTTTCTATATCTGGGTGCCCTGGTGTTAGGTGCCTATAGATTTAGAATTGTTATATCCCCTTGCTGAATTGATCTTCTTATTGCTATATAATGACCTTTTTTTTTTTTTGGTCTCTTTTCACAGTCCTTTTTTGAGACAGGATCTTGCTCTGTCACCCAGGCTTGAGTGCAGTGGTGCGACCTCAGCTCACTGCAACCTCTGCCTCCCGGGTTCAAGCGATTCTTCTGCCCTGGAATGCACAGCTCCTCAGCTTGGCCAAGGCACTGTTACCTGAAGGAGCAGTGTGCTGCTTTATCTCATGCCCTTCAGGTTGTGACTTTTCTGTGTAGGCCCAGGCACGGTTTCCTTGGGAGACATGGCTCCACCAGTGCACTCTTTCCTCAGGAGGCAGTGTGCAGTTTCAGTTTTTTGAAGTTGTATACCAGTAACATACTTATTTAAATGACGAGATTTATGATTTAAAAGTTGGTACTATGTCTAATAATGTGGATCTAATCTAATATGTAATAGTATGTAGGAAGTAACTAGTTGCCAGAATTTGCAAACAAACAAACAAAAAAGGAGATAATTAAGGAAGTAACTAGTGATCTACTTTGTTTAATCAGTTAATGTTTCTTCTAGTCCAAGTCAAGGTCCTTGTTGTACTGCATACTGTGCATTCAAGTCAAAGTCTGAGAAGTGTCGGGATGATTCAGACTGTGCGAGGGAAGGAATATGTAATGGCTTCACAGCTCTCTGCCCAGCATCTGACCCTAAACCAAACTTCACAGACTGTAATAGGCATACACAAGTGTGCATTAATGGGGTAAGCATTTAACTTCATATGTTTTTAAATTTTATTTTTGAAAACTTGTTTTTCAGAATAATTACTGATGCTTAAAGCTATATAAAGTAATTAATCTTGGTCTTTGTTTAAGTAATATCCTTATCTATTCCCCCACAAAACCATGAATATATTATGTGGCATTGAATTAGCTACTAACTTGTCTTTCGTATTTTCATGTACATGTGGTTGATATTATCTAGAGAAACATAGTTGCGCCGCTCGGCATGTGACTTGTCTATAATATTTAGGTTTTATAAAATATTTCAATAGCCTAAATAAAATAACTCTTCTGGTCATCTTCTCTGAATATGAAACCTTTAAAGCTTTTTCGGCTGAATATCACTTTGCTCTATGTGAAGAAAATTTAATTTTTCTTAAAATTAAACCATAATAACCAACATAAAATTGGTCTCATCTCTTTCTCTGCTTTTATTTCATTTTTTTAAAGTTGTCATAGCTTTATAAGATTTACTATGTTGCTTGTATTTACTGTTTTTCAAATGTTTTCAGATGTATGTAATTCAGTTCTGATACTCATCTGTCTTTGTTTTTCACTTTTATTTCCATTTAAATATTTTGACATTGGAAACTTACAGTTGCCTGTCTATTACTATAAACAGTAGGTTTGACTGTATAGGGATTAAATAATCTGTCTTTTATTTTTCTTCTAGCAATGTGCAGGTTCTATCTGTGAGAAATATGGCTTAGAGGAGTGTACCTGTGCCAGTTCTGATGGCAAAGATGATAAAGAATTATGCCATGTATGCTGTATGAAGAAAAGTAAGGCTTTTAAAATTACAGGGGTATAAAATCTGCCTCAAACTATTATTTTCTCCTAAATTTTAAGTGTTAAACTTTGACCTATAGTTTGGGCAGATAGTTTCCAGCTAAATCTGTCCTCTTGAGGAAATTATAGATGTAACAGAGCATTGTTTTTCTATTATTAGGGTCTCTACAATGTTTTAAAAATGATAAACTAGACAAAACATTGCCACCTTTACAGCAGTAATTTATTTAAACACTGTTAGAAGCTTTTAAAGTCATTGTGGACACTAAATCAAGACTTGCTTGTTGCTTGTTTACTTTGTAACATTTAATGTGAATTGCTAATGGTGTTATCCAGCCTAACTAGAAAAGGTCTGTGTAACATGTTATGGTAATGATTTTAGACAGTTTTTTTCCCCTTTGTATTTCCCCAACTAGAAATCTGATCTTCAACTTATATTTGAATCTGATCTTCAGCTTATATTTGGCATTTCTTTTCCAGTGGACCCATCAACTTGTGCCAGTACAGGGTCTGTGCAGTGGAGTAAGCACTTCAGTGGTCGAACCATCACCCTACAACCTGGATCCCCTTGCAATGATTTTAGAGGTTACTGTGATGTTTTCATGCGGTGCAGATTAGTAGATGCTGATGGTCCTCTAGCTAGGCTTAAAAAAGCAATTTTTAGTCCAGAGCTCTATGAAAACATTGCTGAATGGATTGTGGTAAGTATGGTTTTTATTTACAAAGAAACCTTAACTTAAAGCAGTTTAATCTTAATTTTACTTGGCCAGAAGTCATCAATCTTATGAGAAAACAACTTCTTAACTATTTATGTTAGAATTACTTTATGTGAAGATTTTTAAAGTTCCAGTATCCCCGGTTATTATTTTCTACTGAAGTGATCAAAATCATGTGTATCATTCATAGATTGCTTAGTAGGTGATGGCAGTCATTCTGTTTTTCTGTGCTCCTTAGTTCATCTCCTGGATGTGTTACTTCTTTCAGTGCATATTATTAGAGCATTTTCATGGGACTTAAAATTTTTGTTTTATTTTATTTTCAAGAAAAGTTATTTGCCCAAATCATGGACTAATTGGTGATTTTTCCTGATCTTTCAACATAATCTCTGGGTCTTCATCTTGTTTATAATAGGAAATGTTGAACAGAGTACCATCAGATACACAGGTAGATCTACTAATGATGATGGATGTTCATCCAACAGTAATCCACTGAATGCTTATTTTTTAGCCCACATTTCTCCGAGTTGTACGAACACTGAATTACCTGATATTTTCTTAAAAGATTTCCAGGAATGACTATCTCAATTTAAGTGTTCATGCTTTAAAAGTAATTACATTAAAATATCTGTAGGAAACTTGCAAATGATCTATTTGAGATTGTGCTATAATTGAACTGAATGTAGTTTGCTTTGGAATTGATTTAGAACTCAGATTCCCAGTTCTTAAATTACTTTTAACGTGTGTGTGTGTGTGTGTGTGTGTGTGTGTGTGTGTGTGTGTGTTTTCAGGACTATGAATGCTGTAAAGCACAAAAGATGTTGTGTGGGAGGTCAGCCTTTTTTGGGTATTCTTCTAATAACATTCCAAAGTTTTATAGTTACCTCCAGCATTAAAATGATGTTTACTGTTTCTAGGACACATTGGAGTATGTGGTTTTTAGATATGTAATGATCATGTAGTAGAAGGATTGTTGAAATTGGATTTAGGAGATCTACTTAGGTTTCCAGCTAAATACTTGAGCAGTTGACTTAACTTAGGTTTCCTTAAAACATGTTACTCTTTTTTTTGTTCCTATGCTTGTTGCTTAATAAGTTCTAGCAAATACCTGTCAAGCTGAAGTTCCCATCTGGTACCATGGTATAGTGGAAAGAGCACAGGTTTGAGAATCACGTAGGATTCAAGTAATCTTTTTGGCATTTATCAGTTCTGTGTCTTCAAGCAGCTTACCTTTCTTGGCCTTTCTTTATTTTCAACTCAACTATTTTTTTTTCTGATTATCTCTAATAAGAAAGTTGAAATTTGGTATACTTACCTACTATAGAGGACAGCGTATACAGAAAAGGAAAGAGGATCTCAGAATTACATTCTGCTGAGTAGATATTGTGCTAGATATTTGAGATTTTGAGTGTACTAAGTCAGATCATCTAAATATAGTATTTTTTCATTTTCCTCTGTTATCTCTAATTTTGACTCATTAAATTATTTAGAATTTCAAAAGCTTATTTATTTTCACTTTAAAAATATTGAATAGGGCCGGGCGCGGTGGCTCAAGCCTGTAATCCCAGCACTTTGGGAGGCCGAGGCGGGTGGATCACGAGGTCAAGGGATCGAGACCAACCTGGTCAACATGGTGAAACCCCGTCTCTACTAAAAATACAAAAAATTAGCTGGGCATGGTGGTGCATGCCTGTAATCCCAGCTACTCAGGAGGCTGAGGCAGGAGAATTGCCTGAACCCAGGAGGCGGAGGTTGCGGTGAGCCGAGATCGCGCCATTGCACTCCAGCCTGGGCAACAAGAGCGAAACTCCGTCTCAAAAAAAAAAAAAAAATATTGAATAGACATGATCTTTTAAGTTTTTTTTTTTTTTTTAAACTTTTCTCCCCATATTTTAGATGTGAGGATTAATGAAATGCTTCATAATGAATTGGCAACCTGAAGTCTTTTCTTGTGCTCTGAAACTAATTAATCAGACATTTTCAAGTTTATAGACATTAACTTTAAGTGTGTGTGGAATAGAATATGCCTTCATTTTATATCATTGTTGACAGTCATATGCCAGTTCTTTCAAATAGCATGCTGATAATGTGTGAAGAGTACCACTAGGCTGTTGGTACATTTGTGGGCATTATCACGTCAAGCAATAAGATAGTAAACATCTACTTCTTTACAAGCTACTTGTGTCATTTGCTTATGTGCATAGTTTACTTTATCATGTCAGGGAAGTTCCTTCCAGTTAGTAATACAGTTGATCAGGATGCTCTAGTTTAAGAAGCTGTGAAAGAAGGAGTTGTTAGTTTCATTACTTTCCTTTCCAGTGGTGCCTGCTGGCCTTTTGTCTTCTTTCTGTGGTATACTGTGGCAACTTTTCTCCTCATGCAGGGTGGAGTAGGAAGAACCTTCACAATTTAGAACTTCAGGGCATGGGTTATTGACTATGCTACTGGACCATGGAAATGATACTTTCTTTTCTGTGTTGACAACTGTGCTTTGATTTTTCCAAATACATTCACTGTATTTGCTGAATGCCTACTGTGTGTCTGGACGGGACATAATGATGAACATCCTTTGGATTTCTCAGAGTCATCTAGCTCTTGAAAAGTTTAAGGACATTCATCAATAAATCTGTTGAGACCTTGTTTTAGCATCTCTTTTTCTTTAATTAAGGGTTGATGGCATTGATTCTTTTCCAGTTTCTTCTGTAGTTGATGTGTTCTGATTTTCTGTAACTTTCATGTTAGGTTTGACATGGTAGAAAACCATCTTTTACCCTGACCTTCTTTTTTCAAATTTATTGTGTTTCTTCTCCCTTTAAAAATTATTGCCTGATATTTTGTGGCTTTTTTCTTTTTAATTTCAGATTATCAGGAGTTTGTATTTTTTTATTGCTAGTTTATCAAGAATCACTTTCTCATTTTAAAATTAATTTCTGCTCTCATTTTGCTATAATTTTATGCATGTAAATATTAAGTATCTGCTATTCTTCATGATTGAGAGATTTACACCACTGTTTCCCAAATGCCTAACAGAACACTAGTTCCATTAGATGTTCTAGGACTTTGATGTTCAAATGAATCTGGAAAACACTGCTCCATACTGTACCCCTTTCTTGGAGATTTATGAGAAGATTGTGAGAAGTCCTGCAATAAATAAATCTTTTAAAATTCATTTTCCCAACTTAACCTAACACCAGAAATTTTTATCATGAAAAGACTAAGTCCTAAATATCCTCCTTAGACGTCATTTGGGAAAACACTGATTAATACCAGTAGTTCTCAATCCTGGTTGTAGTCCAGAATCACCCTTGGGTTTGGACTAATTAAATCAGAATCTCTGGGGTTTAAGTATCTCGGTCTTTTAAAACTCGTCAGTTAATTCTGATGAAGAGCCAGGGTGAGGAACCACTCATCTAGAACAGGGGTTGGCAAACTATGGCCTGTTGGCCAAATCCAGCCCCTGCCTATTTCTGTATGGCTCAGAAGCTAAGAACAGTTTTTATATTTTTAAATGATTAGACGATTTTTAAAATTATCAAAATGACATTCTTATTTTTGTTAGTTTGAGACGGAGTCTCGCTCTGTCGCCAGGCTAGAGTGCAGTAGCATGATACTCAGCGCACTGCAAACTCCACCTCCTGGGTTCGAGTAATTCTAATGCCTCAGCCTCCTGAGTAGCTGGAATTACAGGCATGTGCCACCACACCTAGCTAATTTTTGTATTTTTAGTAGAGCTGGGTTTCACTATGTTGGCCAGAATGGTTTCGAACTCCTGACCTCGTGATTCACCTGCCTTGGCCTTTCAAAGTGCTGTGATTACAGGCATGAGCCACCGCGCCCAGCCTCAGAATATCATTCTTTTAAAAATAATATGAAATTCAAATTTCAGTATTGATAAATAACATTTTATTGGAATGTGGTCCCACACCCATTTGTTTGCACATTGTCTGTGGCTGCTTTTGCACTTTGATTAGCTGCAAAAGTGACTATATGACTCCACAAAACCTGAAGTGTTTATCTGGGCTTTTATGGGAAATATTTGCCAACCCTGATCAAGAGTAGTGATCTCAAAGTGCATTCCCTTGACAAGCATCATCAGCATCACCTGGGAACATCATTGAAATGCAAATTCTCAGGTTCGATTCCAGACCCACTGAGTCAGTAGGTGATGGTGTATGCTTATAAGTTTGTCTGCCATTTTTTTCAGTCTCTGTGATATGATGACTCCTTTTTGAAAAGACTTGTAACAGAAGTTTTGTCATCCTGATACATTGAAAATGGAAAGGAGTTGTGGATCTCTAGAATCCTTCATTGCTTTGTGGAACAGACCACATAGATCTCATAGCATTTACGAAACTTTAATAACAAAGGTGTAATATTATCACAGGGTTTTTAGCATATAGTGAGGGGACAGTTTACGTCTGCTAGATGAGGGAAGCAGATTTCTCAAATGTAATAATTTATATGGAAAAGAGTGAAAATTGTGTTTATTACCTTAACTTTGAAACTGGAGTGTTTTCAGGTTCCTTTTCGTGGTGTTTTATCCTACTTGTCCAGGCTGAGCTTAAACTAACCAAAAGTTTAGTAGCAAGTTGCTTTCTGCTTGACAGATTGTTGCTGTTGCTGCTGCTGCTGCTGCTGCTGTTGGGAGTTTGAAGGACAGAAGGAGTATATAATCAAAGTCTAGATTATAGTATTGTATCTTCTGACAAAATGAAAGGAAACTTTCTGCCCCCATAGGGATGACATAATCAGTATCATGACAAGGAGCTGTGGGCCCCACATGGTCCTGTGACCCATGGGAAGTTCAGAGTGCATTTGCTGAGAGTGATGTCTTCGCTTTGTCCCTGAAGTTCTGCTTAACACCCTTGTCTCTGACATAGAAGACCCTGACACACAGTTTATACTCAGTAAATGTTCACTGAATGAGTGACAGCTCTCCTTTCTTTCAGACTAACAGGTGGACAATTTTATCTTTTCTTTTGAGATGGAACGCGTATTTTACATTTCTAGCCTAGTTAGTATTCCTTCCCCTAATTTTATAGTATATTTAAAGGAGAAAGCATGCACCTTAGCATTTAAGTCATTCTCTTTTAAAAAGAAAAACTCTGAAAGGTGGCCATACTTATTAATACTCTCAGATACACCATTGTTTTGTTTAGTTTTTCTTGCTATCTTACATCAGTTGCAGTGTTCCATTTCCTCACACATGAAATTCGTAAAAGCTACTATCACTGCCACTAAAACATCTCAAGCATTGGGCTTCTCAAATATGCAGTTACCTGAAAAAATTTAGAAGAAAGTCAGGAACATTGTGCTAGAAGGAACTGGAAGTTCTCAAGGGCTTGAGTGCCATATTATATGTGTGTTGATCTGCACTGGGACTAGTTTCTTCTTACCTTTGTTTTATACAGTTTTAACCACTATCAAATCTGGGTGTGCGCGCTCCAATCTGCCTTTCTTAGTGCCATAGTACATACTTGCATGGCGCTTTATTTAAATCTATAGGCCAGTTAGAGTAGCTTACATCTTTAATCTCAGCATTTTGGGAGGTTGAGGACGGAAAATCGCTGGAGACCAGCAGTCAAAGACCAACCTGGACAACCTAGCAAGACACTGTGTATACAAATAAATAGATAAATGAATTCTCAGCATAGTGTGGCATGCGCCTGTAGTCCCAGCTACTCAGGAGGATCGCCAGAGCCCAGGAGGACAAGGCTGCAGTGTGCCATGATTGCACCACTGCATTCCAGCCTGGGTGACAGGACAAGACCCTATCTCTTAAAAGAACAAAAAAAAGACTGTGGGGGTGCTAAAAAGATTATCATTAAATGTATCAAAACCAGTTTTACTGTCCTGTCTCTGTTTTAACAGTCTTGTCACATTATTTGTATGTGTTAGGCAATCTAGAAATAATAAATGAGCTGTTAGTTATGTGTCAAGGTCAGTACTTTTGACTTACGTGTAGTAACTAGTTCAACAGATACTTGTTTTGTTGGCTAGGTACTGAGGTAGTAGGATACAAGTTCAGGGAGCTCACAGGTCAGTTTGGGATAGAGAAGACAGGCCAGAGAAGCATATTTTCAGTCTTTATGGTGTTTTCACAGAAACTAGCAGAACCTATTAGGGGAAGCCTTTAAGGAGGTAGTGCCAGAGCAAAGGTGGTTTTTTTTTTTATATTTGTTTTGTTTTTGAGACGGAGTCTTGCTCAGCTGCTTAGGCTGGAGTACAGTGGCACGATCTTGGCTCACTGCAACCACTTTCCCCCAGGTTCAAGTGATTCTCCCATCTCAATGCCTACTGAGTAGCTGCGATTACAGGCACCCACCATCGTGCTCAGCTATTTTTTTGTATTTAAGTAGAGGTGGGGTTTCACCATGTTGACCAGGCTGGTCTTGAACTCCTGACCTCAGGTGGTCTGCCTTCCTTAGCCTCCCACAGTGCTAGGATTACAGACCTGAGCCACCGCACCTGGCTGAGCTAACTTCTTAAGAACTGGTTTAAGTAGAGAGTACAGAAATATTTTATGGGGACAGAGTATGTGAAAAAGTCACAGAACTATGAATTTTCCAAAACAAACTTTTTTTCTAGTTCTTTTCTTTTGAAAACTTTGATTATTCTTTTTTTGATTGACAGAGTAATACATTCGAAAGTAGGCTTTTTTTTTTTTTTTTTTTTTAAACCTTGGACCCCTAGTCTTTCCAGGATGGATTTCTTGTATATTCTTCAGAAACTCTGTATCACTCTTAAAGATACATACTTTTAAAAAAAAATGGAATCATACACACTTTGCTGTACTTTATCATGTACTCAGGTTTTTGCTTTTGCTTTTTTTCCTCTATCCTACGTAATGATCTATCTTGGAAATCTTTGGTGGGAAGCATTTGAACAGGGGTTTGACATAAAGGAGTAGCATGGTCGGTTTCATATTTTAGGTAGCCATAACACTGATGGCCATGTTTTCATAAAAATTAAAGATGAAGGAAGGAAATATGTTAAAAATGATAATGTTAGGAGTAGAAGTGTATCTCCTGTAACATAACTTGCCCATCAACCTGAGAAAGCTAGTAGGAAAGCTCTTAACCCTTTGCACTCATGGATTGGCTCACATTAGAGGTGTTACTGCTTCCCCAACAGGTGTTTTGGAAATGTACAGTGATTGTCAGAGGAACTGACGGGACTCTGCTGGCATTTGATGGATGGGGCCCAGGGATGCTAAACTTTGTGCATTGCTCAAATGGTCCTGTACTGCTTTCACAGACTGAGGGTAGCCTTCTACCCTGTATTGCAGTAAATAGCAAGTCAATTATTTGAGAATGAAATAAAAACACAAACTAATAGGAGTCTATGGAAAACGTATGTAATACATGAATGGGAACATCATTCTAAAGACTAACAAGGAAAGCATAAGTCTGAACATTATTTTTATAGACCACAAAATAAAAATTTTAAAAATCTGGCAGTCTCAAGAAGTGGCTTTTAAAAAGTAGATTGTAAAGTTTTAATTTCTAAGCCAGATTCAGTCCCATCAGCATGTTTTGTATATTCTACACATTGTTTTAAGTAATTTCTTACAAGTTTGCCAGCATCTAAAAACAGATTTTAAATAAAAATTCAGATATATTGCTTCTCTTAAAATTAGATTTTTAAGCAGTACGGTTGAATTGTATTACATCTTACCTGCCATGAAAGCATTCGAGTTTGCAGTTCCTGCCATAACAAGCAATGTGAGAGACAACCATGATACACTTTTTACAGACTGAACAATAAAAATGAAAATAAGGAAAAGGAAGGTGTTTGTGGGACTCCTCTGCACAGAGATCTGATCTGAGAATTAAATAAGCCTGAGAAATGACACAAGTGTAAATCATTCTAAATTTGCTTTGAAAATTGAATATATGTGTATGTATGTATAGATATCTTTCCCTTTTTTGTGTCCTCTCCTTTTTAGAAACAGTTAATTCCTAAAGCCATTAGGTGAGCCCAAGGAAGGTAGACATCCACACCAAATCTGGGGAGCTGTAGTGGCACAGAGTAGTGTTGGAACCTGACCAGGTTTGGAAGGTGTGGGATGGGGAAGACTACCAGTGTGGGGTTTCAGAGCCCGAGCAGGGTGAGAAGTGCACCTCTGGGGGGGAGTGAATGACATGGGATGTCAGGAGTGCAAGTAGAATGAGAAAGGTGTCTACATAGGAGGGATAGGACTAAAAGAAACCAGATCTCTTTGGAGAAATGGCTTGATTCCAAGGCTGGGGTTGGGAAAGAATGAGATAAATCAGGAAATTCTTGTTGGTCCAAAAAGTAAGAAAGTGCTTAAAGAATAATGAGGACATGTCCAAAAAACAAAATAATGTCAGTAATTGATTATTTATATAAAATAAGAAACCATGAGGGAATAAATAAATGAATACGTTGAAAGTTTGATGAAGAACAGGGTATTTACGTACTTTCATATTACATCCCTACAAAATACTGTCTACAAAAGAGAAACAAGAATCATGGTAAAGTTTGGCAGATAACACCTTAATCCAGTGATCAAGTTAACATTAGCAGTAATGAAATCAAAATCATGTGTCACCTGATAGGATGCAGTGAGAACCCAGCATCTGTGTCACTTTTACCAAAGATGTATGACCTGAATTTGATCACAAAGAAACACCAGAGAAACCCAAATTGAAGGACATTCCCATACAAAATAACTGCCCTGTAATCTTCAAAAGTATCAAGGTCATAAAAGCCAAAGAAAGACTGGAAATTTTCCAAATCAGAGGAGACTAAAGAAACATGGTGGCTAAATATAATACAAGATTCTGCACTGGATTGTATTGGTACAAATGGCAAAACCTGAATGGGGTCTGAGGATTAAATATTAGTAATACACCAGCACTGATTTCCCGATTTTGATGATTGTCTTGTTAGCTAGGAAACCACCCTTATATTGTAGAAATTATAAGCTAATATGTTCAGGAGTATCAGCATGATGCTAGCACCTTACTCTAAGGTGCTTCCAGATTTTCTGAAAGTTATTTTTTTCTTTGGTGGATGGAGTCTCACCACGTTGCCCAGGCTGGAGTGCAGTGGTGCCATCTCATTTCACTGTAGCCTCTGCTTCCCAGGTTCAAGCGATTCTCCCCCGTCAGCCTCCCGAGTAGCTGGGATTACAGGCAGCTGCCATCATGTCTGGCTACTTTTTGTATTTTTTGTAGAGACGGAGTTTCACTATGTTGGCCAGGCTGGTCTCAAACTCCTGACCTCAGGTAATCCATTCGCCTTGGCCTCCCAAAGTGCTGGGAACCACTGTGCCCTGCCGCAGATTTTTAAAAGGTTTTTGAATTGTACTGGCAACTTTCTTTGAGACTATTTCAAAATAAAACAAATATTTAGAAAGTAGGAAAGTCTTTATGTGCACACAGAGAAAGTGGCTTGGGAAATTTTGCCACAACCTGCCTTTTAATTTTAGCATTACTTTCATTGATGCTAAAATTAGTATTACCTTAATTATATAAACACTGCATTACTTTCATTAATGCTAAAATTAGCATTAGTATTTCTTTAATTACATAAAAACTGCTGGAAAAAGTAAACATTGTAGAAGTGGTACCCAGTTTGTTGTAAGTCCCTAAGTTATAAAAGTCTTCTTAAATGGTAGTTTTGCTGGAAACATTTAGTATTAACTATATATGTGTTACAACAGTCTGTGTTAAATAAATGTGAAGGTTCAGTTTTAAAATTTTAATATTTTGTATGATGTTTATTAGTACACGTGGTCTTAAAACAAAAGTTTGAACATTTGGAATTGTCAAATAGAATTTAAGACTAGACACAGTAATTTTCCTATAAATTTATCAATAATTTTTGAAGGTTTTTTACTTGACTAATTGATTTTTTTAATATAGGTCAAGTTAAAAGTGAAGTTTTGGTTTCTTCTAAGACTGGATAAACTTTGCCTGCTGCTAAAATATGTATCATCTTCTACTTTTCATATTTAAAAAGATAGTTAACCTATACACTAAGGAATGAAAATAAAGATATTATATATAATGTAATGAAAACTATATGTGTGTAAAAATTAATTTCATAACAGTAGTCTGAGTTTCAGTTCCAAATGAAATGAAAGAGGAAAAGGGAGTCTCAAAAGATAGAATTTCAGTCTTAACTTTGGTAATTAGAAAGCAATATAGGTTAAAGAATAATTTTTAAATCTATTTATTAGTAGAATTTAAAGCAAGTTACATGCTTTCTAAGCCATGGGAAGTATAAAAGCAAATAAAACTTCTATACAAGTATAAGATGAGATCCTTTTGTAGTTCATAAGTGTGATGATTGGGTTTTCACAGTCATGTGTGACATGTGCCTCCCTCAAACCTTGTTACCCCGCATTTGAGGGGGTAAAAAGAGTAAGGGGTGGGGGAAGGAGATACTTAAACAAGAAAATAGTTAAGAACATGGGGAAATACAATGTAACTATATGCAAGATGACCCCAGTTTAGCATTTGTGTTCATGTGTATGACAGATGTTGTTACATACAGAAAAGAGACTGAAAAGAAAATCAGATTGAGTAGATTCCTCTAGGAGTTGGGTGATTTTCATTTTCTCCTTTTAAAGTTTTATTTATTTATTTGATTTATTTTAACTAGAATAACCACTTCATAAACTTTTAAAAATTTAAACATTAATAATATCTATGTGCAGATATCTAATATATGTATACAACTCCTAACCAACAAATGCTCTTTAAAAATTATAATGTTCAGGCCGGGCGCAGTGGCTCATGCCTATAATCCCAGCACTTTGGGAGGCCGAGGCAGGTGGATCATGAGGTCAAGAGATTGAGACCATCCTGGTCAACATGGTGAAACCCTGTCTCTACTAAAAATATGAAAAATTAGCTGGGCATGGTGGCATGTGCCTGTAATCCCAGCTACTCAGGAGGCTGAGGCAGAAGAATTGCCTGAACCCAGGAGGTGGAGGTTGCGGTGAGCCGAGATCGCGCCATTGCACTCCAGCCTGGGTAACAAGAGCGAAACTTCGTCTCAAAAAAAAAAACAAAAACAAAAACAAAACAAAACAAAAATTATAATATTCTATTCTATGTTTATATACTGTTACTCTCTTCTATGTTTTATATACTGTTTTTCTATTTTATGTTTTATATACTGTGAAAAATGTTCTAAAGTATTTTGTAGATTTTTTTCAGTGGAAAAAAAATCTGTTTATTTCTAGGCTCATTGGTGGGCAGTATTACTTATGGGAATTGCTCTGATCATGCTAATGGCTGGATTTATTAAGATATGCAGTGTTCATACTCCAAGTAGTAATCCAAAGTTGCCTCCTCCTAAACCACTTCCAGGTAAGTGTATTTGAGCAAGATACGTAGTTATGTAACTCAGAATTGTTTAGCAGGTGGAATTGAATTTTAAATGAGTCTTCAGTACTTAATGTTTTAGTACTTTCTCCGTTAAGAATGGGATTATTGGATGAATAATTTAGTTGATATTTGTGTGCTTTTTGTCAATCCAGTCTGGTCAGTGATTGCTAAATTACTGCTAATTTGTCCCAAGTGTCTGAAAATATTTAAAACTGGAAATTTTAATTTTTGCTGTTTTCTTTTTTTTTCATATTCAAATATATTTCCTTGTTGTGATTATGGTAGTTAAACTACTTTAAAATTATTGATCTTACTATTCTAATAGTTGTGCTTCTCATATTGTTGTCCTTCTTTCCTCTTTCCTTCCCTTCCACATTCCCTTCCTCCCTCCTCCCTTTCCTTCCTTCTTTTTCTATTCTTTTTTTTTTTTTTTTCTCTTTCTTTCGCTATGTTGCCCAGGCTGGATTCAATCCTGAGCTCAAGAGGTCCTCCCCACCTGAGCCTGCCAAGTAGCTGGGACCACAGGCGCGTGCACTGCACCTGCCTGTCTTACTATTTTTAGTGTTTGTGCTCTTGAAATATTTTCTGGTACATAAGCTCATTTTCCGCCAGAGTGATGCTTCTGGGGAAATACAGATCCCAGTCTGTGGGAGAGTCTTAGGGTAGAGGATTCATTCATTAGATAAGCTCAGTCAAGTATTCTCCATCCCCGAAAACAACTCTTTAGTTCTTGTCTCCACCCTTTACCTCTCAGGGAGACATAGCATGAGGAAGGACCCTCTTTAGATTAGCTGTGGGCATTGGGAGGAGAAAAGGATAGGAAATAAACCCTTCATATTATTTAGTTCCCTCTCTTTATACCTCCCCTTCTCCAAGGTATTTGTGGCTATTCTCCACAGATGTGGGGACAGACATTGTCTCAGGCCAGTGGCAGGGAAGAGCCAGAGGTAAATGACAGCAGTTCCCTCTCCTACAGCTCTCAGACTTCTCATGAAGTGTCTTGCCTCAGGCAAATCCACTACCCTATTTCTTACACTTTTTCTGTTTTCCCTCAGTTCACCTGCGTTTAACTGTCTGGGGCAATACAGCCAGTAGTCATGCTAGGACAGTATCTTAGTGAGAATGACAGAAAATTTGATTTTTATATTATTGCTTTTCTTAAATTCACCATGTTAGTTAGCACTGTGGAACTTATGTTAGTATTTAAGGGATTTCTAAGGGCCACATGACACTTTTTAGATACTTTTATTAATTATGTTCTCATTCAGTAAAACATTTTATGTATATATTGATTTCATTTTAAGTAAATGGCACCTTTAAAAACTAAGAAAACTAGCTGTCATTTATTGAACCCTCAGAAAAAGTGTTAAACATTTTTATATGAATTATATAATCTTTACAACAGACTATATAAATTAATTATCATCCCTGTTTTACAGTCTAGGCATCTGAATCTCAGGTTAAGGCATTTGCTCAAAGACATTTAGTAATTTCTCATGAATTCTGTCCACAGAATCTGTGATATTAATCTAAATTAATCTAATATTTGTGGCTGTTGAGCACTGAAGTGTTGCTAGTTTCCATTGAAATGTGCTGTTTTAATTAAAATACATACCAGACTTTGAAGACTTAGTATAAAAATATTTTGTTAGTAATTTTTTATATTGATTACATATGGAAATGATACTTGGGCTATGTTAATTTAAATAAAATTTAAAATATTATTAAAATTATTTCACTTTTTTAAACCTTTTTTGTTAGGCCTATCTGAAGATTTTAAATTACATTGGTGGCCCATGTTATTGAACAGCATTGAACTAAAACCTTTCTTATCGAAACAGCGGCTTTGTTTTTAAAGATTACAAAGCTCATGATCAGTAAATCTGTTTTGCTTTTGTGGCTTACAGGCACTTTAAAGAGGAGGAGACCTCCACAGCCCATTCAGCAACCCCAGCGTCAGAGGCCCCGAGAGAGTTATCAAATGGGACACATGAGACGTTAACTGCAGCTTTTGCCTTGGTTCTTCCTAGTGCCTACAATGGGAAAACTTCACTCCAAAGAGAAACCTATTAAGTCATCATCTCCAAACTAAACCCTCACAAGTAAACATGAAGAAAAAATGGCAAGAGATCATGTCCTCAGACCAGGTGGAATTACTTAAATTTTAAAGCCTGAAAATTGCAATTTGGGGGTGGGAGGTGGAAAAGGAACCCAATTTTCTTATGAACAAATATTTTTAACCTAATGGCACAAAGTCTTAGAATATTATTATGTGCCCCATGTTCCCTGTTCTTCGTTGCTGCATTTTCTTCACTTGCAGGCAAACTTGGCTCTCGATAAACTTTTACCACAAATTGAAATATATATATTTTTTTCAACTGCCAATCAAGGCTAGGAGGCTCGACCACCTCAACATTGGAGACATCACTTGCCAATGTACATACCTTGTTATATGCAGACATGTATTTCTTACGTACACTGTACTTCTGTGTGCAATTGTAAACAGAAATTGCAATATGGATGTTTCTTTGTATTATAAAGTTTTTCCGCTCTTAATGAAAAATTACTGTTTAATTGACATACTCAGGATAACAGAGAATGGTGGTATTCAATGGTCCAGGATTCTGTAATGCTTTACACAGGCAGTTTTGAAATGAAAATCAATTTACCTTTTTCTTATAATGGAGTTGGTTTTGATACTTATTTTTTCTTTATCACATGGCTGCTATGGGCACAGGTGACTATGCTGAAGAACACAGTTAAGTGTTGTGCAAACTGGATATAGCAGCATACTTCGTCAGAGTTCATTATGTAAATGTCTGGTTTCTGCTTACATATTTTAAACTTTCTAATTAAATTCCAATTTTGAATTGGTAGGTGAAATTTTATTCATGCTTTGATAGAAATTATGTCAATGAAATGATTCTTTTTATTTGTAGCCTACTTATTTGTATTTTCCATATTTCTGAAGTATGCTAATTATGTTTTCTGTCTGATACAGAAAAGTTGTGTCTTTATCAAAATATTTGAACAGTTTTTTCAGCATATCATCACTGATCATTGGTAAACCACTGAAGATGAGTATTTTGCTCAAGTAGTAGTTAAGATTGTAGATAGGCCTTCTGACATTTTTTTCCCTAAAATTTTTAACAGCATTGAAGGTGAAACAGCACAATGTCCCATTCCAAATTTATTTTTGAAACAGATGTAAATAATTGGCATTGTAAAGAAAGAGAAAGCAAAAACATTTAATGTATTAACAGGCTTGTTGCTATGCAGGAAATGGAAGGGGCATTACAAAAATTTAAGCTTGTGACATTTATTGTTTCTGTTTTCCAACTACATCACTTCAATTAGAAGTAAAGCTATGATTTTTCTGACTTCACATAGGAGACAAATTTAGAGAAAGTTGAAAAGATTTCTGTGTTTTGGCTTTTTTTTTTTTTTTTCCATTTTTTCTTAAGAGTATAAGGTTTACACAATCATTCTCATAATGTGACGCAAGCCAGCAAGGCCAAAAATGCTAGAGAAAATAACGGGATCTCTTCCTTGTAAACTTGTACAGTATGTGGTGACTTTTTCAAAATACAGCTTTTGTACATGATTTAGAGACAAATTTTGTACATGAAACCCCAGATAGACTATAAATAATTCTAAACAAACAAGTAGGTAGATATGTATGTAATTGCTTTTAAATCATTTAAATGCCTTTGTTTTTGGACTGTGCAAAGGTTGGAAGTGGGTTTGCATTTCTAAAATGGTGACTTTTATTCTGCAAGAGTTCTTAGTAACTTCTTGAGTGTGGTAGACTTTGGAACATGTAAATTTTTTGCTTGTAATGTTATCCTGTGGTAGGGTTTTGGCAGGTACACACGCTGCCCTATTTTATTTTGAATCTAAGTTAAATGTTTTCTGAAAAGAGATACATGCACTGAACTCTTTCCACTGCGAATCAAGATGTGGTAAAATGAAAGGATCAAGACAAATGAGATCTAATACTACTGTCAGTTTTAATGTCCACTGTGTTTTATACAGTATCTTTTTTTGTTCACTTTGGAAATTTTTACTAAAAATTGCAAAAAATAAAGTATTGTGCAAAGATGTAAGGTTTTTTGAAACTTGAAATGCATTAATAAATAGACTTGATTAAATCAACTTGAAGGTTCTCTACTCTTTGAACTTTGAGAACTATCACAAGAGGCTTCCCACCAGACAGTGTTTTCTTATTAAATGAAAAAGATTATTATGCAGAAAGAGAGTTGTCTCTTCCTACAGAAGTATAGATTATCTTTATTCCTAGTAATACTTTGGACTCCATGTAGAAAATTTCCAATCTGATACTCTGTGTACACACAATAAACCTTTTTAAAACACCCAACTAATGCATTACATTGTTTCTAATCAACATTCAGTGCTTGTTTTGGTGGAAGACCTGGGTCATTTTGAAAACTTACCGTCTTGTTTATATGTATTTTTCAACGTTTTGAATGCTAAGTACCTCATTTATTTTAAAAAACCTAGTTTAATGATAAGTCTATTTAAAATTTTGAGCCAACATTTTTCTGTTCCTAGCAAATATGGAGAGAATTCACATTTCGGTGTTACCTAGAAAAGGAATTGTCAGCTCAGAATAGTTCCCTGCATGGGATAATCTGCTTCAAATTCTTTTTTTAGTGAAGGTCAGCTATAAGTAATGCTTATTAAATTAGTAAATATATAATACTTTGAGAGTTACTTTGTTGATTTAGAACCATCAAATGTATATTATATTTAGTTATTTATGAAACTGTCAATATTAATTTGGGTAATTATAGTTATTTTTACTTGTAATTGACTGCTTAAGTTCTGTTGACAGTCCCTTCCTCCTTTCTTCCCTCCCTGCCTCTCTTCCTCTCCTCTCCCTCCCCAGTTTTATAAATTCAGGCACCAATTCACAAACAAAATCAGAAATAAAATAAATGTATTAACTGCGTCTGAATTTAGCATTTCCTGTAGTGTCAGACAATGTCATGCAGTTTGGGGAAGCATTTGTTTAAGGAAATGACTACTTTCTCTGATCAGTCTCGTTTTGTGAGGTGTTTTCAGCACTGTTCTTTGGGTGCTTCATTTTTGTCATAGTCACTGACTAGTGAAAACTGATTTGTCCAAGCTGAGCAAACTACTTGACCCTAAGTCCTTGTCTTTGTCACTGTAGTAAGACCTCATTATTACTATTTCTACAAAGATGGGATTGGTGTCCTTGGCATCTATGAAATTTTGGAGGCTTGGGCATGAGAAGGCCTTTCTTATTGAAGGTATCAGTGTCAAGCATTTTAAACCTGGACAGTTCACTTTCAGGAGTACAAGAAGAAATATTCATTATCTGTATTTAAAGGGTCAAGGTCTCCCAAAACTGGGTGCAAGCCGAATGTACTTATAAAGCAGCTGCCAGGGCCGGTTCATCTTTGGAGAAGTCATTAAGGTTGTAAAAAATTTTACTTTCCCCAAAACCACATTCAACGTCTTAGAAACTAGAGAGGTGATTGGTTTGCCCCACAGAAGACAACTTCAGTTTCAGCGTCTCTCATGTTACATTCCTGATTAAAAACAACTTCCATTTGATACACTTTTCCCTTTATTACCAGTTTAGTTTTAGTTTTTTTTTTTCCATGTTTAATTTTTTTTTATTTTGTTGAACCATTACATTTTGGGTCTTTTTTTTTTTTTTTTGATGGAGCTTTGCTGTCTCGCCAGGTGAGAGTACAGTGGCATAATCTCAGCTCACTGCAGCGTCTACCCAGGTTGAAGTAATTCTTCTGCCTCAGCCTCCTAAGTGGCTGGGATTACAGGTGTATGCCACCACACCCAGCTAATTTTTGTATTTTTAGTAGAGACGGGGTTTCACCATGTTGGTCAGGGTGGTCTCAATCTCCTGACCTTGTAATCCACCTGCCTTGGCCTACCAAAGTGCAGGGATTACAGGCATGAGCCACCTCGCCTGGCCCTATTACCAGTTTAGTTCTTTTCATTATTGTTTCTGTTTTCAACTGTGTATGTGATTAGGATATAAATTGAGCCTTTCTGTTTTATATTGCTATATTGTTTATGTGTTTTAGATACATACATGTATGTACTATTTTCAGGTAGAAATGCGTGTATTTTATACCTGATATGCTCTTCAGAGCACCTCTTCTATAAAAAACAACAAGAGATTAGGTAAAAACAGAGGGTTGAGCGCAATATTAATTAGCGTCTGCTTTTTCCTGAAATCTCCACTAAAGTGATAGGGTCTAGGGGTAATCGAACAAGGAAAAGGTGAATTGAACAAGAACAAAATTTTGGAAACTGAGAAGCAAATAAAGGAGTAGTACTGATTTGACAGACCCAGAGAAGTCAAATCCTAAACCAGCAGTGGAAACACAGAGCATGGTGTAGTTAGCACTGTTAAGATCTGAATACCTGGCAGGGCCGGGCATGGTGGCTCACACCTGTAATCCCAGGACTTTGGGAGGCTCAGGCGGGTAGATCACTTGAGGAGAGGCTGAGGCTGCAGTGAGCCTCAATTGCGCCATTGCATTCCAACCTGGGTAGCAGAGTGAGACTCCATCTCTAAAAGAAAGAAAAAAAATATTTGAGTACCTGGACTTCATGACTTTTTTTCTGTGTGTTTGACAAAAGCATAATACACTTTTGTAACCCACTTTTCTTATTTAACAGTGCATTGATACTGTGTATCATATTAATTACTGTATTTCTATGGATGCATTGCATGGTTTTTTAAAATTAATTTCCCATTGTTTGGACATTATTGTTTATTATTTTAAACAATTCTTAGGAAAATCCTTACCCTTATAATAAAATAAATTTCTAAAAGTGGAATTGTTGGAATAAAGGTTTTGTGAGGGTCATTGATAAAATTTATGGTACTGTCTCCTGGATGGATGTACCAAGTCTTACTTTCACAATTAAAATATATGTATTTTTTAAAAAATCAGAGTCCCATCCTTAGAAACCCACATATATGCAGCCACATGAATTTATCAGAAACAATAATAGAAGGCTCATGCTTAATTAAGTTGATAAGCTTTAGACATAATTCAAATGAAAGTCAGATTTAGTGCCCGAGTTGTGGTCTCTAAATACCATTTTCTTCAAAGGAACCAGACTCTTTTGGATAAATTACTGATTCCAAGTATAAGAAAGAAATGTACAAGAAGAGCCTAGGAAACATTCTTTTATACCAGAGCTCTATCAGAAAGATTAAGGAGGCACCTTGAAGCTACCACTGGCCAAAACTGAGATAACTTTAGCATCAGCAAGGATAGTATCAGCAAGAGATTGAAACTCATTGTATTATGTTTAACTCTGTGAGTTAATAATGGTAGTGGACGGAATCATAGTTACCTTTGGGATATGCTTTTAAAGACATTCTGACTAATAAGAGAAATGATAGAATTAGGATACCACCGTTTTACTCCCCAACAATTAGTGATCTAGACAATAATCACCAGTGACTGCTAACCTCATGAAGAGTGAGCAATCAGATTTTGTGCCTCCTAATGGAAGTGCATATACCACCTAAGAAGCAGTTCTGCCAAAAGTCACATCTGATCATGCTTATGCCTCCAGCTCTAACTACCACTTCATTAGAAATACTGGGAACAGAGAGACAAATGTTATACAAGGGATTCAATTAGCAAAACCCAGACTCTGGAAAACTACAAGACCAATGGCCCTGCTTCTTCAACAACAGAAATGGAAGGAGAAAAGACAAAGATGGGTTAAAGGAGACTTAAGAGGTATGTCTGTCAAGATAATTTATGGACTTACTTGAATACTGATTTAAACAAACTGTTGACACCATAGGAAAAATGTGAAAATTAGATATTTGACATTAAGGTTTTTAATAATTATTTTTAGATGTGATGGTATTGTTACATTTTTAAAGGACCCCTTTTAGAGATGCAAATTGAAACACTTGAAATGATGTGTAAGTTTTTACTTAAAAATAATTGAAGGATTGAAGTTGGCTAGTGTGTGTGGATATAGTTGAAACAAGATTGTGAGTTGATAATTATTGCAGCTGGTTTTGGGCACTGGGGATTTATTTTACTATTTTCTCTACCTGTATTTATATTTGAAAGTCCCCATAAAAGTTTTAAAAATGTGGCTGGGCATGATAACACACCTGTAATCCCAACACTTTGGGAGGCAGAGGTGGTAGGATCGCTTGAGTTCAGGAGTTAGACACCAGTCTGAGCAAAATAGCAAGACCCCATCTCAAATTTTAAAAAAAGTTTTAAATATGAATCAAATTCATATAGAAGCTGATATATTACTATTTTTATTTTAGCAGTAATTCATGATAATGACCTGTATTCATAATGATTTTCAGAATGATTGTTTTAGTGGAATTAAACTTGAACCAGTCAAGCTAACATAATTAATTATATTCTGCTCTAGTTACAATGAATAATTAATTGATTGTAACTGCTAGGGTGACCTCTTGAAGCTATCAGTCATCCAGCAATCTTAGCAAGCAGACCATTGGGTCTCTGCTTTCTCTCTCTCTGTTGTGGGGCTACTAGCTACTTAAGTAAAATATTTGTTTTCTGTTAAACGTGTCAGGGAGTGTGGTCAGCTTATCCACATTAAGTCTCTGTGTCCCATGTTGGCATAAATGTTCAGTAGCTCTGTACAGTAAACTAGATTCTTCTGCCCTTGTTTAAATGATCATGTTCCCTGGAGGTGGAAATAGATCTTTAAAAAGATACTCTGTAGTTGTTTGTTCTCAGTGTAAAATGAGAATAATTTGATAGAGTGTAGGTTGTCTTATATAAAAAGTGCTTCCATTTGCATGAGCTTTAGAAATCATTTTGGAAAAATGAAGGCTATTTGGTTATACTGAGCAGATTAAGCAATTTTATTCTTTGTTTCCAATGAATATTTTACTATGTTTTTCTTCCCTTGTCCTTTGGGTATGGAAATTAGCCTTTGTATTTCTAAATACAGCTGGCCGATTTTTATAAATTAAGGTGTCAATATATTCTTCATTAGTTTTGTAATTGTGGTTGGTTTTCATTTTTCTTAAAAGCATCTCTAATTTAAGTGAACTGACCTGTTAACCATTTTCCTCCTTCTCACTTGAAACATAACAGAGATGTTTGGAATTCTTTGGCTCTTACAGTGTGTGTTTTCTGATACACATTGACCAGTTACCTTAATCATTCGACAGATACAACTTAGACACTTAGTTGTGCCAGGGTTTTGGCTAGATGATAAAAACTTAACAATGCTCCTGCCCTGGTGAAGCTTATGGTCGTGTGGTGAGACAGATATCAGATAATCATGTGAATAAATGTGCAATTTCAGCTGTGATACATGCTGAGGGGGAGGTCTTGGGTCATCCAAGAGCTGATAATGCAGAGCTAGGACTGAGAAAGGAGGGTGGGACATTGCCAGGAAGGTCAGAGAATTCTTCTTTGTGAAAAAGATGCTTGAATCAAAATCTGATGGGTGAAGAGAGTTTAAATAGGTTGCATAAAATTTTTAATACTGTTGATTGGTTAAATACTGGGCACTCATAGGTCATTCTTCTTTGGGGAAAGGCTTGTTTTTGCTCTTTATTATATGTCAGCCTAGTCATCGAGATTTGGGGTTTTTTTTTTAATGATTTTTTATTTTTTGCTTTGCATTTTATTGATTTGCTGAAGAGCGGGCTTGAACTTTGGCAGATATCATACTTTGGTAGTTCTGCTTAGAGAGATATCTGTTATTCTCACCGGACTGTCTGGGAGTTGTGAAAGGCACTTGGATTTTTCAGACCTGGGCCTCTGTATTATGACTATTAAAAATTTAGGATTAGGACATCTAGCCTCCTGCCAGGGTGAAGGAGGTGTCCCTGTGATCTGCTGCTCCCTGGAATTCTATACATCTTTCTCTCATAGCACAAACCACATTGCAATATAACCCTGCTTCATCTAAGCCAAACACTTGAGAGAATCATCTATACTCAGTGGCTCCTTCAGCTCCCATTCACTTACCAACCTACTGCAGTTTGTCTTCACAGCTCCCAAAGGACTGCAGTCCATGCCTTCAGGGAGCTCAGAGTCTAGCAGAAGGAAAGAAACTTGCAGTTACAATACAGAGAGGTTTGTATTGGAAACGCTACAAACACAGGATGCCCTGGTAGCTTAGAGGAAATGCATATGGAACATGGTAGGTAAGCAGTAGGGAGAGCCAAAATGACTTCGCAGAGGAGAAAACCTGGAGCTGAGTTTTGGAGTTTTGGTAAAAGTTTGCTCTAACTAGTTGAAGCAACTGTCACTGGCTTTTAGAAATGATGTGACCATCAGGCAATTGACTGTTTAATGCTCTTTCCTACTTTTGTGACTGTGGATTTGCTTTTCCTTTTCCCTGAATTGCCCTTTCCTTGATTGTTCTGCAGGACTGGGCTTTATTAATCTCCATTTTCTTGAGCTTTGCTATATATAGTAGGTGTTCAATAAACATTTGTTTTGTTGTGTGCTTTGTAAGTAGGCAATGAAGCTGATTTCACAAGACTGGCGCAAAAGTTAGTCTCATTACAACACATCACCAACAGCTGTATTTCTAACTTTTAACATACCTCATTCTAAATCCCGTGGCAGCATGACCTCTTTCCCTCATCCCTGGAGAGAAACTTTCTTTCAAAATCTAATGTGCATTGTATTTATAGAATATGAAACATACCCACCATGTTTCACACAAATGGAAAAGGCATAACTTAGCTTTCGGACATGTGAGTAACAACTCCTGAAAGAAGAGGAAATGTATTCAGAAAGCTCAAATTGGAAATAAAATGGGAGGCCCTAGCGTTGTATTTGTGGATGAATGTTTTCTTTAGCGAAATCATTGATGGTATTGTTTACCTGACTATTTCTTTTTTTTTTTTGAGGCAGAGTTTCACTCTTGTTACCCAGGCTGGAGTGCAATGGCGCGATCTCGGCTCACCACAACCTCCGCCTCCTGGGTTCAGGCAATTCTGCCTCAGCCTCCTGAGTAGCTGGGATTACAGGCACGCGCCACCATGCCCAGCTAATTTTTTGTACCCTTAGTAGAGACGGGGTTTCACCATGTTGACCAGGATGGTCTCGATCTCTCGACCTCGTGATCCACCGGCCTCGGCCTCCCAAAGTGCTGGGATTACAGGCGTGAGCCACCACGCCCAGCCTACCTGACTATTTCATAGTGAAAGGTGGAAGTTTAATGTTTTGAAGATGACATTTTCCTGCAGTAAGCCTCCAGATTAACATTTTCCAGTTTTTCATAGAATTCTAGTTTTTTGTTTTTGTTTTTTTTTAAATAACATAGGTTTTTTAGACAAATATTCTGGAAAAAACAGGAGGTATAAATTCCAGGGTCAAATGGAAATGATGAGTCACTTGGGTTTTTATTTTGTTTTATTGACTGTTTTTTTTTTAACGAGGTATTTCTTAGAATCTCTAATAAGCTAGCACTGATTGTGATCTGTAAACACATCTTACAGTATGCATTGCTCCCAAACTAGTGAACTCTTCTGCTGTTTTCTCCCCTGAAGACTCTTGAGTTCTGCAGAACACACTGGGTATACTGCTTAGATGGCTGATACTGTGTAGCATTCCCTGCCAGGGACAGGTTCTCCTTACTTAAGCTATTCTCACTGGGCTGGGACTTCCACATCTTGTTAAGCTACTTGGCACTGGCAGTGGGTTTGCAGAGATTCTCAGGAAAAGCTGGTTAGCCTACTCCGTCACTCTTAAAGCAGCTCTGCTCTCTGGGGCACTCATCAGAATTGCTTGGCACAGTGGTCTCCAACTTTTTTTTTTTTTTTTTTTTTTTTTTTGAGATAGGTTTTCTGTAGGCCAGGCTGGAGTACAGTGGCACCATCATGACCCACTGCAGCCTCCACTTCCCATAGCTGGGATTACAGGCACATGCCACCACGCCCAATTAAAATTTAAAAACAGTTGTAGAAGCGGGGCTCTTGCTATTTTGCCCAGGTTTATCTCAAACTCCTGGCCTCAAGCAATCCCCCCACCTCGACCTCCCAAAGGGCATGAACCATCGCATCCAGCTGGTCTCCAACTTGTTTGATCTTTTATCTCATATTTTAAAATCTTGAGTAGACACTCATAATAGAGAAATATTTATAAGTAATATGAATGTGTTATTGTGCTATTATGTTTTAAAGTATGCCACAATTTTAAGGGATAAGATAAAAAATTAATGGAAATCACAATATTTCTTCCCACATTTTGGTAGGCATTTTGCACTCTCTCATGTGTACCCAATCCACTTTGTAAGCCTCAGGCTTTTGAGATAGAATCTACTTATCTTATAAGCCAACTAGCTCTCACCCTCCCTGCATTCCTGGGTCAAGTTTGTTTTCCAGTAAAACACTCTGCAACCATTGAAGAATGCAGGCCGCCTGCAGGCATTTGCCTCTAAAGAAGTCCAAGAAATACTAAGTGGAAGAAGCAAGTATTAATATATATGTGTGGTCTGATTTCTTCTGTGAAATTTTTTTACATTTGTAAAAATGTAATTTATTCAGAGAAAATCTCTAGATTGATACATCGAAAACTGTTAAGTTATTTCTGAGCACTGAGATTAAGGGTCTTGGGAGAGTAAGAAGATTTTTATTTTTTTACTTTATACCCTTCTGCACTGCTTGAATTTTTGATGAACTGGATTCTTTTTATAATAAATAATTTTTAAGGTCACTAAATATATTATGATGTCAACTATGTTACAATGCATTGCCCATGTTGATTGTTGAAGCTGGGTGATGAGCATGTTGGGTTTCATTATATTCTCCATTTTTATGTGTATTTGAATATTTCCATAATAAAAATTTTAAATAAAACACATATTGCAAAAGAGTCTATAGAAATACGCTACATAGTTAACAATGGTTATTTTAAGGGTGGGAGGACGGAAGGAGGGTTGAGTAGAACTTCAGATACCTTCTGCCTCAAATGTTTTATAATGGGAAAAACCACTGATACGTGCACACAAACACACACGCACACACTGCAGATCCACCAGTGCAAAGTTTCATGTGTAGAAAGGAGTAGAAAATACTTGATTTCCTAGACAAATGTTAGTTCCTAAGGGAATTTACAAAACAAATGGGCAAGCCAAGAGTGTTTAATATGTAGGTCTTGGTTGTTCCATATTATGATATCTTTTGTTTTTTTGAGATGAATTATCACTCTGTTGCCCAAGCTAGAGTGCAGTGGCACGATCTCAGCTCACTGCAATGTCCACCTCCTAGGTTCAAGTGTTTCTCCTGCCTCAGCCTCCTGAGTAGCTGGAACTGCAGGCGCCCACCACTATGCGTGGCTACTTTCTGTATTTTTAGTAGAGACAAGGTTTCACTATGTTGGCCAGGCTGGTCTTGAACTCCTGACCTTGTGATCTGCCTGCCTCTGCCTCCCAAAGTTTTGGGATTACAGGCGTGAGCTGCCACACCTGGCCCCATATTAAGATCTTAAGGCTTGTTTTATAAAAGGATTCTTGGGCTTGTTATATAATTATACAAAGGTGAAAGTCCACAGCATAGCCAAATGCCTCTGCATAGTCTCAGCAGCAGCAGGGAGGGCACAGCTAGTCGTCTGCCATGAATGATTTACACTTTGAGCTGGTTACCAGGCTCCATAACATGAAAAGACAGTGTGTTAAAGTAGAGTACCTAATTCTAGCTCTCACATGGGGTCCAAGGGAGTTAATATGTAAAGGACATTTTCTGTTCCTGATTGCAATGCTAGGCTGCATTCATAGACACATGGAATCTATAAGAGGGAAATGATGGTCCATTAGCTGTGTGACCTTGTAAAAGCTAAGCTCTAGGTACCTCATCTGTGAAACAAGGATAATAGTATTAGCCACCTCAAGGGACTGTGATGAAGATTAAAGGAGAATGTATGTAAGGCACCTTGCATGTGGTGAACACTCAAATATCAGCTATTCTTGTTGTCACGTGAAAAACTGCTTACTGAACTGGGGCATTTAGCTGGTGAGCACGTGTCCCCCGATTTTAAGTATCTTCCCAGACGTGGTTAGGGATGCTTGGTCTGTAATTAATTTCATTACCCTTGCCAAGTTTAGGAATCGTCATGTCATCTAATTTTGGCCAGTAAGATAAGAGGGGCTGTCTCCCGTGTGGACTCCAGCCTGGGCAAAAAGAGCAAAACTTCGTGATGTCTATTTTCCATTCTCCGGATGTTACCGTGTCTGCTATTGCAGTGGGGCAACTTGCTAACAGCCTGAGGATGAAGCCAACATCAAGGATGGTGGAGCAGAGAAAATGAAAAACACTGTATCTTCATGACATTACCAAGCAGCCCAGTCAACTCTCCCTGTAGCCCACTTTACCTTGGAACTTCCTTTTTTGTGTGAGATTTTAAAAACAAGGCAAAACCAACCAAACAAAAACATCTTCATTATTTAAGCCAGTTAGATTTAGCTTCCAAAGGCATCATAATTGATTGAACCTGCACCAGACAGGATTTGAGGTAGGGGTGGTAGCATTTATTCAGTGATATTTATTGAGCACTTTAGAATGCAAAATAAAGATGTCAAGAAGTGCTGAGACATGAGGAACTCAGGATTCTGGAAAGAAAGCAGCTTGAACTCTTTTCTACTTGAGTTTAACCCACCTGTATCGCCTCAGAAAAGCAGCCGCTGGGGCTTGCAGCGGGCAGATAAGGCCTGGGATGTGAATGAGGCTTCAGACCACAGCAGAATCCTATCAGAGAGCTGATGCAAGACTGTCTTCCCACCTGGGAACCCTATCAGAGAGTCCTAAAGAAGGGACCCAGGGCAAGGTCCTCCCTGGTTCTTGAGGAGCTGACCGGATGGGTTGAGTTGTCGTCACTGCTGTGAAGGTGTCAGAGAGAGGTGAGGAGACTAGAAGCGGGCAGAGAGGCTTCCTCCTAGTCCCTTGCCAGAGGACTGGCAACCCATATGCTTCTTAAGCTTGAGCCTGGGAGGCTGAGACTGCTCTTCCTATTATCAGGCTGCGAATGTTGTCTCTTACGGTACCTCAGTATCTGGAACAGAACCCCAGTGAACAAATAAAGGAAAAGAAGGTTCCTAATAGAGTCCAGTAGCCAGGGAAAATTACAAGCAGAACCCTCAGTACAGAAATAGCTGCTGGCATAGACAACTTGAACCAAAAAATGAGAAAAGGAGATATAAGTGCAGTACAATAAAACTGATTTTCTGGAATCAAAAAGGGATGATATTGAATCAGAGCTTTTAAGAGATAAATGGAAGGAGAAAGTGGTGACCGTTGATGTCTGAATTAGTGTCAGAGAAAGATATCTCTGAAAGCATCGCATAAGATTACAAAGAGATAGTAAAAATCTAAAATGGAAGTGAAGGATGTAACAGAAGAGAGATGTGACCAAAAATGCTTAAAAAGTTTCTGAGATGAAGAGAGAGACTTGTCTCTCAGAGTTTCAGAGGCTGGGCGTGGTGGGTCATGCCTATAATCCCAGCATTTTGGGAGGCAAAAATGGGAGGATAACTTGAGGCCAGGAGTTTGAGACCAGCCTGGGTAACAAAGTGAGATCCTGTCTCAAAAAATGAAAATGATAACACTTCTAGAAGAGTTCCAGGAAGGACTGATGATCAGAAGACTTGCTTCTAGGCATATTATATGTCTAAGCTACAAGAATAAAGAAAAATCTCAAAAGTTTCTTTAGGGGCTAGGCGCAGTGCTCATGCCTGTAATCTCAGCACTTTGGGAGGCCAAGGTAGGTGGATTACTTGAGGTCAGGAGTTCGAGACCAGACTGACCAATGTGGAGAAACCCCAGCTCTACTGATAATACAAAAATTAGCCGGGTGTGGTGGCACATGCCTGTAATACCAGCTACTTGGGAGGCTGAGGCATGAGAATTGCTTGAACCTGGGAGGCAGAGGTTGCAGGGAGCCAAGATTGTGCCATTGGACTCCAGCCTGGGCAATAAGAGCGAAACTCCGTCTCAAAAAAAAAAAAAAAAAAGTTTCTACAGGGAAGAACAAGCTACTTCTAAAGAAGAAAGAGTCATCCTGGCAATGGACTGTCTAGTTACAACACTGGAAGCTACAATAAGGAAAATTGCCAACCACTGAGGGAAAAGGACTATGTGGAAATTAACCTAGGCAGACATGCAGCTTGGCCCTCCGTATCTTCAGTGCACCCTTTAAAAAGCATCCAAGAATATGTTACCAGTTCCTTTTACTTGGTGAAAAAAGAAACTGTTAAAGTCTTCAATAGAGTTAGGAAGGACCAGAAGAATATAAAATCTCAAAATAACGGTAAAGGGGATCATCACCCAAATGAAAATGTATTACCAGCTCCTGGATACTGAAAGGCCAGAGAAGCTCATCTTTCCACTGTGAATGTTACTGGGTCCTCCACGCTGTAAAAGTCTATTCTTTTTCTAAGTTGATCACATCACCATCTGCCTTGACGACTCTTCTAAAAACAGTCTGGTGCTAAAAATAATAAGTGAATCTCAGCAAATCTGGGTATCGAAGGTGGGTGGGAAGAAGGGAAATGTTCCAAAGTTCTCATCTGGGTAGTAGCTGTGCAACTGGTAGGGGAAGTTAGTATATTCTAAAGTTTGGGATGGGGAGTGGAAGCAGTGGACAAACAGTATTTGGTGGGAAAAGTATGTGTCTGGTTTTTATGTAATGGTAAATAAACATGTATCTGATTATGAGCAACAGGAAACGGAAAATAGCTGGAAGAAGAATGAAAATCTACAAGAGAAGTATTATCAAGAAGACGGAAAGGGGAACTATCAATTTGATCAATCTGCAAAAATAAGGGTAAGTAAAAGCAGAAAATATTTGGTAAAGTAAGCCAATAACTAAGATAGTAAGAGTCCAATCATTTCACTAAATATAAATGGAATAGATTTTCTTATTAGAAGTCAGAAACACTTAGTTTGAGTTAAAAATATAAATATGGTAGCTATACTCTGTCTAGAAGAAAAATATTTAAAATTTTTAAAGAAACTAAGTATAAAGAAAAGTTAAAAATAAAGAGATGAACAAATATACCAAGAAAATATAATGCAAAAGAAAATGAGATTAGCAAAATTAATTGCCAGACAAGGAGGAATTAAAGGTTAGAGGCACTATAAGAGGAGTGTTATCTAACAATATAAGGCAGATTTTGTGAAGCAGAATTAACATTAGTAAACTTATGTGTACCAAATTCTGAATATAAACACAATTTGATCAAAACGGAGTAGATTTTAAAACACTTTTAAGAATCATACCTAATGTACAAAAAACAAGGCTATAGAAGAATAATACAATCAAGATACTTAGTTTAATAGATATATAATCTTAAATTTCTCAAATAAAACAGAGAATTTTTTTACATATACAACAGAATGTTATAAAAATTGACTATGTACTTGATCACAAAGAAAGGCTTAGCAAATAAAGAAATGAGAGATTTTTGTAGCCACATTCAATAAAACTAGAAATAAATAATTTAAAAGTGATCAGAATAGCCTGTTTATAAATGGAGGAATACTTCCTGGATGTTCTTTGGATCAAAGAGCAATATAAATCTAATACTAAAAAACTACAGTGAAAAAAATGCTTTATATTAACATCTGTATATTACAGGCTTACATACTATTATCAATAAAGAAGAATGACTAAAAATAAAAGTACTAGTTGCTTTTCTATGGAACAAGTTCTATGGAAAGAACAAAATAAATCCAAAGAAAATATGAAGAAAATAAAGAAGGAATAAATTAATATAAACAGAACTGGCACTACAGAGAGGCAAGCATGATGCCTAGGGCACAAAATTAAAGCAAACAATGTTGTGCGAGTAACAGCCCTGGGACCCAGGCACCCCACTCCTTAGGAAGCACCTGATCTCACAGAGCACTAAGGGAGCGGCTGGCACTTGTACAGTATGGCTTCCTTCAATTTTGTGACCTATGTGCCTTGCTTCTCTCACCCTAGTTCTGGCTGAGTAGAAGAGTAAAAGCTTCCCTCCTGGGAGGAAAGAGCATTTTCTTCTTTTTCTGCTTTCTCTTCTCCCTCCTCTTCCTTCTTCTCTTCCTCCTTCTTCTCTTCCTTTTTCTTTCTTCCCCTTCCCCTTCTCCTTTCTTCTTCTGCCCTCATTCTTTCCTTTTCCTTCTCTTCCTCTTTTTTTTTAATTAATAAAACTCATAATAACCCAGATGTAATTGATACTTATTATTGTGATCTTTGAATTTTACTACTGTTATCCCAGCCTAGAAGACAGGGGAGCCAAAACAGTTCTTACAAAAATAACTTACTGTTACCCTGCTAAATGTTTGGTTTTAGAAACTCATTTTTTAAAAAAGTACATTAGACCTCTTACTTTGTTTTATATTCCTAAGTCAATGGTCCTATTTTATGGGCCTACACATGTCATTATATGTCATTGTTGAAAAATACAAATAATAATAAGACTGTCTGTATATGTTTTTGGTTTTTTGAGGCAGAGTTTCACTGTTGTTACCTAGGCTGAAGTGCAATGGTGTGATCTTGGCTCACTGCAACCTCACCTCCTGGGTTCAAGCTATTCTCCTGCCTCAGCCTCCTGAGTAGCTGGGACTATGGGTGTGCACCACCACGCCCAGTTAATTTTTGTATTTTTACTAGAGGTGGGTTTCAACAAGTTGGCCAGGATGTTCTCAATCTCTTGACCTTGTGATCCGCCTGCCTCAGCCTCCCAAAGCACTGGGATTACAGGTGTGAGCCACCATGCCCAGCCAGACTATCTGTACATCTTATTTCATTTAGAATGTCAACATACGCTGGGTGCAGTGTCTCATGCCTGTAATGCCAGTATTTTGGGAAGCTGAAGTGGGAGGATCATTTGAGATCAGGAACCAGCCTGGGCAATGTGGTGAAACCCTGTGTCTACTGAAAATGCAAAAATTAGTTCAAGGGTGGTGGCTCATGCCTGTTAATTCCAGCACTTTGGGAGGCTGAGGCTGGTGGATCACCTGAGGTCGGGAGTTCGAGACCAGCCTGACCAACATGGAGAAACCTTGTCTTTAGTAAGAATACAAAATTAGTCAGGTGTGGTAGTGCATGCCTGTAATCCCAGCTGCTTGGGAGGCTGAGGCAGGAGAATTGCTTGAGCCTGGGAGGCGGATGTTATGATGAGCAGAAATCACACCACTGCTCTCCAGCCTGGGTAACGAGCGAAACTCTGTCTCAGGAAAAAAAAAAAAAAAAAAAAAAAAGAAAGAAAGAGAGAGAGAAAGAAAGAAAAGTAAAGAAAATTCAAAAATTAGCCCAGCGTGGTGATGTGCACCTGTAGTCCCAGCTACTGGGGAGGCTGAGGTAGGGGAATTGCTTGATCCTAGGGGGCAGAAATTGCAGTGAGCCGAGATAGCACCATTGCATGCATTCCAGCCTGGGCAACAGAGCTAGACTCCATCTCAAAAGAGAAAAAAGAAAATGAAAAAGAATGTCAGGGTATAAGGTAGAAAACAAACAAATGTGGGCTATTTGGTGATCATCCACCAGGCAGGGAATGAATCTGCCAATTACCCAAGAATTGAACAAACTTAAAATTATTTTAAATGTGCTTTCTAAACAGATTCCATGTAAATATGCTCTTAAGGAGAATATTGCTAGAAATTAGGAGGAATATTATTCTCCAACACAGTTTCTCTTAATAGTTAACTGAACTATTGAGCATTTCAGTGTTTTTCCCTTTTGTGGATTATACCTAGATTTAATGTTGGATAGAGCTCTACGTAGCATTTCTGTAGTTTGTCTTGCTTTCTGTGATAAATGTATCCATTGCTTCAACTACCCTAGGAAGAATTATTAGAATTTTAGAGTTTCCTTTTGGAGTTTTGTCTGTGCTTTAAGGTTATATCTTCATTTACTCATTATTATGCTCTTATATAACTTTGTACTTCTCTTGCCTGAAGATATTTCACAAAAATAATTTTAATAAATGTTATATGCAAAAGGCAAGTAAAAGCTGAAAATCTAAGAATATTACACGCAAAAGCACAAGGACCAGATGGTTTCACAGCTGAGTTTTAAAAAGATTTTTTAAAAAAAGATCATCACAATATTATCTAAACTATTCAAGGCCATAGATAAAAGCTGTAGGATATCAAAGCATGAAATGATAGACTCCCTAAAAAAGGTGTGGATTAATTTCATTTATGAGGCCAGGCGAGGTGGCTCAAGCCTGTAACCAGCACTTTGGGAGGCTCCAGCACGCAGGATCACGTGAGGCCAGGAGTTTGAGAACAGCATGGCCAACATGGTAAAACTTCATCTCTACTAAAAATACAAAAATTAGCTGGGGCTTGTGGCAGGTGCCTGTAATCCTGGCTACTCGGGAGGTTGAGGCACGAGAATCGCTTGAACCCAGAAGGTGCAGGATTCAGAGAGCGGAGATCGCGCGCCTGCGCTCCAGCCTGGGTGACAGAGCAGGACCCTCTGAAAACGAAAACAAATACAAAAACAAAAACAAAAATTTCACTTATGAAAATAAAGGCAAAATTCTAAATAAGAGCAAGGAAAGTCCAGCAAAGTTATGATAAAAATACATGGTAATCAAGGAAGGTTTACTCCAAGAATGCAAATGTGGCTCAATATCAGGAAGTGTACCAACATAATGTAATAAAGAATAAAGAAGGAAGAGGCTGGGTGAGGTGGCTCATGCCTGTAATCCCAGCACTTTGGGAGGTTGAGGTGGGTGGATCACTTGAGGTCAACTTGGGTTGCCAGTAAGGGGAAAAAAAATGAAATAAACAATATAAACTGTGGTGGTTAGTGATGAAGTGGTTGTACAACGTAAGATTCTAGTATAACAAAGAACAAATATAATTAATATCATTAATTTGATAAGGTGGGCAAGTACAGAATAAACAATCAAAAGCTGTTCTTTTTTTTTTTTTTTTTTGAGACACAATCTCACATTGTCACCCCGGCTAGAGTGCAGTGTTGTGATTTCAGCTCACTGCAACCTCTGTGTCCTGGGTTCAAGTGATTCTCCTCTCTCAGCCTGCCTAGTGGCTGGGATTACAGGTATCTTGCCACCACACCTGGCTATTTTTTTGTATTTTTAGTAGAGATGGAGTTTCACTATGTTGGCCAGGCTGGTCTTGAACTCCTGACTTTGTGATCTGCCTGCCTTGGCATCCCAAAGTGCTGGGATTACCAGCGTGAGCCACTGTGCCTGGCAAAACTGTTCTTTATAAGGTTTTCTTAATAAGCTCCATAAGATAGAAATGGAATGGAACGAAGGGTTCCATCAAACTCATGACTAAAAAATCAAAATACTTAGAAAAAAACACCATGAACTTTTATTGAAGGATATGAAATAAGATCCAAACAAATGAAAAACATATCATGTCCCTCTGAATGAGAAGATTTCACATAATAAAAAAGTTGGTTCTCTTTGTACTAATTTCTATATTTCATCTGACTCCCAATTAGAATATTTACAGAAATTTTAGCAAAATTACTGTAAAGTCCATATGAAAGACCAGATGCTTGAAAATATGCTATAAATAAAACCACTGTAAATGGTAATTTAAAGACTTTGAAATCAATTGAGTGTGATTAGAATAGAAATAAAGAGATCAATGTGGCAAAATAGAGAATTAAGAAATAGTTCATAGGTACTTTAAATTTATGATAAAAGTGGGACCTCAATTCTGCATGAAAAAGTTTATTTAATAAATAATCTTGGCTCTACTTGTATCCATATAGAAGAAAATAAAGTTGTCATTCTATCTCACACCATATACAAAATAAATTTCAGATGAATTAAGGCTTTTGAGGGACAAAACCAAAAATCTCAGAAGAAAATATTTATTTTCAACAATTTGCATTTCAGTGGTGACTTTAAGTCAGAAATTCCATGTAATAGAAATGTTGCATTTTTTTGACCTCAAAGAAGTTTGACTACTATACAGCAAAGAATACTATAACTAAAATCGAGGTTTGGTGTGATGGCTCATGCCTATAATCCCAGCACTTTGGGAGGCCAAGGAGGGCAGATCACTCAAGGCCAGGAATTTGAAACCAGTCTGGGAAACATGGTGAAACCCCATCTCTACCCAATATGCAAAAATTAGCCAGATGTGGTGGTGCATGCCTGTAATCCCAGCTACTCTGGAGGCTGAGGCAGGAGAATCACCTTGAACCTGGGAGGCGGAGGTTGCAGTGAGCTGAGATTGTGCCACTGCCCTCTAGCCTGGGTGATAGAGCAAGACTCTGTTTCAATACAATAATAAAATAAAATAAAAAACAAAATAAAATAAGCTATAACTAAAATCAATAAAGGAATTGATTTAGAAAGTTATTTGCAAAGAAGCTGAAAGATAAAAGGTTAATATATGTCATAAAATATGTAGTTCTTACAAACTGGCAAGAAACAGAAGTATTCTAACAGAAAATGGAATTTGAACAATTAATTCACAGTAAAGCAAATTCAATAAACATATGGAAAGATTCTCAAACTCAGCAGTAGGTAGGGAAATGTAAAAGCACAATGAAGTCACCACTTGAACCCATTAGACTAGCAAAAACTAAAATGAGCAATAAATATTTCTGCCTTGGAAAGAGGTAGGGAGTGAGGAATAGGTGCTCATACACTGCTGGTGGAACTGCAAATTGTGGTAATGTTCTAGGGAGGTGATATGGCAACATTTATTTGATTTTAAAATATGTATCATTTGACTTAAAAATTCTACTAGTAGAAATAGTTCCCATAAATGGGTATATAGGAATGCATGTATAAGGAAGTTAAATGCAGGCTTTTTCAAAGAGGCAAAAAGCTAGAAAAAAGTGAAGGCTCATTAGTAGGAGACTGACAATAAAATAAGGCAACTCTACAAAGGGGAATATTACGCAATCAGCAAAAATAGTGTGGCTGGGCACTGTGGCTCATACCTGTAATCCAAGCATTTTGCTTGAGGCCAGGAGTTTGAGGTTGCAGGGAGCTGTGATAAGGCCACTGAACTCCAGTCTACTCAGACTGGTGTTCTAAAAAACTATTAAAAAATTAAAAAATAATAAGATCTAGCCGGGCATGGTGGCTCACGCCTGTAATCCAAGCACTTTGGAGGCCAAGGCAGGCGGATCACCTGGGGTCGGGAGTTCAAGACCAACCTGACGAACATGGTGAAACCCTGTCTTAAAAAAAAAAGTAAAAATTAAAAAAAAAAAAAAGATCTGTAACAATTGATCCAGAAATATTTCAGGACATATTGTTGAGTAAGAAATCAATTTGCTGAAAAGAATGTTTGTGAAACAGACATTACAGCCAGTGCTCGACTTACGAACACGATTGGTTCCGACAGACCGGTCATCACACGATTTGGTTGTAAGTTGAGTAGGCTATATGTACAGTACAGTACTATGAAATGTTATAAAAATCTTTAAGTCACATTTTATCATAATTTTCTTTCATTATTGTTATATATCATAATTTTCTTTGTTCATTTTATGCATTTGTATCATCTCTACACCATTTTGTTTCTTATTTTTACATTCGTCAGGTTTAAGTAAAACACTGCATTATCAGTACAACTGGTTTAATATTTGCAAAACATACAAAATTACAAAATACAGGTGCATACGAAAATACAAAATGCAGGTGTAAATAATACCATAGGAAACATTTTCCCAATTGCTTTGTTATAACTGTTGATCGCATGGGTGCAGAACCTTTCACAGCTTCACGAATTCTTTCTTTATCTTTCAAAATCGTCGACACAGTCGAGTATGATAACTTCGTTTCATGTGCGATCACATTCACTTTCTTTCCTCCTTCGTACTGCTTAATTACCTTCATTTTCGTGTTGAGATCGATGGCCTTTCTTTCCTTCTTGGCAGGCTGAGGCGTAGACAGACAATTTCCTCTTGATAGACATCTTGGGAGGGGTTTGACAAAAAATATCCAAGACACAAAACACAAATTGCTGTACCAAGTCTGGGATAACAGTTGAAATGGTGCACGTGGAGATGGTAGTGCTGTCGGAAGCTGGTCCACACTGTCGTACGCCCAGCTGGGCAACGTTCGTGCTGCCAGACGCGGAGCAGTTGTGGCTAGCGATTGTGGTCGTAAAGTCGAATGGTCGTAAGTTGCACAGGTTGTAAGCCGATCAATACCTGTACATGTTTGTGAAACAGAAGTCCTTTCTCTTTGGGAATGTGTGTATACGTTAGTATATATGACTATAGAAACATTTCAGAGACACTTCTAGGTATGAACATGGATCAGGGGAGAGTAGGAAAAAGATTGCAAGAACCCCTCCAGCATGTATAATCCTATTTATATAAAAACATTGTATTGTAGGCATACAGAAATTAGAAAAAAAGATCTGTATCTTTTGACAAGCAGGGATACTAATAAGTCACTAAGTGAAAAAAAAAACAAAAAACAAAACAAAACCCCAAACCACGCAACTTGAGCAAGTTGCCAAGTAATACATATACTATGTATGATTCCACTTCGGTGAAGACAATGAACAAAAGCCTTGAGTGTGTATAAATGCTTGTACGTGTTTGAAGAGATAACGTTGCCAGGCTGTTACCATTCTTCACTTGAGGTCGCTGGGGTGGGGAAGAAGGTAGATGCATGGGGATGGATGAGCAGCTTTCTCTCATTTTTAATTTTTGAGACAGAGTTTTGCTCTGTCACCCAGGCTGTAGTGCAGTGGTGCAATCACAGCTCACTGCAGCCTCTGTCTCCCAGGTTCCAGCCATTCTGCTGCCTCAGCCTCCTGAGTAGCTGGGATTACAGGCACATACTACCACGACCAGCTAATTTTTGTATTTTTAGTAGAAATGGGATTTCATCATTTTGGCCAGGCTGGTCTGGAACTTCTGACCTCAGCTCCCAAAGTGCTGGGATTACAGGTGTGAGCCACCACGCCCGGCCAAGGTTTCTCTTTATATACCTTTACATTGTTGCACATGCTGCTTTTTTTTTTTTTAGGTGGACCTTCACTCTTGTTGCCCAGGCTGGAATGCAATGCCCCGATTTCGGCTCACCACAACCTCCGCCTCCTGGGTTCAAGAGATTCTCCTGTCTCAGCCTTCGGAATAGCTGGGATTACAGGAGGGCGTTACCACACCTGGCTATTTTTAGTAGAGAGTAGGGTTTCTCCTTGTTGGTCAGGCTGGTCTTGAACTCCCAACCTCAGGTAATCCACCCACCTTGGCCTCCCAAAGTGCTGGGATTACAGGCATGAGCCACTGCACCTGGCCGCACATGCTGTTCTTACACCATAAGATACCTTTAAAATGAGAAACGTAAAACAACCACATAGCAAAACCTAAAAATGCATTACAGCTTCTGCCCTCAAGGGGCTCACAGTCTCCTGCAGACTTTCTTCAGATAGCTGACGTGTTTGATTTGCTCTCCATGGCTTCCAGGGAAGAAAGCCAGGGGTGAAGGCACAGCAAGATAGGGAAGCTCCTTCCCTAGCGGTGCTCGGCCACACCTGCCATATTCTCTTCAGAGGGAGGCGATGGACTCCATCAGTGTTGCCCCGGATATCTGAAGAGATGAATTTCCCCAGGTACTTGCTGAAAATCAAAATCTTTGGGATCTGTCCTTGACCCGCTGAATTCGAATCTCCAGGGGAGGAGTCTGGGAAGCTTTGGTTTTTAGAACCCAGGTGATTCATATCATCGGGGAAAGCTGGGAAACTCAGGTCTAATCCACGCTGCTCGGCGTGTCCTGGGGACCAGCCGCAATGGCGTCGCCTGAGAGCCTGTCAGGAACGCCGGCTCTCGGGCTCTGCCCTAGACCCACGGAGTCAGAAATGCCATTCAACAAGGCGCCTGTGAACAGAACGCGTTGAGAGGTATGTTGTAGATGACCCCTATGGTTATTCTCTAATTCTGTCTTATTTGGCAGGAAGATATCGTCAAGACTCTAGGAAATTATTTTTGTGATAGACATCTTTGAAAAATAAAAATCAGCTGGGCGTGGTGGCTAGCGTCTGTAATCCCAGCACTTTGGGAGGCTGCGGCTGGTGGATCACCTGAGGTCAGGAGTTCAAGACTGGCCTGACCAACATGATGAAATTCTGTGTCTACTAAAAATACAAAATAAGCTGGGCGTGTTGGCACATGCCCGTAATCCCAGCTACTCAGGAGGCTGAGGCGGAGAATCTCTTGTTGCCGTGAGCCAAGATCGTGCCATTGCACTCCAGCCTGGGCAACAAGAGCAAAACGCCATCTCAAAAAAAAAAAAAGAAAGAAAAAAAAGTAAAGGAAAAATTTATTCAAGGAACACAAAAAGATTTTGATGAAGTGACTGAGGCGGAAATTGAGCCAAGATTAGAGGAGGCCAGCAGCTGGAAGAGATGAGGGAGGGAGGAAGTCAACCCCTAGCCAACCTGGCTGGCTTTGTTTCTAAACTGAATGAGGAAGCAGTGAACTCTGTCTTGGACAGGTATGGTAGCTGAAGCTTCCGATTTAATCAAGAAACAAAAAATACTGATAAGAAGAAATCACTGTCACTTATTAAATCAACAAGCATTTACGGGATGCCAACTCTCTACTAGGTGTGGGGCTGAGCACTGAGAATAATGCAGTGAACAACTAGAGCGTCTCCCTGGGTTCACCAAGCTTCAAGGCCAGTGGGGGAGAAAGGCAGTAAAGAAACCGTTTCACACATCAAGCCTAGAGCTAGGCTAAAGCTAGTGAAGCCCTTGCCTTGCGTGCAAAATTGTAAGGGGGCCCCAAAAGCTCAGTTATCAAGATAATTTTTTTTGAGATGGAATCTCTCTATCACCAGGCTGGAGTGCAGTGGCACGATCTTGGCTCACAGCAACCTCCGCCTCCTGGGTTCAAGCATTTCTCCTGTCTCAGCCTCCCAAGTAGCTGGGACTACAGGCGCCCACCACCACCACGCTCAGGTAATTTTTGGTATTTTTAGTAGAGATGGGGTTTCATCATATTGGCCAGGATGAATCTCTCAACCTTGTGATCCACCCACCTCGGCCTCACAAAGTGCTGGGATTGCAGGCGTGAGCCATCACACCTGACCATTTTTTTTAGTGCAAAATTTTTTTTTAAATGCAAATGAATGCAAAAGTCTATGATTCATAAAATATAAAACTTTTTCTATCACAGTGGTTCACACCTCTAATCTCAGTGACTTGGGAGGCTGAGGCAGCAAGATTGCTTGAGTCCAGGAGGTCGGGGCTACAGTGAGCTATGATTGCACCACTGCACTCCAGCCTGGGTGACAGGGCAAGATCAGGCTGGGTGCAGTGGCTCACTCCTGTAATCCCAGCACTTTGGGAAGCTGAGAAGGGTGAATCATTTGAACCCCGGAGTTCAAGACTAGCCTGGGCAACAAAGGGAGACCCTTGTCACTACAGCAAATACAAAAATTACCAGGCCGTGGTGGTGTGCATCTGTAGTCCTAGCTACTTGGGAGGCTAAGAAGACAGGTTCACTATTACTGATTTTTCCTTTTGCCTCAGGCTGCAATACGGCACTGCCTGTCATGGCCACAAATCATTTCACTGGAAGAATAGAAAAACGTTGACTATGAATGGCAGGGGGAGCTTCTTGAAGCTTGGGTAGGATGAGATCATTGTTAAATAATCCCTGAGGCAGTAACACCAAACTTGGAGCTATAGACATGCAATGGATGACAGGTGGGAGTGTGAGCAACAGAACGGGCCAAGGAGAGAGCTTTGTGCTTTTGAAGAAACTGACATGGCCAGTGCTGTCTAGACCTGTGGTTCTCAAACTTGGTGCATATTAGAATCACCTGGGAAGCTTTGAACAGTCTCAATATCCTGGCCCTGCCCCAGTCTAATTAAGTCAAAAATCTCTAGGTGTGGGGCTGAGGCGGGGCTAGTATTTAAAGCTCCTCAGGCATTTCTAAAGTGCACGCTAAGCCTGGGTGATGGAGTGAGACCCCTGTCTCTACAGAAGATTTAGGAATTAGCCAGATGTGGCAGTGTGCCTCTGTAGTCCCAGATATTCGGGAGGATCAGGTGGGAGGATTGCTTGAGCCCCGGGAAGTCAAGGCTGCAATGACTGTGATTGCACCGCTGCACTCCAGCCTGGGTGACAGAGTGAGACTTCATCTCCAATACATACATAATAAATAAAAATAAAAAATAAAGTATAGGCTGGGTGGAGACTCCATGGGTGGAGCTGAACAATGGCCTAGTGAGTGAGAGACAGAGAGAGAGTAGTGGGAGGTGAAACTGGGAAGAAAAGTAGAGCTTGATTGGGGGCCTTGAAGACCAGGGTAATTGTTTTGGACTTTTTTCAATTTTTTCCAAAAAAAAAAAAAAAAATGTGGGAGGTCATTGGGAGGGCTTGTTGCAGAAAAATGACGTAATTTTTTTTTTTTTTTTTTTTTAAAGATTACTCTGGTCGATCTGGAGGGAAGGGATTGAGAGGGAGAGGGTCTGGAGGATGAGTTGGAAAGTTGTTGTGAAAATCTCGGTAAGCGATAGTTTGCCCTGGGCTGGGTTGATGGCACTAGAGGTGGAGAGACATAGACACGCTTAAGAAATAAGAGTAGAGTTCGTGGGATATGGTGATTGTTGGATTGTGAGGGGCTGGAGGGGAGGACACGTGATGGATGACTCTCCAGAGTCCAGCAGCAGCAACTGGGTGGGCGGTAAAGACATATAAGGACATAGATGGCAGAGAGAATGGGGATGAGCAGGTTGCAGGGGCAAGAAAGAGCTCGCATTCATTTCTGGATGCAGGAAGAGATGACAAAGGGAACTGCTGAGTGGACAATTGCATAATATGTGGGAATAAGGTTCTGGAGAGAAGGCCCAGGCTGGAGCTCTAAAGTGAGAATGGTTGTCCTATGTGGTTGGTCATAAATAAAGCCATAGGAGTGAGTGAGATTGCCTATAAAGAGAGAACCATGTGAGCGGGAGAGGAGATCTGGGATTCCCTGGAATTGCTGAATGAAGGGCAGGAAGCAGCGTGGAGGTTGGGAGCAGGCTGGGAGGTTGGAGGGCAATCCGTGGGGCCCAAAAAACTAAGGGCCACGTGGAGGGTGGAGACGTGACTGCCAGACGCTCAGAAGACAGAAAGATCTCCGTGGGCTGGCTGGGCTAGGAGGCAGCTAGTGAAAATAACTGGGCCTGGGTAGATAAATAGGACTTGGTTAGGCAGAGAAACTCCAGAGGAGAAAAGAAAAGGAGGAAGGGATAAGAGAAGGGAGAGAATGAGATGTGTTTGGAGCCATTAGTCATGTATAGATCATTGGGATTCAATAGAAATATGTATTATAAGAAAAGTTTAGCCAGTAAATGGTCACTTTGGGGATTGACTTTCTCTACTCTTTGTCTTGTCGTCTATTTTCCATCCCTCTGCCTTTCCTCTAGTCCAGCCTCTGTGGGAGTGCAAGCACAGCACTGGGCAGCTTTGCCCCTTGCCTTGCCACCCCACAGACATGTACTGCAATAAAAGCCTTTGCAATATTCGCGACCAACATGACTCAAGGTGAACATTGAGGATAGGGAGCTTTGCGATGCAGCAGAGTGCATTCATTTTAATATTGAATGGAGTGCTCGTTTCCTTCTCTCTGACTTACTCACCTCAAAGAGCCCAGCTGCAGTGTAATCAACATTCCATTTCTTTCCCAGTGCTCTCTTACACGCAGAAGCACAAATGAGCTTTTGCCTGAAAGGCAAAATGCTAGTGTTATTTTTCCTGAGTGGGCTCATAAATGCAGATTCGTTGGAGAGAGGTGTGTATAATCAGTACACCAGCCAGCATTTTGCATGTGCAACGAACAGATGTGGCTGCATTATTCAGTTTCCCAATTTGACTTCCCTACTTGAATATACTTAAGAAAATGTGGTGTCGATGAACACATCCCTGCAAGTGAAAATAATCCACCGGCAACAGAATTGGCAACCAGATTTGGACATGCCACCAGGAGTTTCAGATGTTCCAGTGAACTACTCCTCATGTTGGATGCTTGCTGAATTCTCTGCCCAAAATGTTACCATGTATTGTGGCACTTCAAGTTTTCTTACTAAAGATGATACAATTTCTAATTATATTGCTTGGGAAACTGTTACTTTTGAAACGTATCACATTTTAGTAGAAACATGTTTGTTGAACCCTGCCCTTTATTTTCACTTTTTTTTCCCCCCCCCCGCATTGTGAAAGGTGATATTCATACGAAAAGTGCATGAAATGTGGATGGAATGGAACGGTTAAATCAGTGAATGTGTGTGTACCCACCACCTGGAGTAAGAAGTAGACTTTTGCGGGCACCTGGAACTGCAGGGTGCCCTTCTTCTTTCCTGAGATTATCACAGCCTCACTTTTTTTTTTTTTTTTTTTGAGATGGAGTTTCGCTCTTCTTACCCAGGCTGGAGCGCAATGGCGCGATCTCGGCTCACCGCAACCTCCGCCTCCTGGGTTCAGGCAATTTTCCTGCCTCAGCCTCCAGAGTAGCTGGGATTACAGGCACGCACCACCATGCTCAGCTAATTTTTTGCATTTTTAGTAGAGACGGGTTTTCACCATGTTGACCAGGATGGTCTCGATCTCTTGACCTCGTGATCCATCCGCCTCGGCCTCCCAAAGTGTTGAGATTACAGGCTTGAGCCACCGCGCCCGGCTCGTTGTTTGTTTGTTTGTTTGTTTGTTTTTGAGACAGAGTCTCACTCCATTGCCAGGCGCCAGACTGGAGTGCAGTGGTGCAATCTGGGTTCACTGCAACTTCTGCCTCCTTGGGTTCAAGCAATTCTCCTGCCTCAGCCTCCCAAGTAGCTGGGACTACAGGCGCACACCACATGCCCAGCTAATTTTTGTATTTTTAGTAGAGATAGGGTTTCACCATATTGGCCAGGGTGGTCTTGATCTTTTGACCCCGTGATCCGCCCACCTCGACCTCCCAAAGTGCCGGGATTATAGGCGTGAGCCACCGTGCTCGGCCAGGTTCATCTTTCTTATGGCTATTTGACAGTCCGTTATCAAGACTATACCCCAGTTCATTTCTGCGTTGTACTGGCAGACATTTGGGCTGTTTCTGGTTGTGGTGGCCTTAAGGCTCACATACATGTCTCCTGGAATACATATGCATGGACTCTGTTGTGTATATAGCAAAGAGTGTTTTCTTGTTGTTTATTGAAAGTGATATTTTAAATTCCTTCTGGATTGTTAATGATAAAACCTGGCAATCCAATGCAAACATTTTATTGTAAACCTTAGTATTTTAGGCATAATGGAAAATATTGTTCATTTTAGTATCTATCAATTTTAGACACATTTTCATGCACATTCTCTAAAAGTGGGGACAAAGACTTTTGCAGGACAGAATGCTTCATTTGGAAACTTGGACCAGCTTTTCTTCCTATCCCTCCACCCCAAACTTTTTAGATTTCTAGGTCTTTCAAAGGGAAATAAAAGTGAATCATGCAAGTTAATCTTAAATTGATTAGTCAGAGGCAGACATCTTTCCAGGATTTTTGTTTTCACGAGCCCCCGTTTACCCTGCTTTGGTGAAGGGAACATGAATTATGGCCTGTATAGAGCTGAGCAGATGTGCATGTTAGGTTAGGTTGTTTAAGGTGCATAGCATGTTCCTCTCTCTGAATTATGTAAAACACATATCTAACTGATACCATGTTTAGTACCCATTGTCACCATGTGCTTTGTGATAGAATTTGGTGATCAAAACATTATCCTTTCACTTAGTGGACAGTTGGAAATTTGACATCTAACTCTCTCAGTCAGTTCAGGCTTCTATAGCGAATTACCATAGACTGGATGCCTTAAACAAGAAACATTTATTTCTTACTGTTCTGGAACCTAGGAAGTCCAAGATAAAGGTGGCAGCAGATTGGTAGTCTGGTGAGGGTCTACTTCCTGGTTTGCATATAATTGCCTTCTTGTATCTGCACATGTCTGAGAGTTCTGGTCCTTTATCCCCTATAAGGGCACTAATCCCATTTATGAGGGCTGCACCCTCATGACCTAAGCCCCTAGAGCCCCATCTCCAAATACCATCACACTGGGGATTAGATTTCAGTGTATGAATTTTGGGGTGACTCCAACCTTTAGTCCATAGCAAACTCTTTGAGATATTCCAAGTTTTTCTCTGACCTTTAGTTGCAAACATTAGTAAGAGATGATAATTATATTTATTTAATTTGTAATTTCATTATTAAAATGACCAACTCTCCAACTTTCACTAGCATCACTAGTAGTTTTAGTAGAATTGTACTTTTAGTGCTTGGTTCTGTGAAATGATTATATGATTTGTATGACTATTAGAATAATTAGAATTTTTCTTTTATGATCTATATTGTCTTAAAGGGTATGTATTTTGGTATATATAATTAGCGGTGATTAATTAGAGTTTGCTTTATTGGAACACTAGTTACCTAATAAAAAAGTATCTTTCCAGCATGGTTCAAAAACTGGTCGCATAAACTAGCAAGGAAATGTGGGAAACTTGACTTAATTATGAAAGACATTGTAAATTAGAGCAACAGTCCTAAAATGGCTCTTGCACTGGTACTGATTTGCATATATTAACATTTAACTAGAGATAAAATTGGGAAGTTTTTAGTTGTACTAATACTGGAAAATAATTATATCATAGTTTTTAAAAGCTCAGCTTGTGAGAGTGAAACATATCCCCCTTAAATCTAAATTTTATTTAAACTTTATGTGAGATTCTTTATGTAATTTTGGATTCTAAATAAGGTAGCCATTCCAGATAAGGAATAAGATTCATTTATTCTTTACACTGGGTCTTCATTAAATCTCATCTGATCTTTTGCTTTGATTTTTTAGACTTTAATTCACATTTCACGAAGATTTTCTCCTGGGTTGGGCGAAGTTGTAGATCATCTGTGTTTTCTGAACAAAATGTCATTCTGAATAGAAAACAGAAAGCAAACACAGCATTAAGTATTAGGTGGAGCTTATTGAAATGTTTCATCTTTTATCAAATTCTACTCAATTTATGTAGTGTCTTTTTTTTTTTTTTTTTTTTTTTAAATGGGTTCTTTGTCACCAGGCGCCAGGCTGGAGTGCGGTGGAGCGATCTTGGCTCACTGCAACCTCCACCTCCCAGGTTCAAGCAATTCTTCTGCCTCAGCCTCCTGAGTAGCTGGGATTACAGGCGCATGCCACCATGCCCAGCTAATTTTTGTATTTTTAGTAGAGACAGGGTTTTGCCATGTTGGCCAGGATGGTCTCGATCTCTTGACCTCATGATCCACCTGCCTCGGCCTTTGCAAATATTTTTGTAACTTCAGAGAAAAACAAAACCCAAGACAGTGAAAGCAATCAGTATAAGGTAGCTCAAGCCTGTAATCCCAGCACTTTGGGAGGCCGAGGCGGGTGGATCACGAGGTCAAGAGATCTAGACCATCTTGGTCAACATGATGAAACCCCGTCTCTACTAAAAACACAAAAAATTAGCTGGGCATGGTGGTGCGTGCCTATAATCCCAGGTACTCAGGAGGCTGAGGCAGGAGAATTGCCTGAACCCAGGAGGCGGAGGTTGCGGTGAGCTGAGATCGCTCCATTGCACTCCAGCCTGGGTAATGAGCGAAACTCCGTCTCAAAAAAAAAAAAAAAAAAAAGACTTCTTGGGGTTCTGCCTGGGGTGATTTCAGTTCCGTAAGAATGAAAGGGGCCAGGTGCGGTGGCTCACGCCTGTAATCCCAGCCCTTTGGGAGGCTGAGGTGGGCTGATCATGAGGTCAGGAGTTCGAGACCAGCCTGACCAACCTGGTGAAACCCTATCTCTACTAAAAATACAAAAATTAGCCAGGTGTGTTGGCGTGCACCTGTAATCCCAGCTACTTGGGAGGCTGAGACAGGAGAATCATTTGAACCTGGAAGGTTCAAGGTTTGGAGAAGGTGGAGGTTGCAGTGAGCAGAGATCCACCACTGCACTCCAGCCTGGGTGACAAGAGTAAAACTCCATCTCCAAAAAAAAAAAAAAAAAAAAAAAAAAGAACAGCATTGACAAACTGGAGCTTGTCCAAGGAGGGAAGGCTGGGGAGGTAGGACTGGCTTGGGAGAAAGGGTTAAGGAATTAAAAATGTTTGCCCTGAAGTCAAGGCAAATGTGGTCAAGGAAACAATAGTCACCATCAAACCTCAAACCTTCCAGGAGCTGTCATAGGGGAGAACAAAGGAGGGCTGCCCCAGGACTTTCATTCCTTTTGTTTTTTCTTTTCTTTCTTACTTTTTTTTTTTTTTGAGTCTCACTCTGTCCCTCAGGCTGGAGTGCAGTGGTGAGATCTTGGCTCACTGCAACTTCCACCTCCTGTGGGTTCATGCGATTCTCCTGCTTCAGCTTCCTGTACCCCTAAGTATGGGTTTAATGCATGTATATGTTAATATCCAGCACTGCAACTCTGCTAGATTAGACTGAGAACATTCAGATTAATGGAACCAAAACTAATGGAAGAAGGAATTGTTGGAAACAGTACACTGCCAACGAATGGGTAATTAATCAGACAAACTCCAGTCAAATCTGGACTGGGACAATTCTGTTTTTTGTTTTGTTTTGTTTTTTTTTGAGACGGAGTTTCACTCTTGTTACCCAGGCTGGAGTGCAATGGCGCGATCTCGGCTCACCGCAACCTCCGCCTCCTGGATTCAAGCAATTCTCCTGCCTCAGCCTCCTGAGTAGCTGGGATTACAGGCACGCACCACCATGCCCAGCTAATTTTTGTATTTTTAGTAGAGACGGGGTTTCACCATGTTGACCAGGATGGTCTCGATCTCTTGACCTCGTGATCCACCCACCTCGGCCTCCCAAAGTGCTGGGATTACAGGCGTGAGCCACCGCGCCCGGCTGGACTGGGACAATTCTGAGCCATGTTCTCAAGCTGCATAACTTCTGTGAGCCGCCGGTTCCTACTCTGCACGGCCAATACTACCCATTTCAGGATCACAACAAAGATCACATGAGATCAATGCATGGAGCGCCTAGTTCAATGCCCACCACATGTGGGAGCCCTGAAAGCGCCAGGCCCCTCCCTCTCCTCATTTCTTCTTCAGTACCACATGGGTGTGCCCCGGAAGGCAGTGCCGTGCTTTAGACAACATGGGACTGGCAGGGTGAGCAGCCATCCAAACTGAGGAATTACTCTCCAGCTAAGGGCATGTGAGCAGGGTAGGAGCTCAGAAGCAGCATGGCTCTAATGGGCCAAAGAGTTGTGTGAGAAGAGCTCAGTGCAGAAGAGGAGTGAGCATTTAATCTTCCCAAATTGATCATGTTGGGAGATCTGTTGGCAGAAGGCAGAGTATGCTCTTACTAATTGCCAGGGAGATAAAATCTGAGAGTGTGATTGTATACGGGACTCAGGGGGCATCAATCTGCCACAGGCTGGCTCCTGGCAGTGAAACCCAAGGGGTGGTTCAGAGATTAGAAGCCTGCTGTTTTCCCCCTCTGTGAGGACAAGCCAAAGAGAAACATGGCGTTCGCAACTAGGGAAGATGGGAGAGGAGAGACCGTGTCCTGAATAGAGAAGGGAGTAGAGAGGAGAGGGCCTGTGGAAGCCCGGAATTCTGCCATAAACCACGGATGACAGAAAAGCACAGTCATTGTGGCAGGGTATGTTGGGCAGCCCTTTGCTCTGCTGGGAGGATTTCAGGAGCGCTGGATCAGCCTGTCTTTTCTCTTTTTTTTTCTCTCTCTCTTCTTTCTTTTTCTTTTCTTTTCTTTCTTTCTTCTTTCTTTCTCTTTTTCTTTCTTTCTTTTTTCTTTAAGACGGGGTTTCACCATGTTGGTCAGGCTGGTCTTGAACTCCTGACACCAGGTGATCTGCCCACCTTGGCCTCCAAAGTGCTTGGATTACAGGCGTGAGCCACCATGCCTGGCCTCTCTTTTTCTTTCTTTCTTTCTTCTTTCCTTCTTTCTTTCTTTCTCTTTCTTTCTTTCTTTCCTTCCTTCCCTCTTTCTCTCTTTCTCTCTCTCTCCTTCCTTCCTTCCTTCCTTTCTTCTTTCTTTTTTGAGACAGAGTCTTGCTCTGTCACCCAGGTTGGAGTGCAGTGGTGTGATCTCCACTCACTGCAACCTCAGTCTCCTGGGTTCAAACAATTCTTCTGCCTCAGCCTCCTGAGTAGCTGGGATTTATAGGCATAAGCCACCATATCCAGCTAATTTTTGTATTTTGGTAGGGATTAGTTTCACTGTGTTGGCTAAGCTGGTCTTAAAATCCTGACCTCAGCTGACTGGCCTGTCTCGGCCTCCCAAAGTACTGGGATTACAGGTGTGAGCCACCGTGCCCTGCCTCTTCCCTCCTTTTCTTTACTCCCCACCCCAACACCTTCTTATCCCTGGAGACTTGGGGCCCATGGGGGATGTTAAATCAAACACAGCAGCATTTCTTATCTCTTAGTGCTCTTATTCAACAACAGGCGTCCTGGATCCCTTCCCAAGACCACCATAAATTAGAAGCTATACAGGTTGGTGCAGGAATTCTGCAAATGTGTTAGGCTTCCCAGTAATTCTTTGGCAACTGACATTTAAAAGATACCACCACAGAGAGAAAGAGAGAGATGCATTGGGATTTTTGAGATTGTGATCTGTTAAAAGCAGTTCTTTGGGCAAAGAACAAAAAAGAGATGTTGCATCTACCACAGCACCTCGGACTGGCAGCGCTAACATCCCAGGGTGATTCACCTGCACCGAAGCTTGAGAAGCCTCAGGCTACCTTGGAGGTCCTCAGCCTCCAGGGGCGGGTAGCATCAGCCATGGGCAGTGGGGAGACGCTGGTGTGGGATCCAATGACCCGGGTGTGAATCCTTGTCCTTGCACCTATGGCTGTGTAAAGTTGGGATAGTCACTTCACCTTTCTGAGCTTCTCTACTGCCTCACTAGGGCATAATAATACTTCACATGAGAACGTGAGTATTCAGTTATGAAACTGCCTGGCATAAGTGGCCGCTTAATAGATATTAAAAGCAGATTGAAACAGCAGTCACCTTTGCTGGGTTTCTCCTGCTTTGACTCTGATCGTCTTCAGAAGGAGGCCCGAGTGGTGGGGCCTTGTGCCCCATGGGATGATGGTCTGGACCGTGTTCCACACATTGGCCCACACCGCGCTGCCTTCCCACTTGAACTTGATCATGATCAGCTCACCGATATCCACTTCCAGCGTGATAAGAAAGGAATACGTTTTATTACTAGCAATTCCTTTGTCCCTTGAATATACAAAGAAAATCAGACACAATCAGTTTAGTTGTAACAGCAAAGTGATGCTTACACACATTCAGGATGTGTTATGTTTGCTTGAGTGACTTGAGATTTTTGGTGCATTTCCCAAAGTGGTGTTCAATAGACTATTGTTAGAGCTAGCAATAGGTGTGCCAGGATAAAAAAGGGATTTCCAGATAATAAAATTGAGAAAACGGTACTATTTTCTGTTAACACATCAAAAAAATCTCTGAGAAGTCCTGCTATAACAAATCTAATTAACTTTCTTTAGCTTTGATTTTTTTTTTTTTTTTTGAGACGGAGTTTCGCTCCTGTTACCCGGGCTGGAGTGCAATGGCACGTTCTCGGCTCACTGCAACCTCTGCCCTCTGGGTTCAAGCAATTCTCCTGCCTCGCCTTTCTAGTAGCTGGGACTACAGGCACGTGCCACCATGCCCAGCTAATTTTTGTATTTTTAGTAGAGACGGGGTTTCACCACGTTGACCAGGATGGTCTTGATCTCTTGACCTCGTGATCTACCCGCCTTAGCTTCGATTCTAGGAAGAAGCCCCCATGGAGACAGAGGGGCTTCGGCAATGGCATCTGGACAGTTCAGCTTTCTGTAGGTTTAACACAGTCTGCCTCTCTCCCGAGTAATGCTCCTCCCCCCATATAAGTAGAAATCTCTATTAAAACAGTGAAGTATGACCGTAATAGAAAAACCACACGTAAAAAGGATGCGTCGATTTAGAGCAAGATTTAAATGCACACTCTGAGGTATCATTGTCAGCTTTACTCACTCATCTCCAAGACATTGAAATATCCCAACATTGACAGAGTGGTTAGATGCCCTTTCCACTACTGAGAACCATCTCCCAGGAGAGATTTTCGGCAGTGCAGAGGCAGCACTGGGTTTAGGGAGAGGCAGCTGGATGGAGGGGTCTCTTGTGTGGCTTGGCATAGCTCTTCCTGAGTGTGCTGTGAAGAACTGTTTAGGCATCCCCTGCCCTGCCAGGCTCTGAGCCTCCAGAAGCTGGGGTCCTCTGTATCCTTAGGTGGGTGTTGGACAGAGCACCAGCAAATGCTTCCTGACTGACTGAATCAGGGTGATGATCAGAGATCCAAAGCTGGGGGCAATCTTCGAGAAGCTCAGGACCATCCCTGAGTGGGCGAGGGGCTGGTGTCACTTCCCAGGGAGAGTCCATGCTGAGGGCTGAGAGGCCAGAGAGGCTGGGGAGCCTCAGAGTGAGCAGGTGGGTAACAGGGTGAAGGACAGATGGGGAGGCTGGCAGAGCAGGCTGATTGAAGTTGGAAATCTGTGCCAAGTCAAAAGATACCACTTTAATTTCTGGGTTATGAACTCACTGGAAAGGCTCTGGGGACCTTCTTGGGGACACCTGCTCTTCCCATCATCACTCGCCTCTGCACTGCAGGTCCTGGTGGGGCCACCTCTGGCTTCCCTGTCTGCTCAGCCCACAGTGTGTAACATTAAGCAGGTGGTGGGAGGGAAAAGTTAGGATAGACAGATATCAAAATGTTAACCACATTTTTTTGCTCCTAAATGGTGGTTTATCTTCTTGTGTTTCCTTCTCTGTCTTTCCTAAACATCTATACAGGACTTATATTGTGTAGAAGCTGAGGAGGGATGTGAGCGCCTGGGCTTGGGTGGATGTCCTGTCTGACCAGGCTGGCCATGTGGGATGAGCCGGGCTTACTAAAGGGGTTGTCTCTGAAGCACCAAATATCTATTTAAGTTTACAAGAAGAACCAAGACTAAGAGTTGATTCATGGACCAAGAGTTTTCTGCTTTAGGTAAGAGCCAGCTCAGGTAGTATCTGGCACCTACCACAGTGCCCTGTACGTGACTGGTGTTCAAAAGCTCAAGCCTGTGTAAACTATAAATTAAATTCTAAGCCCCTAAACCATCAAATGGACCCCTCCTCTCGGCCAAGGGCATTCCAAAGTTAACTTGAACAATGAGTTCAGGCCATGATGAGAAGATGGGGGACATGCCTCATTATACTGTCCTCCCGTTGGCATTCAGGCACAACTGACCAGCATTAACATTAAAACACAGATTTTAAGACTGATGAAGCAGACTTTTTGTAGCAATGAGACACCAAATTCCAGCCTGACTCCAGTATTAGCATCTCATGACAGACAGCAGGCCCTGGAAGAAATTAAACTATTTTACCCTAAAATATATTTCCTTGATATATTTTGAAAGGACCCTGAACAGCTGTCTCTTGGGGAGAAAATCTACATTCTGTAGAGAATACCCTTCCCTGTCCAGGTCTTTTCACTGATCCAGGAGAGAATTAACTAAGTCTGGGAACTTTTTAAGTCTGATAAGAAACATTTACAATGAATTCTCTCTGAAGCTGGCTACCTGAAGGCTTCATCTGAATAATAAGAACCTTGGTCTCCACAACCCCTTATCTTAATCAGACACTCCCTTCTATTGATTCTAGATCTATCGATAAACTCATTCAACCAATACCAATTAGAAAATCTTTGAACGTACCCAGGACCTGGAAGTTCCCCTGCACTCCCATCCCCAAACCACTTTGAGTTGTCCCACCTTTCTGGACCAAACCAGTGTACATCTTACAAGTATTGATTGGTGTCTCATGTCTTCCTAAAATGTATAAAACCAAGCCGTAGCCTGACTGTCTTGGATACAGGCCATTAGGACCTCCCGAGGCCGTGTCATGGGTTTGTCCTTAACCCTGGCAAAATAAACTAAATTGATTGAGACTTGTCTCAGATGCTTTTTGGTTTACACCTGGAATAAAGTAGCTGTGGCTGGCCTGATCTTTGAAAATTACAGAGTCCATTTATACTTGGCAAGAAATATAAGCGTGTCATTACCCTAGGGGGCTATACCTCCTACTCACAGAGTGATGGGAATTTTCTGCATTTTCTCTTTCGTTCCGAGTAGTGACATGGTAAAAGTTGTTTCCATTGGCTTCTCACGTTGGTTGATGAAATGGATCTTGAAGCTGTAATGATAAACTAGAGAGAGGGAGAGAGAAAGAGAGAGATAATTTAAGCAGAGATTTTAAATTTAAAAATCTCTTATTTCTTAAAATTTAAACATCTAGAGGGAAAAGTTTGGATTGCTAGATATCAAAATGTTAGCAACATTTTTTTTGCTCTTAAATAGTGGTTTATCGTCTCTGTATTTCCTAGATGTCTACACAGGACTTATATCGTGTTTGTAATGTAATTATGATAAATATTTGCCAACAAAAGAAGGCAGAATAGGGGTATAGGATAGCTGACACTCTCACTGATTTCTGGATGCAAGTTCTGTTGTAATATTTTATGTATTTGGTGAGGGTCTCCTTTCCTAAGTCAAAGAATATATGCCTTTTGGGCATTTGACAAGGCAAGAGAGAACACACTGCCATTTTACACTATTGCCTCTGTCTGATGTGTGTGTTTCAGGGTGGGGCAGAGGTCCAGCTAAGCAATATATGCCCTAATGACCAAGTGTTTATATCGTGGCAGTTCTTGGAAACAAGCTCTGTAAGGTTTAATGAGCACATTTCCTAATGGAAATAACTTCAGTTCTAGAACTTAGGCCTGAAAACTTTCTGTTTTATCAAATGTCCAGAATGTCCTCCTACTGATGGGTTGGTTGGAAACAGATAATTTTTTTTATTCTTCTTTACCTAATAAATTCTACATTTAGTTGTTGAAAGCAAATGGCTTACTATTAGACAGACATTGGTAAAAACATTGCATCATTAAATGTTAACTACATTGCATTATCTCATTTAGTTACCACAGCCCTGTGATGTAGGCATTGTTATTATCACTCCCATTTTATAAATAAGAAAACTGGAGCTCACATAGATGCAAGTGACTTCCTCAAGGTCAAATAGCAGCCTGCGTGCTTTTAGCATCCCTCACCCTAGGTGGTGTTGGCTTAGCTTGTGTGGTTGCATAGCTATGGAGCTGTTTTGAAAATTATCCTACCTCATTTCAAGATGACTGATTGCTGCTTGGACTTCTTTCTCTTGTCTCCATATTCTCCCCAGTGGATTCCCCAGGGTTGAATACAGGGTCCAACTTCCAGACCTGGATGTGTTTTTGTTTTTGTTTTGGGGTGGGGGTGGTTCAAACAGAGTCTCTCTGTAACTCAGGCTGGAGTGCTGTGGCACAATCTCAGCTCAGTGCAGCCTTGACCTCCTGGGTTCTTTCGTATCCATATTCTCTATAGCTCCAAGATTGCAAACGGGTTTAATATGGCATGTTAATTCCATTTGATTGATAATAACTGCCTGGAGCCCTGTGTTGAGATGGATTCTCAGGCCATGTCCAGGCTTGTGGCAAGATGAGTGTCTCCCTTGGGCAAAGGATAAGGGATTTATGGAATGCTTGCTATGTATTTGCCTGTCCTGTTTTGATTAATCCACGAATCCTAACAGTGCCTTTAATAAACTTTTGTGGGATGAATGAATTGATGGTTTGTCTGGGAGTGACATATCACAATGTGCATGATATGAACATCTAGATGGAAATCACCCGTGAGGATTCAAGATCTGAGTTTCAAGCTTCGTTGTTAAGAGAATTTTAAAAAATTAGATCATGGTAACTAGCTGGTTTACCATCCATCCCTTTTATCCAGCATGTTGAAATTCATCTCTTAATCAATCAATCTACTAACTCCCAAATGGTACCATTTCTGCTGGAGATTGGTATCCATACAGCAAGCCCAGCGAAGGGTATTGCCAATGCTGTTTTGCTAATTCACCAGCTCCAGTGTCCTGGTATACCTGCATTGCTGAGTTTCTGGATTAATTATGCAATCCTATTGTGTAATTAATTGGCATAAACTAATCTTCCCATTTGAATTTTGTGCTTAATTTACTCATGTGAGTGGGGATATCTCTTGGGTTTACTAAAGGGGTTATCTCTGAAGCACCAAATGTTTGCTTATGTTCACAACAAGAGCCAAATACTGAGTTGATTTGCAGGCCAAGAGCTTTTTGTGTTAGGTAAGAGCTAGCTCAGGTGTTATCTGGTACTTACTATAGTGCCCTACACATCATCAGTCCCCAACTGTTTGGCACCCGGGTTGGGTGTTGTTGAAAACAATTTTTCCACGGACCAGTGTGGGGTTAGGGGGTTGGTTTCTGGATGAAACTCTTCCGCCTCAGATCATCAGGCATCAGCTTTTCATAAGGAGCATGCAACCTAGATCCCTATCAGGTGCAATTCACAATAGGATTTTTTTTTTTTTTTTTGAGACAGAGTTTCGCTCTTGTTACCCAGGCTGGAGTGCAATGGCGCGATCTCGGCTCACCACAACCTCCGCCTCCTGGGTTCAGGCAATTCTCCTGCCTCAGCCTCCTCGGTAGCTGGGATTACAGGCACGCGCCACCATGCCCAGCTAATTTTTTTTTTGTATTTTTAGTAGAGACGGGGTTTCACCATGTTGGCCAGGATGGTCTCGATCTCTTGACCTCGTGATCCACCCGCCTCGGCCTCCCAAAGTGCTGGGATTACAGGCGTGAGCCACTGCGCCCGGCCCCAGAATAGGATTTTTACGCTCCGATGAGAATCTTAACGCCCACACTGCTCTGACAGGAGGCAGAGCTCAGGTGACATACTATTTGCTCAGCCCCCACTCACCTCTGGCTATGTGGCCCAGTTCCTATTGACCACAGTTTGTGGCCGGGTGTTAGGGACCAGTGCTGTAATACAATAGGCGCTCAAATCCCAAGCCTGAATAAAGTAATTTGATGCCCTCAAGACAACAAAAGAGGCTGTGGGGGAAAGAGAAGAAAAGAGCTGTAGGCACAAGTTCTGGGAAGGGTCCCTAAACTCTTGGGTGGCACCACTGGAGAAACGGACTTAGCCTGTCATCCCAGAAGCCTCTGGAGAGGTCTTACACTATCTAGGAGTTTGTCAAAGAAACCATAACAAGCAAACAGTGTTATAAGTCAAAAGGAGACAAGAAGGAAGGTGCTTTCCAAAGGCAGTTTCCAAAGAAAGAAGTTGCCATAGGTTCTTTCCAAAGGGTGGAAGGGGGTAAGACGTGGAGGGGCTGGCCTTGGGTCAACCTCCTTCTGAAGAGGCAGGACGTCTTCCAGAGAACTCAAGGAACACTCATAGTAACCGTTCTTCATTCAGTTTCATGTGATATGTATTAATTGGCGGTCTTCTGTGTGTTCAGCCTGGTGCTCAAAGCAGGTAAAAGCATGTAATTGGCAGTATGTGTGAGGTGCTTTGCATCTATCATCTCCCTTAACCTGCCAACAAATGATACTATTATTTTCTCATTTTAAGAAGAGGAACCCGAAGCACAGAGCAGTTAAGTGCCTTTTCTGGGGTCACAGACTAGTCAGTCGTGTATGGCTGGGACGTCAGCTCACGCAGCCTGACTCCAGAAACTTGAACTTTTACATGTTTATTCCCAGGACCACTAGCTTTATATACTCTAAGGAAAAAGTTGAATTGTGGAAAGAGATTTAAGTCAAAAAATGTCCTAATATTTGTTTAAAAATAAACTGAAAACACCTGAAATATTCAGTAATAGAGGGACGGCTATGAACTAATAACAGCAATTATGATAACTACCATTTAGTTCTTTACTATGTTCCACGCATGGAGCTATTAGTGTCACATAATTATCTCATTTCTCTTTACAACAACTGTATAAGGTGCCTGCTTTATCTTCCCGCCCACATCGTTTTACAAAGGAAGAAGCGGAGGCTCAGAAAAAGTAACTAGTCGTTGTCATGTGGCTAATAACTGATGAAGCTGCAATTAGAAGTCAGTCTGCCGATTTTCAGTTCATAGTCCCAAACATGTGATTTATGAAGCCATTAAAAGCTATTTTTGGAATGATTTCAATGCTTATGAAAGAAGTGAAAAAGAAAACAACAACAATGACAAAAAACCACAGATTATGAAATTGTCTAGTGTGAGGCCAACGCTACAAAACGGAATACACAGAAGGAGGGGAATTCACAAAAATATTAACAGTGCTCGTCTCTGGAGAGGGCACAGTGGCAACGTCATTCTCTTCTTTATGTTCCTGTGTAAGTTTCCTGTGTTCTGCAGGAAAGGTGTCTTCTAATTGGAATCCAGTCGGAAAAAGAAAGAGCTTTTACAAGTATTGAAAAAGAAAAAAGGCCAGGTGCGCTGGCCAAGGCCTGTAATCCCAGCACTTTGGGAGGCCGAGGTGCGTGGATCACGAGGTCAAGAGATCGAGATCATCCTGGCCAACATGGTGAAACCCCGTCTCTACTAAAAGTACAAAAAATTAGCCGGGCGTGGTGGTGCCTGGCTGTAGTCCCAGCTACTCGGGAGGCTGAGGCAGGAGAATTGCTTGAAATTGGAAATCAGAAGTTGCAGTGAGCCAGAATCGCGCCACTGCACTCCAGCCTGGCGATAGAGCGAGACTCTGTCTCAAAAAAAAAAAAAAAAAAAAAAAAAAAAGAAAGAAGAAAGAACTAGAAGCTGAGGTCTTTTGAGGACTCTGCCGTGTCTCGTGTCTCATGGGCATCTATGTCCGTGTCCTATCTCCCCAAAGGCAGTCACAGAGCCACACAACTGCTTGTATCTCCACAAGGACACAGCACACACTAGGCATCCAAGGAGTACTTAACAGGCTTGTTGAGTGAAGAACAGCATGGATATGTAACTGCATTAAAGAGACCAAGAATGATACAATAGCTTCCATTTGTTGAGATCCTACTTTGCGTCAAGCTACATACTAAGTGTTTTACACACATCGTTTTGGTCCTCATAACAGACTTAATCATGTTAACCTGCTGGGTACTGTCCGTCTACTCCCTCTACCCGTGCTGTCCTCATCCACTCTGCCCTCCACTGCTCAGCTCTGAGCCCCAGGATGGGATCCCTTAGGCTGCATCTGCCAGGCTCCGTTGTCGACTGGTTTCTGGTTGGGCGTGATAGCGGGAGAGAGAGGCATTAGTAGGAGATGAGGGCAGAAGAGAGAGAGAGGCCAGGGCATCATCCCTCTGCTGTCCTGTGCTCTGGAGCCTGACTGTGCAGCCCCTGCCCTTCCACAGTTAGCAGCAGCCCCTCCTCCACGGCTCCTGTTCTTCCACAGTGCGTCCCTTCCCTGGCTCCATCCATCCTGCTGTTAGAGGCAGGGTGCAGCCTCAGCCCTTGTTGGTTTCCTTAATACTGCCCACCCCTTTGTAAGGAGGCCTACTTGCTTTCTTCAACTGGTCCAGGCCAGGTGTGACTAATTGCAAAAGACCCTTTCTGTATCTCCTGGTGCTTTGGTTCTGCAAGCCGAGTCTGTCCCCTTGAAAGCAAATGGCCAACAGCCCTTGAAGGAAAGTTGTGGTCAACACCTGCTTCCAATGAAGCCACCAAGACAAAGTGCCTGCCAGCTCTGACCCCGTGACACCCATCCCGGGCTATCACTGCCACAGAGTCCTCTCTCCTGTCCCCTAAACATCTGGTCCCTGAGCCCAGAAAAATATTTCATGCTTTTGTCTTGGAGATGCCATTTTTCTTCCCTTTTACTTAAATTGTGAGTAGGAGGAGATTGATTTCTGCCTTTGAGATGCTATGGTTCCATGATTTTAGGAGAAGGTGCTTGTGTAAAACTCAGGAGTCAGCTGTAGAGGATGCAAAGGCCCCTTTAGCTTGCATATCCTATGAGTGAGAATTGCCTGTCTCCGCAACATGTGTGCCTAGAGTAGCACCTCTGCAGGACGGCGGAACCTGCCAAGGTGTGTGGGCTGCGAGGATCCAAGCCAGTGTGCGTTCTGAGGCTCATGAGGGAACAGGCTATGGAGGGAGCCTGCACTGATGGCTGAGGCACGTTTGAGTTTGCAGGAGCACTCCTGAGAAACTCCATGTCTGCACAGGGCATCTTGCCTGACTGTACGTTTTTCGAGAAACCTTGAAATGAAATTAACTTTAAATATACAAGGGTCTTTCGTGCTGAGAACCAGTTATTTCCTCCTCCTCCTTCCCTCCTCCTCCTCTTCTTCTTCCTTCTTCCTTCTCCTTCCTTCTCCCTCCTCCTCCTTCTCCTCCCCCTCCTCCTCTTCCTTTCTTCCTCCTCTTTCTTCTTTCTTCTTCTTCCTCTTCTTCATAGAGACCACGACTACACAATCCTCCTGCCTTCGCCTCCCAAAGTGCTGGAATTACAGGGGTGAGCCACTGCACCCAGTCCTAATTATTTACTCTGATTTGGATTTTTGTAAGCATTTTTCTTCAAAAGAAAATATAAAAAAGAAAAGCTAGTTTGCCTAGCATTCTGCCCTGCCACCCCCAGTGCAACGATGCTGTTACAAAGATTAAGGAAAAAAGTCTGAGTGATTTTGCTCACTTTACCCTATGACATGTTTAATAAGGACGTTAAAAAATGATTTGGGGGGCTGGGCGTGGTGGCTCATGCCTGTAATCCTAGCACTTTGGGAGGCCAAGGTGGGTGGATCACCTGAGGTCAGGAGTTCAAGACCAGCCTGGCTGTCATGGTGAAACCCCATCTCTAAAAAAAAAAAAATGATTTGGGGAAAATGTTTTTGATCCTGTGACTGCAAAGAGACCAGTACAACATACTCCCAAGTTCTGGCAGGATAAATTATTTCAGGTCTTAAAGATGAAAGACACGAAATAGTCCATTGACCTCGAATGTGATCAGGCAAACTCCATCAAGAGCAGAAATCTGAGGCCTCCGGAGATTCTCCACACTAGGAAAAATCCTGGATTGTAACCCTGTGTGGAACCTGCTGGTGCCATTTAAAAAAGAAAAACTTACATTTCTTTTCACAAGATCAGGTTACGGAATTTTATGAAAAGAGAATATATTTCTTTCTATTTTTTTTGCCTCCCAGAAACAATGATTCTGAATCATTAGATGTTGGCTCCGGGAGATACGACTTTCTTTGCAAACATGAAAGAGGGCTTTTTTTCCCGCTCAGTGTATGGATTTCGCTCATGGAGATGGTAGGAATGAGACCTCTTGTGTTTTCTCCCAAGCCCAGAGGGCTCGTTCCTAGACCCGAAATGCCTCTAACTCAGAGGGAAGCTGAAGATCATAGGACTGAGAGTCCAGGATGGTGTTGTCCAGGGTGTTGCTGTGCAAACAAGGCAGCCGGTGCCAGCAAGGCTGAATGAAAATGAATGAACTCAGAGCAGGTGCACGTGAAGAAGCAAAAGGGAAAGTGACTGTGTAAGGCTTTATATATAATACCTGTGTGTGTGTGTATTTTCATGGCCACGTTTGGGCTTCACAGTACAGCTCCTGTGTTACGAGATGATGCCCTGTTGTTACGAGACTGGATGCTTGCCCCTTTCTTTTTTAAAGTAAATCGATTTTTTTTTTTTGAAACAGGGTCTCACTCTGTCACCCAGGCTGGAGTGCAGTAGCACCATCATGGCTCACTGCAGCCTTGACCTTCTGGGCTTAAGCAGTCCTCCTGCAGCCTCCCAAGTAGCTGGGACTACAGACATGCACCAGATACACCTGGCTAATTTTTAATTCTTTTGTGGAGATGGGGTCTTGCTTTGTTGTCTAAGCTGATCTTGAGCACCTGGGCTCAAGTGATCCTCCCATCTTGGCCTCCGGAAGTTCTGGGACTCGAGGTGTGAGCCACCGTGCCTGGCCAATGCCTGCCTCTTCTGGGGCGGGGGGTCTGTTGCTGCCCGTGAGCTGTGGAGATGGGGGAGTTTGTGTGTGTGTGTGTGTGTGTGCATGGTCAAGACTGTTTGCTGACTGACATCCTGTAGCCAGCTCTTTGTGCTGTGGGGATAATAAGGGTCCTCAACGGACAGACAGAGCCCAGGGTTTGAGTCCTTTCTGCCAGATGCCACCTTGTGATTTTGAGACCACATAGCCTCTCGGGGTCTCAATTTCCTCATCTGTGAATGTGGATTAAAAAATCTCTTGTAATGTTCCTGTAAGAATGTGACAAGATGGTGATGAGAAAATGCCTGTCTTCCAGAAGGTGTTTATTGGGTGTTACCTACTTCCTTCCTCCACACTGAACTGACCGGGCCAGGTTTTGAGACCCACCTGCAGGCCCCATGCCAGTGGCTCATCCCCGTGTCTGTTCACACCCCTTCCTTGGTGCTCACATCAGCTTTGTCATTAGGTCAAGGTCACATATGTGGTTGGCAGCAAGGCCATCTTGACACTCCTTACCCCAAGCCTGTGCTGTCTACGACACCCCCTAAAAGCCAAAAACAGACAGACCTCCCAAGTCACAGCTTGGCTGGTCCTCTTGCTGACCAGCAGGATGGAACGGGAGCTCCCAGGGCCGCAGCCAGCAACAGAAGCAAGTGACCCTCACCCCAGCCCAGAGAGCCTACAGTGCAGGGGGAGCTGCAGCATGGGGAGCACAGAAGAGCAGAGGAGAGCTGGAAGAGGGAGCGTGGAAGGAGGGCCGAGAGGGGGAGGGGGCACATGCAGCTGGAATACCACAGGAGGGAGAGGCACTCAGTGGAGGGGCCTTGGTCCTAAGCCAGAGGAGGCCCCTGAGGAGGCCCAGTGCAGTGAAAGGAAAAAAGGCTGCAGAATCCGGGCCAGCTGGGATTCAGTGCTGTGCTTCCTGCTCACAAATTGCGTGACTTTGCCGTGACGGTGTCTGTCTGTCTGTGTATCTGTCTCGGGGTTGCTGTGAAGATCAAATGGGAAATGAGCTAACGTGTACCACACATCCAGCCCAGTGCCTGGGCGGAGGGCTCCCCAAGAGCCCCTTCTCTCCCCAACCCCCACCTTACCTCATCTGACTGCTCTGAGGATGAAATGAGAGGAGGCTCTGGAGAAACAGGATTTACTCGGCACAGATCAGTTTCCCTCCCTCTCCCTTCAAAACAGGCTCCCGAACTGGTAAAGGTTCCTCGTGAGAGAGTGAGAATGGAAGTGGGCGATAAATTGCCTCGTTTCACTCAGCGACTGTTTCCCAGTTCTCTCCCGCTACTGCTGTACTCTCGCAGTGTTTACCCGAGTTCTGGCGTACGGTTGTAGAAAATAGATCCTTTGATGGTTTTGTCGAAATATCTTGGGAGCCAGAGGAATTCGGGCCAAGTTAGTCATCCTTTGTGAAACTACAATCAGGAGGCGATGTTTATCTAGCCCAACCAGACCCTGTACTAAAATACATAGTACAATTAGATGTTTTTGAAAAATCGGGGTTGCGGTTTCTCTGTAGGCCAGGGTTGGGCAAGTCTGCTCTTTTAAGAGTGTAATATGTATTCATCAAAATGCTGGAGGTGGCTGGCGAAATAGGCTTTGGGGGCCCAAGTCAGCGATGATCACAGCCGTGCTGGGCGGGGAGTGGTGTAGCTGTGGTGGCCTAGATTAAAGTCTTCATCCCAGCGCCATCAATAGAACTCTCCGCAGCAATGGAAATGTTTTATTTCTGTGCTCTCTGATGCAGCAGCCACGTATTTGAGCGCTTGAAAGGTGGCTTCTGTGACTGACAAACGGAATTTTTGGTTTTATTTAATTTAAAGTAACTGAGATGTGGGTTTAAATAGCTACATATGGTTTGTGGCTACCATATTGGACAACATAACATTATACAGACAGCAGTATCCCATGAGCAGCTGCTTCAAACAGGCGAGCCTCACATGGGTGCGCTTTCCAGCCATGCCCAGGGCTGCTTGATGTGACCTCAGAGAGGTTGCTCTCCACTAGCAAGTGAAACTGTGTTGATCGGGTGAGGGCTTTGCTCACTGGAGGGGCTGAAGCAGAACTGGGGAGAATTTGAAAGGTGACAGAAAAGGAGAGGGTGTGGACTGGGCGTGGTGGCTCACGCCTGTAATCCCAACACTTTGGGAGGCCAAGGTAGGCGGATCACCTGAGGTCAGGAGTTCAAGACCAGCCTGGCCAACATGGCAAAACCCCATCTCTACTAAAAATACAAAAATTAGCTGGGTGTGGTGGTGGGCGCCTGTAATTCCAGCTGCTTAGGAGGCTGAGGCAGGAGAATGGCTTGAACTCGGGAGGTGGAGGTTGTGGTGAGCCCAGATTGCACCGCTGCACTCCAGTCTGGGTGACAGAGTGAGACTCCGTCTCAAATAAATAAATAAATATACATAAAAATAAATAAATAAATGGAGAGGGTGTGGTGCAAGCCACAGCTCAGCACTGGAACCTCCATTGGGGCTGGGAGTTTCAGTTCCTGACCAGTTTGAGGCAGTCCTGCCTTTAGCCCCCTCCTCACTGGATGTCTCTGGAGCAAAAGAAGATGTTAATAGTTGGTGATAAAGAGACACAGATGCGGTCTCCAAGGGACTCATTGCAGGTTGGTCTCCACCGAGACCCATGAGGGTAGGACTGTGTTTGAAGAATACACGGATGGATGAGTACATTGGTTTCAGAAGCTGGTGGGTAAGATAATGATGCTCTAATGCAATTCTTTGGTCTTCCTTAATACGAAAGGGATCCTTGTGCGCTCACACCAGCAGTGTATAGTGGTTGGGCACTGGGGTCATTGGCAAATGGGAGAAGCTCGGCCTGGCTCATGCCCACTGCTCTTGTTTCCCCTTCTCTTGATGGTTCCCTTCCTCCCCCATCTCCAAGCTCCCAGGAGATGTTCTCAGGCTGGGCCAAGCCCCTTACTTCAGATGAAGTACCCACTTCAGCCCTGGAAGATGAAAAATGACCTCTTTTCTTCCCAGCTGATTTCAAGCAGAAAGCTATCACCCTCTCCTTCTCTTCCACCTCCCCTCTCACCCCCACAGACAGACCAGGGGTAGGTTAGGGAGGTAAAAATCACTCCACTCACTGTTTGGAGGCCCCGGGTCTAAATGCCAGGTCTGCCAAGAGCTTTTTGTCTCTGGACAAATCATTTTCCCTGCCTCGGCCTTGGTTTCCTTATCTGAAAAATGGCAGGGTTGAAACATTCCTCAAGATGCGAACATTCCATGCTTAAAATAGATCCAGAGAAATGTGATTATCAAACAGGCTTAACTCCAGGCAGCATTGTTATTTAAAGGAGCTGGTTAACCCAAATGAGTCTCTAATTGACAGCCTGCAGGGGGCCCAAGCAGGAGGACTTCCAAATTCCCTCACTTGCATGCTGCCATCTCCTCCAGCCCTAAGGGACAGACACTGGAGGGACCCTTTGACCCGAAAGATCTTGCTCTCACACCAACTACTTTTTAAATGCTATGTGCACCCGCAAGAAATTTCTGTCATTCCTGAACCTGCTTGACTCACGGAAGGGAAACCTGGCTGGAGAGCAAAAGTTTAAATACAAGAGGAATCCTGTGCCTCAAAACTAAGCTGCCTGGGAGTTTGAACTCATGACTGGGAGTTGGGTGACCCTGTGCCAGGTCTCTTTATAGCAGCGCAGCTGTTGGCACCCCACGTGAGTTTTGGTTTCCTCCTCTTTAGAATGGGATCATAACCGGCCCTGCTGTCCTTGCCTTGTGAGAACCAGGAGGAGTCGATGGCTGCATCGAATGTTTTGTTTTGTAAAACGTGCTCTAAAAGCAAAGTGGTGGCGGTGGCCTGGTCACGTTCTCCAGACACAAATATCTGCATGGTAATGGTCAAACAGCGCGACACCAGCTTTCTTCTCCCAGAGCTGGAGAGGCTGTGCGATGAAACTGTAAGATGCTAAATCACTCCTGAGCTGTTTTAAGGATTAGGAAGAAATGTTAATGGCAACAGATGTCAGCTTGTTCCCTCCAGGAGGATTTAGGTTTCAGTGGAGTATTTCTCTCTTGGCCTCAGCTAAGACGTGGCCACAGTCCTTTCTGCAAATCCTGAGAGCTGCCAGGCCCACTTTCTGCCCTGAGGTTAAAAATCTGACTGGGAAACATTGGGAGCTCACTCTTGTCTTGGGAGTGCCTCAGGGTGACGGTAATGTCCTCTAAGATCGGCTGATGCAAATTTTTGGGGGAATGAAATGCAGTCTGGAAATCCAGTTTTTTTTTTCACAAGGGCTGTGAACAGAGATGAAAGAACTGGGTTCTAGGCTGTGTTTGGAGATGCCCCAAGTCCCTGTACAGTGAGTCTGGGTGGCCTTGTAGATCTAACAAAGCGTGTGGTCTTGCAGATCTAACATTCCAGGGGACTGTGAAAATGGATAGAGAGGCTAACCCAAGGATCGTTTTAGAAATTATCGAGGTTTCTCCTCCTAGCTCTTGGCAGTAAGGTGGCCACACTCTTGGGAGAAAGCTGTGTCATCGTCGCTGTCTGGAGCCTGCAGAGTTTTAGAAACGCTGCAACAGCAGAGCTGAAGCACCTCCAGGAAAAGAGCCGAGGGGAGTTCTGAGCCCCTTGGACAGGGGACTGCATGGTGCCCTTCTGAAGGCTCCCCGGCTCCACACTCACCTTTGAAGGGGGACTCGGCTCGCGTCACAAGGAAGAGCCTCTTGCTCCTGCTCTGCGGCTCCTGGCGGATGTGGTAACCCAGCGTGTTGCAGCGGCCCTTCTTGCAGCTCAGGCACAGGCCCTGGCTGAAGCTGTCCATGTCCCTGCACGGGTAGGCGGTGCTCTGCGTGCCGGCGGGCAGCAAGGAGTCAATGAAAAGGTGCACCGATCGCTCGTGGGAGCATTTGATAGTCTGGGTGATGGCTGGAACACAGGGCAAGAAGGACGTTATCATCCCTTAACCCAAAGCAGCCTCAACTCAGAGGGTCACCTTGGCTCTCAGCCCACAGGAGGTTAGCAGTAGCACACAGGACAGGCAGGGGTGGGCTTGTTGAGGAGGACCCCCTGACAACAGCGGGATGTGACAACTGACGGAAACTAAGGAAGCAGACCTTCTGGGTCACATAGTGTCAGGCAAAATTCCTGGCACTGCTGGGATCCTGAGAGCACTCCTCTATGGCAGTGTGTTAGAGCAGGCGTTTGAATAGGCACCCAAGTCACTAAGTAAATTCATTCAGAGAACAGGTTAGTGTAATTTATTATGTATTTATTATAGAAATATTTCTATCTACTGTGGGAGGAGGAGGCAGCTGGATCACGAGTCAAAAGATCAAGACCATCCTGGCCAACATGGTGAAACCCCATCTTTACTAAAAATACAAAAATTAGCTGGGTGTTGTGGCACATTTCTGTAGTCCCTGCTACTCGGGAGGCTGAGGCAGGAGAATCGCTCGAACCTGGGAGGCAGAGGTTGCAGTGAGTTGAGATCGCGCCACTGCACTCCAGCCTGGAGACAGAGCAAGACTCCATCTCAAAAAAAAAAAAAAAAAGAAGAAATATTTCTATCTTAAACGGGATAACTTAAAATGTCCTGGCGCTGATGTCTGGAGGATGGGGTTTCTGGAACTGGCTTACCTGGGAACACCTTTTCTCTTAATATAGCTAGATACAGGATACACTCCCGTGGCGCTCTGACAGTCTGGAAAACGCTGAGGCCTCTCGGCAATGTCTACCTTATGTCCGAAAGCAGCCACTGCATCCCTTAGGTAGCAGGCCTGCGAAATCAGCACGAGGACTGGATTTGGAAGGACATTGCCTAGTAACCAGATCTGCACAGCCCTCACCCCCAAAACAGGCTTATGAGGTTGATCTACCATGGATTTGAACTTTTGTTTTTTTAACTTTCCAAATTTTCACCTAATCTGTAGTAAATAATTCTCAAGGGATGTTGAGAAACCACCTCCCGATATGTAAAACACTTGATGTAAAAGGACAGCACAGGTGACTTTGCCAAAAGCTATTTCCCCAGGTGTCTGGAGGCTAAATACCAGTATTAGTCGTCACAGTCCTTGGACACTGGCGGCTGCACTCGCTGGGCACCCACTGGGAGGTTGTGTATGCTGCATGCCCTCGCTCCTCCACTGCCTGCATCCTCACTGCCGCTCCTTGACACGGCTGTTATCAACAAGGTAACTGAGCCTCCAAGACATCTACTAACTCACCCAAGCTCATCCACCTAGGAGGCAGTGAGGGTGGAACAGCAGTTCTCCAGTGACCCCCGTGCAGTCCTGGCTGGGAGAACTACCCCCAGGAACCCTTTCAAACACAGGGGTGAAGACAGCTGAGAAAAACCATCCCAAACTTGGGCAAGCTGAATACCTATATTCGGTTCCATTGCTTTGAAGTTTAGCACAAAAGAGCAAATGGGGCCGGGCGCGGTGGCTCATGCCTATAAAAAATTCCAGCACTTTGGGAGGGCGAGGTGGTTGGATCATAAGGTCAAGAGATCGAGACCATGCTGGTCAACATGGTGAAACCCCGTCTCTACTACAAATACAAAAATTAGCTGGGCATGGTGGCACATGCCTGTAGTCCCAGCTACTCAGGAGGCTGAGGCAGGAGATTTGCTTGAACCCAGGAGATGGAGGTTGTGGTGAGCCGAGATTGCGCCATTACACTCCAGCCTGGGTAACAGGAGCGAAACTCCGTCTCAAAAAAAAAAAAAAAAAAAAAAGAGCAAATGGTAATGATTGGTCAGGGATGTGTTTACCAGGCAAATAAAGCCCATGCACCATCCTGGTGGTCTCCACCGAGCTTTGTGGGGGTGAAGTTTGGGAGGAGGGCTGGAAGGTCAGCTGGGAACTGCTGGTGGCTGGATGGGAGGCGATGGGGGGGCGAAGGTGGGTGGGGGATGTAAGCGATGAAAGGGCAAGTTCCCAGAAGGCTTTCTCAGGCCTGGGCGGCGGAAGACTAGGAATCCAGCCAAAATGAGGTGATGTGGAGTGTGAAGGTCATTCTGATATTAGAGAGGCGAGGATGGTGTCATCACAAGAGAGTGTGTTCTCACCTCAGTGTCAGATGATCAGGGTGAGGTGGCTTGCGGGGGTAGAGGGCTCTAGCTGGCTTTGAGTGATTGGCATGTCTTAATCAGGATGACATTTTATAATAGCAAGAAATTTAGAATGCCCGTGGAATGTGCTGCTTCTGCTGACACTTTTGTTCTTTAATCCTGTGCGTATGATCAATGTGCATGTTAATATTTCAGTTTTAGGACTTGGGAGAAAAGTGGGATCACAACCCAGATAATGGCACATTCTGTGTCTGCCCTAAGGTAAAGGGTGTAACAAGGACATATTTGAAGCTAAATTTCCCATTGGGAGAATCTGAGTAATGTCCCCAATTAAACTGATGGGGTGGGATGAAGGGTGAGAGCAGGGTTCAAGGAACCACAACCTATTAAGTAGATCCTCACGTAGCTCAGAATAGAGGCAGTCCCTGGAATGAAGAAACTTCCAGAGAAGGAAGAATAACCACAAGCAACCAGACTCAACTCTCAGAAGAGCTGGTGCTGGGGGAGAGGCTTTGCTTAGGCACACAGGGCCAGGGTGAGAAGTGGGTGTTCCTGCTGGTACCCTCGGCTCATCCTCAGGGTGTGGACTTGCCCACTCCCATTCTCATTCTCTCTGGGTGGGCTCGGTGACCATACAACCTGGGCCCCTACCCTTGCTGAACTCTTCCCCGAGTCCCACATATTGGTAGATTCCACTGAATTCCAGTGGGCCCGTGGAAGTGTAGGCTGGTGCTCTGGCCCCATGACTTCTTGCTCACCATTGAAGCCGTGCTGGGCGATGTGTCTGTAGAGCTCTAGGAAGTGGCAGCCAGGCTGGAAGGAGCCCCCGTTGGGATAGAAGTCATAGTGCCCGATGGGCTGTTTGATGCCCACACTCAGGCCCATATACTCCCGGGTAAAGGTGTGAATGGCATCCACAAAATTGGCATCATCTGGAGAAAGACGATCGCTGGGGGATCTTCCCTCAAACAAAGGGCCCGCAGGATCCAGCCCTAATTGGAAAGCAGGGGTAAGGGTTAGGTGGGAGCAAGGAGAGGGGACGAGAAATGTGCTTTTTAGCTTTTTCATTTTATTATACATTGATGAGCTAGTAGGAAGAAGAAACACCTAGAGCATAATCCTTCTCTAGAAAATCTTGCCGTAACTTTTTCTCAGTAAAACTACAGTAATTCATGGTGCTAACAATGAGACACAGCTGGGAATTAGCTAGAGGGGAAGAGGTTTGCAGAAACTATCCAGTGGTAGACATAAGGTTATGATGCTTGAGGCCGGGAGGCCTGGGCAACATAGTGAGACCCCATCTCTAAAAAAACAATACAAGGCTGGGTGCGGTGGCTCACACCTGTAAACCCAGTACTCTGGGAGGCCGAGGCAGGTGGATCACCTGAGGTCAGGAGCTCGAGACCAGCCTGACCAATATGGAGAAACCCTGTCTTTCCTGAAAATACAAAATTAGCTGGGTGTGGTGGCACATGCCTGTAATCCTGGCTACTCTGGAGGCCGATGCAGGTGAATCACCTGAACCCGAGAGGCAGAGGTTGCAGTGAGCAGAGATTGCACTGCTGCATTCCAGCCTGGGCGACAAGAATGAAACTCTGTCTCAAAAAACAAACAAACAAACAAACAAAAAAACCAAAACTTAGCTGGGTGTGGTAGCATGTGCCTAACACATAGTAGTTTCAGCTACTCAGGAGGCTGTGGCAGGAGGATTACTTGAGCCCAAGAGTTTGAGGTTGCAGTGAACCATTATTGCACCACTGTGACCCAGCCTAGGCAACAGAGGGAGATCCTGTCTCAAGAAGAAAAAAGGGAATGCTTGAATTACTTAAGCAAATCAATTTTGAGTACCTCTCAAACTTCTTTCAAGACCATCTGTTTGCATCCATAAAAAAAGCCAATATACTCATTATAAGTAGTTCCAACCTACCTATCAAAGAATGAAATTTGTTTCCTGCATGTTGTCAATAATTTCCCTAAACAAGCTAATTTTTCTCCTACAATGTCATTTTGTCAGAACGTCCAGAACAGCCTCAGAACACCAGCGTAAAGGGTGAAAATGTGTGCAGGCAGGGTAGCTCAAAGCTCTGGGCCTCAAGTGACAGTGTATGTGCCTGGAGCAAGGTGGCTGCCCCCGGCTGAATGTGGTAGCATAGTATTTATGCACCCAAGGGTTTTCCCTGTCTTTCTTCCTCTTCCCTCTCTGGAGGACCCTCTGGTGTCCCATCCCAACCTTGGCTTTCTTCTCTACTATGAGGGGTGAAGGAATTGAGAGTGGGCTGTGAGATTGCCCATTCTCCAGTCCCACTCCCAGTGACAAATGAAAAATGTCGTTGGCCAGGTGTGGTGACTCACGCCTGGTAATCCCAGCACTTGGGGAGGCCAAGGTGGGTGGATCACCTGAGGTCAGGAGATCGAGACCAACCTGGCCAACATCACAAAATCCCATTTCTACTAAAAATACAAAAATTAGCCAGGCGTGGTGGCAGGCACCTGTAGTCCCAGCTACTTGGGAGGCTGACGGAGGAGAAAAACTTGAACCTGGGAGGTGGAGGCTGCAGTGAGCCAAGATTGTGTCACTGCACTCTAGCCTGTGCAGCAGAACGAGACTTCATCTCAAAAAAAAAAAAAGAAAGAAAAGAAAAATGTTCTGATGTCATTTCTATTTCCTTCTTCATCATGCTGATAACAAGACAGCCTGAGGGTGTTGAGCCTTCCTGCTGTCTCTGAGGCGGGGGGTGCCCAGCTGACACACCTGATGCGACCCACAGCCCTGGTTGGATGGAGAGGGTTCTGGTCCTCGGGCCTCTGCCCTCTGGCTGCTCGCCCCTAGGGGACTGTGGCTTAAATCCATGGGGAACACACACTGGACCAGGCTTCCCCAGTCACCAGCAAGATGAACAAAAAAGCATGAGGAAATGAGCTCTCATAATCACAAATGTATTCCGTTTACCTGTCTGCCATTATCTGCGTTCTATTCTTTTATAAAGGAATGGTGATAGTAGACAGTAGTTGTTTTTAAAATTGCCCTCTCGTTAAAATATAAAGTTGTAACCACTCTGTTATTCGTCTCAAATACTCTTTGTTTTAGCCTGTGAAATATGGTTTGAGCCTGCCGGGTCCTGAAGGATGAGTAGGAGCTTGGTGGGGTGAGTGGTGGGGAAAGGGAGGAGTGCGTGGAAAGGCCCAGAGGCACAGGAGGCTATGGTGTGTTCATGAAGTGGAGAAAAATCTTATGTTGTTGACAACCAGAGCTATGGAAAAGGATGAGCAGGAGGAGAGGCTGGGGCAGTCTGGGGCTTCCACACTGAGAAGGGCCTTCCTTGCCTGCGCCTTGTGGGTTTTATGCCTGTGGTATCAGTGGGCCTCAAACTTGGGCTGGGGAACAATCTGACCAGCTTTGTGTCTTGCATTCTAATCCCTGGCAGTGTGAAGGATGGGGCTGGTGTCAGGGAAGCCTGGGGGGAAGACCTTTCTTGCCCGTGTGCCGGCCTTCCCGGATATCTTGGGGCATTTCTGAGTAGGTATGGAGTTCGGGGTGAAGTTTTTGATGCAGAGCTCCCTCCTTCAACCCCAATGGGTCCCAGAATAAAATACACACGTTTCACAAATGTGGGAACAGAGGCACTAACACGGCTGATGAATTACAGCCAATTAAGGCTGTGATTCTTCACTCCTTCATTCACCCAAATGGGACTTCGTAAATTATAGATTAAAAAATAAGGCCCTGGTAAGTGCGGTAGCTCATCCTTGTAATGCCATCACTCTGGGAGGCTGAGGCGAGTGTATCACAAGGTCAGGAGTTCAAGACCAGCCTGAACAATATGGTGAAACCCTGTTTCTACTAAAAAATACAAAAATTAGCTGGTTGTGGTGGCGCATGCCTGTAGTCCCAGCTACTCGAGAGGCTGAGGCAGGAGAATCGCTTGAACCCGGGAGGTGGAGGTTGCAGTGAGCCGAGATTGCACCACTGCACTCCATCCTGGGCAACAGAGTGAGACTCCAACTCAAAAATAAAAAAAGACCTTCTTGCTAGAAGAGTCCATGTTTTAGTCCCCTTTGGTGCATCTACATGAGACATTTGTTTGAGTTGAGGTTGTAATTTGCTCTGAATGCTGTGGAACAGGAGTCCGCGACATTGGTCATGTTTGAGAGAATGTTGTAAGTCCTCTTATGAGCTCTGATCTTAAAAAGAGTTGGGACATTTTAATGATGAGCCTGTTGGAAAAGGAGGTCCCTGCTGGATGCCCCCATGTAGTGGAGATTGCAGCGTGAGTTATCAGGCATGGTTACCTGTGATTCTCCCGATCTTGCGCGTTCCCCCGATGGAACTGCCGGCAAATCCTGACACGTGTGCACCCAGGCTGTAGCCAATTAGATGAACATGGCTTCGAGAGAATTGAACAGATTCCTGGAAGACAGCAGGGGGATGAGGGCAGGAGAAGAGATACCTTTTGTGGTCTAGTGCGTTCTGGCACCCGCCCTGTTCTTCGAGCCTGCTCAGAAATGAGGTGACTTATTCACACTCCAAACTGAAACCCGTCTCTTGCCTGGCTGACTCTCCTGGGGCTCAGGTACCTGGGACCTTACCTGGTGGCTGCTGCCTCCTGCCTGCCTGCCTTTTCCTGGACACTAACGTCCTACAGAAGTCATCCCACTCGTTTGTGTGGGGACCTGATAGCTTACAGGGTGCGTTTGGATCCCATTGCGTGTCTGAGGGGTTAGCGTAAGAGGGATAGTGGATGAGGAGCGGGGAGAAGATGGTTCGGCAAAACAGGGGTTCCAGGGAGGCGTCTGAGAGAGCCCTGAGGTCTGGTCTCAGTCCTGGCCTTCTCATTCCTTTGAGCTGAGCGTTAGTGCTTCTCCTGTCTGGGCTGCTGTTGGAAACCAGCTTAATTCACTCAGTCTCAGAGGAAGGGAAAGGAGGGAAGGCAGGTGAAGGAAGGATGGGTCAGGCCAGTACCTCCAGCCACCGGAGAAGAGCCGCGACCTCCTTGCCCACGAGGCGCGTGTTGCCAACGGCGATGGTATAGTGGTTTTGGGCCAGGGTGATCCAGTCCACCAGCCCCACGTTCACTGGCTGTGCCAGCTGAGACTTCAGTGCGGCCACCAGCTGCCAGATCCAGTTTTCTAGGATGCCATTCACCTGAGGAGGTGACAGAGACAGGGTCACACTCCTTTCCTCTCCCTGCGCACACTTCTTCCTCCTCCAGCTCTTGGATAATGCTGGATCCTTCCCCGCAAGAGGAAGAGCTTGCGACAGGGTTTCTCAGCCATGCATAGTTGACATTTTGCGCCAGAGAATTCCTTGCTGTGGGGGCTGCCTTGTGCTTTGTGCGACGTTTAGCAGTGTTCTTGGCCTTCACTAACTAGATGCCAGCAGCACCCACCCACTGCCCTAGGTTTTGAAAACCAAACATGCCTCCAGATTTTTCCAAATGTTCCCTCCCTAAGAATGATTATCTTAATGTTTTCCTACTTTGGGACTTTCTAAACCTTAAAACGGTGGAAAAACGTGTGTAAATCAGATCCTGGAACCTGACCCATCCCTTAGGGGCATTTGAACATCGCCTCCTCCTCCGTGAGGCTGCCCCACCTCAGCCCTAAACCCACAGCGCCGGCTCTGCCCCTGCAGACTGGGTAATGGTGAACTTAGCAGGATGGGCACTGTGAGCCTGATATCGTAGGAGCTAAAAAAAGGTTTACAGAGAATTGTTCTGTGTGTGTTCCTTGTTTGAGAACCAATTTGCAGGGTACTCCTAATGGATTCACAGACAGAAACATTTGTGCTGGGCCTTAAAGGATCAGTAGGAGTCCACTAAGAAGAATATGGATGGGGGCCGGGCACAGTGGCTCATGCTTATAATCCCAGCACTTTGGGAGGCCAAGGCAGGGGGATTGTTTGTTTGAGAAGTTTGAGACAGCCTGGGGAAACATGGTGAAACCCCATCTCTACAAAAAATATAAAAGTTAGCCAGGTGTGATGGTGTGCACCTGTGGTCCCAGCTATTCCAGAGTCTGAGGTGTTTGGATGGCTTGAGCCTATTAGATTGAGTCTGCAGTGAGTGGAGATTGCAGTGCCCTCCAGCCTAGGCAACAGAGAGAGACCATATCTCAACAAAACAAAACAAAAACAAAATACAAGTGGGCAGCTGGATGTGGTAGTGGTGAGGTCTAGGGCATTCCAGGCAGAAGGAACAGTGTGTGCAGAGGTACAGCATGGTGGAAGGGCAGGATGGTATGTCAGGGGAGAGAAGAAATGTTGGGTGAGGTGAAGGCTAGACAAGAGGAGGTGAGAACGAGAAAGTAGGAGGTGAGAGCTAGACAATAGGAGGTGAGGCCTAGAAATTAGGGGGTGAGGCCTAGACAATGGGAGTGAGAACTAGACAATAGGGGGTGAGGGCTAGACAAATATTAGGTGAGAACTAGACAATAGGAGGAGAGGACTAGACAATCGGGGGTGAGAACTAGACAACAGGAGGGGAGAACTAGACAATAGGAGGCAATAACTAGACAATAGAGGGTGAGAACTAGACAATAGGAGGGGAGAACTAGACAATCAGGGGTGAGAACTAGACAACAGGAGTTAAGAACTAGACAATAGGAAGGGAGAATTAGACAATAGGAGGGGAGAACTAGACAATAGGAGGGGAGAACGAGACAATAGGAGGGGAGAACTAGACAATAGGAGGGGAGAACGAGACAATAGGAGGGGAGAACTTGACAATAGTGGGTGAGAACTAGACAATCGTGGGTGAGAACTAGACAACAGGAGGGGAGAACTAGACAAAAGGAGGGGAGATCTAGACAATAGGAGGGAGAACTAGACAATCGGGGTTAAGAACTAGACAATCGTGGGTGAGAACTAGACAATAGGAGGGGAGAACTAGACAATATGGGGTGAGAGCTGGACAATAAGAGGGGAGAACTAGACAATACGAGGGGAGAACTAGACAATAGGAGAGGAGGACTAGACAATCATGGGTGAGAACTAGACAATCATTGGTGAGAACTAGACAATAGGAGGGGAGAACGAGACAAAAGGAGGGGAGAACTAGACAATAGAGGGTGAGAAATAGACAATTGGGGGTGAGAACTAGACAATAGGGGGTGAGAACTAGACTATAGGGGGGAGAACTAGACAATAGGGGGTGAGAACTACACAATAGGAGGGAGAAGTAGGCAATAGGAGGTGAGAACTAGACAATAGTGGGGAGAACTATACAATAGGAAGTGAGAACTAGACAATAGCGGGAGAGGGCTAGACAAATAGTAGGTGAGAACTAGACAGTAGGAGGTGAGAACTAGACAATGGGGGTGAGAACTAGACAATAGGAGGGGAGAACTAGACAATAGTGGGTGAGAACTAGGCAATAGGTGGTGAGAGCTAGACAATACCTGGTGAGGGCTAGACAAAAGGAAGTGAGAACTAGAAAATAGGGGGTGAGGGTTAGACAATAGGAGGTGAGAGCTAGAGAATAGGAGGGGAGACCAAGAAAATGGGGGATGAGAACTAGACAATAGGAGGGGAGAACTAGAAAATAGGAATTGAGAACGACACAATAGGTGGGGAGGACTAGACAATAGGAGGTGAGAAGTAGACAATCGGGGGTGAGAACTAGACTATAGGAGGGGAGAACTCGACAAAAGGAGTGGAGGACTAGACACTAGTAGGGGAGAACTAGACAATAGGAGAGGAGAACTAGACAATAGGGGGTGAGAACTAGACAATAGGGGGGGAAAACTAGACAATCGGGGGTGAGAACTAGACAATTGTGGGTCAGAGCTAGACTATAAGAGGGGAGAACTAGATAATAAGAGGGGAAAACTAGACAACAGAGGGTGAGAACTAGACAATAGGAGGGGAGAACTAGACAATAGGAGGGGAGGACTAGACAATAAGAGGTGAGGACTAGACAACAGGAGGGGAGGACTAGACAATAGGAGGAGAGAATTAGACAATAGGAGGGAAGAACTAGACAATAGGAGGTGAGAACTACACAGTAGGAGGGGAGAACTTGACAATCGTGGGTGAAAACTAGACAGTAGGAGGGGAGAACTAGACAATAGAAGGGTAGAACTACACAATCGGGGGTGAGAAATAGACAATAGAAGCGGAGAACAAGACAATCGGGGGTGAGAACTAGACAATCGTGGGTGAGAGGTAGACAATAAGAGGGGATATATAGACAATAGGAGGTGAGAACTAGACAATAGGAGGTGAGAACTAGACAATAAGAGGGGAGAACTAGACAATAGGAGGGGAGAACTAGATAATGGGGGTGAGAACTAGACAATAGGAGGGGAGAAGTAGACAATAGGTGTGAGAGCTAGACAATCAGAGGGGAGAACTAGAAAATAGTGGATGAGAACTAGACAATAGGAGGGGAGAACTAGACAATAGGGTGAGAACTAGACAATAGGAGGGGAGAACTAGACAATAGGTTGAGAGAACTAGACAATAGGAGGGGAGAACTAGACAACAGGAGGGGAGAACTAGACAATAGGAGGGGAGAACTAGACAACAGGAGGGGAGAACTAGACAATAGGAGGGGAGAACTAGACAACAGGAGGGGAGAACTAGACAATAGGAGGGGAGAACTAGACAACAGGAGGGGAGAACTAGACATTAGGAGGGGAGAACTAGACAACAGGAGGGGAGAACTAGACATTAGGAGGGGAGAACTAGACAATAGGGGGTGAGAACTAAACAATAGGAGCGGAGAACTAGACAACAGTGGGTGAGAATAGACAATAGGAGGGGAGAACTAGACAATAGGAGGGGAGAACTAGACAATAGGGGCGAGAACTAGACAATAGGAGGGGAGAACTAGACAATCGGAGGGGTGAACTAGACAATAGGAGGTGAGGACTACACAATAGGAGGGGAGAACTAGACAATAGAAGCGGAGAACAAGCCAATCGGGAGTGAGAACTAGACAATTGTGGGTGAGAGCTAGACAATCGTGGGTGAGAGGTAGACAATAAGAGGGGAGAACTAGACAATAGGAGGTGAGAACTAGACAATAGGAGGGGAGAACTAGACAATAGGGGTGAGAACTAGACAATAGGAGGGGAGAACTAGACAATAGGATGGGAGAACTAGACCATAGGAGGGGAGAACTAGACAACAGGAGGGGAGAACTAGACCATAGGAGGGGAGAACTAGACAACAGGAGGGGAGAACTAGACAACAGGAGGGGAGAACTAGACAAAGGAGGGGAGAACTAGACAATAGGAGGGGAGAACTAGACAATAGGGGGTGAGAACTACACAATCGGAGGGGAAAACTAGACAATAGGAGGTGAGGACTAGACAATAGGAGGGGACTACTAGACAATAGGATGGGAGAACTAGACAACAGGAGGTGAGGACTAGACAATAGGAGGGGAGAACTAGACAATAGGAGTGGAGAACTAGACAATAGGAGGGGAGAACTAGACAATAGGAGGAAAGAACTAGACAATAGGAGGGGAGAACTAGACAATAGGAGGGGAGAACTAGACAATAGGAGGGGCGGACTAAACAATAGGAGGTGAGGACTAGACAATAGCAGGGGAGGACTAGACAATAGGAGAGGATAACTAGACACTGGGAGTGAAGAACTAGACAATAGGAGGGGAGAACTAGACAATAGGAGTGGAGAACTAGAAAATAGGAGGGGAGAGCTAGACAATCGCAGGTGAGAACTAGACAATAGGAGGGGAAAACTAGACAATAGAAGGGGAGAACTAGACAATCGGGGGTGAGAACTAGACGACAGAAGCAGAGAACAAGACAATCGGGGGTGAGAACTAGACAATCGTGGGTGAGAACTAGACAATCGTGGGTGAGAGGTAGACAATAAGAGGGGAGAAATAGACAGTAGGAGGTGAGAACTAGACAATAGTGGGTGAGAACTAGACAATAAGAGGGGAGAATTAGACAATAGTGGGTGAGAACTGGACAATAAAAGGGGAGAACTAGACAACAGGAGGGGAGAACTAGACATTAGGAAGGGAGAACTAGACAATAGGAGGTGAGAACTAAACAACAGGAGTGGAGAACTAGACAATAGTGGGTGAGAACTAGACAATAAGAGGGGAGAACTAGACAACAGGAGGGGAGAACTAGACATTAGGAAGGGAGAACTAGACAATAGGAGGTGAGAACTAAACAACAGGAGTGGAGAACTAGACAATAGTGGGTGAGAATAGACAATAGGAGGGGAGAACTAGACAATAGGAGGTGAGAACTAGACAATAGGAGGGGAGAACTAGACAATAGGAGGGGAGAACTAGACAATCGGAAGGGAGAACTAGACAATAGGAGGGGAGAACTAGACAATAGGAGGTGAGGACTACACAATAGGAGGGGAGAACTAGACAATAGGAGGTGAGGACTAGACAATAGGAGGGCAGAACTAGACAATAGGAGGGGAGAACTAGACAATAGGAGGTGAGGACTAGAGAATAGGAGTGGAGAACTAGACAATAGGATGGGAGGACTAGACAACAAGAGTTGAGGACTAGACAATAGGAGGGGAGTACTAGACAATAGGAGGGGAGAACTAGACAATAGAAGGGGAGAACTAGACAATTGGGGGTGAGAACTAGATAATAGAAGCGGAAAACAAGCCAATCGGGAGTGAGAACTAGACAATTGTGAGTGAGAACTAGACAATCGTGGGTGAGAGGTAGACAATAAGAGGGGAGAACTAGACAATAGGAGGTGAGAACTAGACAATAGGAGGGGAGAAGTAGACAATTGGAGCAGAGAAGTAGACTATAGTGGGTGAGAACTAGACAATATGAGGGGAGAACTAGACAATAGGGGTGAGAACTAGACAATAGGAGGGGAGAACTAGACAATAGGAGGGGAGAACTAGACAACAGGAAGGGAGAACTAGACCATAGGAGGGGAGAACTAGACAACAGGAGGGGAGAACTAGACAACAGGAGTGGAGAACTAGACAATAGGAGGGGAGAACTAGACAACAGGAGGGGAGAACTAGACAATAGGAGGGGAGAACTAGACAATAGGGGGTGAGAACTAGACAATAGGAGGGGAGAACTAGACAATAGGAGGTGAGGACTAGACAATAGGAGTGGATAACTAGACAATAGGAGTGGAGAACTAGACAATAGGATGTGAGGACTAGACAATAAGAGGTGAGGACTAGACAATAGGAGTGGAGGACTAGACAATAGGAGGGGAGAACTAGACAATAGGAGGGGAGAAATAGACAATAGGATTGGAGAACTAGACAATAGGAGGGGAGAACTAGACAATAGGAAGGGAGAACTAGACAAAAGGAGGGGAGAACTAGACAATAGGAGGAAAGAACTAGAAAATAGGAGGTGAGAACTAGACAATAGGAGGGGAGAACTAGACAATAGGAGGGGCTGACTAAACAATAGGAGGTGAGGACTAGACAGTAGGAGGGGAGGACTAGACAATAGGAGAGGAGAACTAGACAATAGGAGTGAAGAACTAGACAATAGGAGGGGAGAGCTAGACAATAGGAGGGGAGAACTAGACAATCGTGGGTGAGAACTAGACAATCGTGGGTTAGAGGTAGACAATAAGAGGGGAGAAATAGACAGTAGGAGCTGAGAACTAGACAATAGGAGGGGGAACTAGACAATAGCGGGTGAGAACTAGACAACAGGACGGGAGAAGTAGACAATAGGAGGGGAGAACTAGACCATAGGATGGGAGGACTAGACAATAGGAGGGGAGAAGTAGACAATAGGAGGGGAGAACTAGACCATAGGATGGGAGGACTAGACAACAGGAGGGGAGAACTAGACAACAGGAGGGGAGAACTAGACCATAGAAGGGGAGAACTAGACAACAGGAGGGGAGAACTAGACCATAGGAGAGGAGAACTAGACAACAGGAGGGGAGAACTAGATAACAGGAAGGGAGAACTAGACAACAGGAGGGGAGAACTAGACAATAGGAGGGGAGAACTAGACAATAGGGGGTGAGAACTACACAATCGGAGGGGAGAACTAGATAATAGGAGGTGAGGACTAGACAATAGGAGGGGAGAACTAGACAATAGGAGGTGAGGACTAGACAATAGGAGTGGAGAACTAGACAATAGGAGTGGAGAACTAGACAATAGGATGGGAGGACTAGACAATAAGGTGAGGACTAGACAATAGGAGGGGAGGACTAGACAATACGAGGGGAGAATTAGACAATAGGTGGGGAGAAATAGACAATAGGATTGGAGAAATAGACAATAGAAGGGGAGAACTAGTCAATAGGAGGAAAGAACTAGACAATAGGAGGTGAGAACTAGACAATGGGAGGGGAGAACTAGACAATAGGAGGGGTGGACTAAACAATAGGAGGTGAGGACTAGACAATAGGAGGTGAGGACTAGACAATAGGAGGGGAGAACTAGATAATAGGAGTGAAGAACTAGAAAATAGGAGGGGAGAGCTAGACAATCACAGGTGAGAACTAGACAATAGGAGGGGAGAACTAGACAATAGAAGGGGAGAACTAGACTATAAGGAATGAGAACTAGACAACAGAAGCGGAGAACAAGACAATTGGGGGTGAGAACTAGACAATCGTGGGTGAGAATTAGACAATAGTGGGTGAGAGGTAGATAATAAGAGGGGAGAAATAGACAGTAGGAGGTGAGAACTAGACAATAGTGGGTGAGAACTGGACAATAGGAGGAAAGAACTAGACAATAGGAGGTGAGAACTAGACAATGGGAGGGGAGAACTAGACAATAGGAGGGGTGGACTAAACAATAGGAGGTGAGAACTAGACAATAGGAGGTGAGGACTAGACAATAGGAGGGGAGAACTAGACAATAGGAGGTGAGGACTAGACAATAGGAGGGGAGAACTAGACAATAGGATGGGAGGACTAGACAATAAGAGGTAAGGACTAGACAATAGGAGGGGAGGACTAGACAATAGTAGGGGAGAACTAGACAATAGGTGGGGAGAAATAGACAATAGGATTGGAGAAATAGACAATAGGAGGGGAGAACTAGACAATGGGAGGGGAGAACTAGACAATAGGAGGGGTGGACTAAACAATAGGGGTGAGAACTAGACAATAGGAGGGGAGAACTAGACAATAGGAGGGGAGAACTAGACAATAGGAGGTGAGGACTAGACAATAGGAGTGGAGAACTAGACAATAGGATTGGAGGAATAGACAACAAGAGTTGAAGACTAGACAATAGGAGGGGAGGACTAGACAATAGAAAGGGAGAACTAAACAATTGGGGGTGAGAACTAGACAATAGAAGCAGAGAACAAGCCAATCGGGAGTGAGAACTAGACAATTGTGGGTGAGAGCTAGACAATCGTGGGTGAGAGGTAGACAATAAGAGGGGAGAACTAGACAATAGGAGGTGAGAACTAGACAATAGGAGGGGAGAAGTAGACAATTGGAGCCGAGAAGTAGACTATAGTGGGTGAGAACTAGACAATAGGAGGGGAGAACTAGACAATAGGGGTGAGAACTAGACAATAGGAGGGGAGAACTAGACAATAGGATGGGAGAGCTAGACAATAGGAGGGGAGAACTAGACAACAGGAGGGGAGAACTAGACAATAGGAGGGGAGAACTACACAATAGGGGGTGAGAACTACACAATCGGAGGGGAAAACTAGACAATAGGAGGTGAGGACTAGACAATAGGAGGGGACTACTAGACAAAAGGATGGGAGAACTAGACAATAGGAGGTGAGGACTAGACAATAGGAGTGGATAACTAGACAATAGGAGTGGAGAACTAGACAATAGGATGTGAGGAATAGACAATAAAAGGTGAGTACTAGACCATAGGAGAGGAGGACTAGACAATAGGAGGGGAGAACTAGACAATAGTGGGTGAGAATAGACAATAGGAGGGGAGAACTAGACAATAGGAGGGGAGAACTAGACAATCGGAGGGGTGAACTAGACATTAGGAGGGGAGAAATAGACAATAGGAGGGGAGAACTACACAATAGGGGGTGAGAACTACACAATCGGAGGGGAAAACTAGACAATAGGAGGTGAGGACTAGACAATAGGAGGGGACTACTAGACAATAGGATGGGAGAACTAGACAATAGGAGGGGAGGACTAGACAATAGGAGGGGAGAACTAGACAATAGGAGGGGAGAAATAGACAATAGGAGGGGAGAACTAGACAATAGGAGGGGAGAAATAGACAATAGGATTGGAGAACTAGACAATAGGGGGTGAGAACTAAACAATAGGAGCGGAGAACTAGACAATAGTGGGTGAGAATAGACAATAGGAGGGGAGAACTAGACAATAGGGGTGAGAACTAGACAATAGGAGGGGAGAACTAGACAATAGGAGGGGAGAACTAGACCATAGGAGGGGAGAACTAGACAACAGGAGGGGAGAACTAGACAATAGGAGTGGAGAACTAGACAATAGGATGTGAGGACTAGACAATAGGAGGGGAGGACTAGACAATAGGAGGGGAGAACTAGACCATAGGAGGGGAGAAATAGACAATAGGATTGGAGAACTAGACAAAAGGAGGGGAGAACTAGAAAATAGGAGGTGAGAACTAGAAAATAGGAGGGGAGAACTAGACAATAGGAGGGGAGAACTAGACAACAGGAGGTGAGAACTAGACAATAGTGGGTGAGAACTGGACAATAGGATGGGAGGACTAGACAATAAGAGGTGAGGACTAGACAATAGGAGGGGAGGACTAGACAATAGAAGGGGAGAACTAGACTATCAGGAGTGAGAACTAGACAACAGAAGCGGAGAACAAGACAATCGTGGGTGAGAATTAGACAATCGTGGGTGAGAGGTAGATAATAAGAGGGGAGAAATAGACAGTAGGAGGTGAGAACTAGACAATAGTGGGTGAGAACTGGACAATAGGAGGGGAGAACTAGACAACAGGAGGGGAGAACTAGACCATAGCAGTGGAGAACTAGACAATCGGGGGTGAGAACTAGGCAATAAGTGGGGAGAACTAGACAATCAGAGGGGAGAACTAGACAATAGGCGATGAAAACTATACAATAGGAGGGGAGAACTAGACTATAGGAAGGGAGGACTAGACAATCGGGGGTGGGAGCTGGGCAATAGGGGGTGAGAAATATATAATAGGAGGGGAGGACTAGACAATAGGAGGTTTGGGCTAATCAGTAGGGGGTGAGGACTAGACAATAGTGGGTGAGGACTAGTCAATAGTTGGTGAGGACTAGGCAGCCTGAGGTGAGGGCTAGACGATGGGATGTAAAGTGCTTAGAACAGTGTCTGGAATACAGTAAAGCCTGAGGAAAGGGTAGTTGCTGAAGCCATTGTTGTTACTAATAGTAGTAGTACCAGGAGGAGGAGACATCTAGTGGGTTGGACAGAATTTTGATGATGAAGAGTGTATTTTGGTAAGAGGATCCTGTTAAGAGGCTCATCTGGTCTTCATCTTGCATTTATGAACAAGACTGATTCATTTGATCTTTAATTCAGTTGGCAAACGTTTTGGAGCACTGACTACATGGTGGATACCGGCCCTCAGTGGTCAATCAGACAGGAAGAGGACAGAGTCCTTCCCAGGAAGAAGCTTGCAGCCTCGCGGAGCAGAGAAACGCAGACAATTAGAAAGCCGAGCTGCGGAGCAGAGCTGGAGAGTGCTCAGGGCCGCAGGGGCCTCCCGGTGATGCTCCAAGTCCCCGCAGGAGTGCTAGGGTGATGGCAGCAATGGCTTGCAGGAGGACCTGTTTGGGGTTGTGTCTTACAGGAAAAGTGGGAGTTAATCAGGAAAAGAGGAGAAAGACGACTCTAGGCAGAGGGTCAGACTGAGCCAAGACCAAGGAGAGAGAAGACAGGCACATGGTATGGAGGAAGCCATTAATCTAAGCAGTTGGATGTTGCTGGAACATCATGTGGGAGGCAGGGGGAGGTGAGGGAGGCAGGGGGAGGTGAAGGAGGCAGGGGGAGGTGAGGGAGGCAGGGGGAGGTGAGGGAGGCAGGTGATGGAAGGGCTCCTTTTACTCTCCAAGGTGGATGAGATGGGGGTTTCCAGAGTACTTTCCAAATAGATGGCAGGGAAAGGTTTCTAAGTCATGAAATAGACACCCACCTCTCTGGAGGGTTCAAACTGTGAACCATGCTTGAAATCATGGGTGGGCTGGAAACTGGGGAGGCAGGATTTCCTCTTGGAGACAAGTCCTCACAGAGTGTGACTTCACCCCTTGCCGACAATAGCCTTCCTCTCCTTCTTCCATGGTAGTATAAATTTTAGTATCACTAAAAGGCTATATTTTCTTTAAGAGCCTATACTTTTCAGCCACCTTTCCACTTAGGTATGGTCAATGGGTATAACTGGGAGATTTTCACAGAGGCTCTGGGATACCTAAAAAACACTCTTTTATACCAAAAGCCATTGAATTGTACGTGTATGCTTTGTAAATTATATCTCAATAAGGCTCTTTGTAAAAACCTTGCTTTTGACCTGTTTGCATACATCTTTTACTACATTGTGCTTCCTGGAGTAAAGATGTGATGGCTAGTGCTCCAGCTGCCATCTTGGACTATGAGGATGAGGGTCACATCCCAAGATAGCAGAGCAGTGAGCTGGAAGGAGGCATTGCCTGGAGAACTTTGTTGACCGAAGCTGTCTAGCCAGTTTTTCGGATACATATATCTTTGGAATATTTTGCAAAATGAAAATAAATTTCTGTTTTATTTGAACCACAGCTAATTTGAATCTCTGTTATTTGCAGTAGAACTTAAACCTTAGTGATACTGCATTTCATTGGGAGTCCATTCTTCCGGCTTCCTAGGTCCCGCCATGTAACATGGAGATTCAGGAGGGAGGCTTCCTCCTACACGGACTACAATCCCTTGTGGGTCCTAATGAGCTGTGGCCTCTTTGAGCCACATTCTGTCTGAAACATGGAGATAATTCTATTTTCTCACCCTGCTTTCTCATGGAATTGAGATAATCAATGACATAATGCATGGGGAAGCACTTGGAAAATTAGAATGCGTTTTATAAACATTATGCATGGAGTTATCACCAGCTCCCTATCTTTTTATGAACATTGAACGCACTAGAAAGAAGAAAAGAAAATGTGAAAGCAGAGAGAAAAAAGGCATGTCAGCATTTCCTACCGACCACCCGTGGATTATCATCACCAGAGGCAGGGAGGAGTTGAAGCCGCACTCCTGTAACCTGTCTAGACGATTGATTTGAATCTGACAGCCCCGACTGGTTTCTCGAAAGAGCAGGAATCTGGTCTTTGTCTCATGCAGTGTTCTGTTTGTTTCAACAGCTCGAGTTCTTCCAACTGGCTCTGGAATATAAGATCGGGGACAGTGCTTGGCTTGGCATCTGGTCCACGTGCAGCCCTCTGTCTTCTCAAAGGCTGCTTCTGCAAGCGTAAGCCAGCGGGGTTACTGGGAGACGCTGGAGATGAGAGTGAGCCACAGATCTGGGGAGTCCCAAAGACTGTTTCCAGTGGAATGGCCAAGTGATGGAGGATGGCCTAGGAGGACCCAACACAGAGGTGGAGACCATGAGATCCTCTATCTTGTCATCCCAGTGACCAGCCAATCAGGCACTAGAGTCTCCCTCCAGGTCAGAAGGAATACAGGTAAAGCAGTTTTGGAGGCTTGGTGGACAAGTACCTCACCCCAAATCACACTGCCAAAAACTGAGAGAGAGGAGATTTGAACCCAGATCTCGCTGTCTCCAATTTCATCCCTGCATCCCTACGTAGGGAGACAGTGAATAGAGTGTCTTAATTGGATGACACTATTTATTAGCTCCTGTGACTCAACTTGTCCTCACTTGCAGACACATTATATCAGGTAAGCCTTGCAGGGACAAGGTACAGAGTTGAGGGTGGGGCGGGATTGGGGGAATCACAAAGGGAGTCGTGGATGCTGCCTGAGGGAGGGTGTGGCATTCAGGGAGGGCTTTTCAGGGAATGAGATGTTGACCCTGGCCTTGCAGGATGATTGAGTGTGTGCGTGTGCGTGTGTGTGTGTGTGTGTGTTGTTGTGGGGGTGAGGGATGGCTGAGGGAGCAACACGAGTCAAGGCTCAGAGGCATGCAACCTCGCTTACATAAAGAGGCAGGAGACAAGGCCAGGCAGGCCAGTGCATGGAGGGCCCCGGGATGCTGAAGGGTCTTCTGGGCTTACTGCTCCAGATGCCAGGCTGCTGCTAAAGCATTAGAGAATATCCATTCGGAGGCTTTCCAAGGCCGTGGGAGGTAGAAAAGGAGGGGAAGATTGTTTGAAGGGTCTTACACCCTCTGTTCTGGGGGAGGCTCACCATGACCCACTTTGGAGTGGGGGTGGGTGGTCATCCAACTCTGTCAGGCAGCCCAACAGCTGTCCTGTCTGTAGTGCTGGACGAGAGACAGACAACTCTGCAAAGATGCCCGGCAGAGCCTGAGGCGGTGGCGCATTTCCATGGGGTGGCATGTCAAGATGGGCGCATCTTTTCTGCCAAGATTAAGGATCAGGCCAAGAGCTGAGAGAGGAAGCTCTCATCCCTTCCTTCTGATAGAAGGTGGGCTCTCCTGTGGCTGAGGGGCTGACACAAGGCCACTCTGGCATTTTTGGTGCGTGAACTCAATTCAGCCCAATTACTAAGGACCCCGATCTTTCTTTCTGAGCACAAAATCATTCAGACTTCTTGAATAATAAGTCTTGGGCTTTTGGTTTCAGGGGACAGCAGGACCAAGAGATGAAGTTACAAAGTCCAAGGGGAGGTGTTAATGAAACCAGTTTTCCTACCCAAAGGGTATTAATTCAAAAGGTTATTAATTCTCAGCAAAGGGCAATGATTTTTCACCATGAGGACAGAATGAAATGCATCGTATTTTATTAAATGGAGATATGAGCAAGAATTTGAATAACTTTTCTGAGATAATGAAGAACATTTCTGCTGCCCTGTTCGGCTTTTCCGAGCTTATAGAGGGTCTCAGCTTGCCCTTGCTCCTGGAAGCCTGCTTCCAACCTAGCCTTTCGATTTCACTGGGTACCCTCCTGACTGTCTAAGTCGGAAGCCGGGGTGTCACCTCGCACTGCTGTGCCAACCTCTCGATTAGTCCAAAGCTTCGTGCTTCCTAAGCATCCCTAGAATCCTGCGCCTTAGTTCCTGTGCCTCTGTATCTTGCCTGGTTTATTGCAGCAGCCCCTAACTGGTCCTTCTCTCTTTGGCCTCTCCGTCCTCCTGCACACAGGTGCTCAAAGAGTCTAGAACAGAAATGACTATACCCGTTAGTGACTTTCAGCTTCTTGGTATTGCAGCCAAGGCCATCACCTGAATGATGATCCCTCATCCCCTACCTCCTCCTCTTTTCCAACTCCTGCTACCAACAGTTCCCAAATGCCCTTTTGGATGCCGGGATCTTTGCACCTCACCTCCTGCTGTGTTTCTGCTGCTCCATTCATTAAAATAGAATGGAAACTTCACGGTCTCCAAGAAGTCTTGTCATCTAGTCAGAGATAATTAGTCCTTGCTCTCAGCCCTGTGCTGCCTCCCTGGTCCTGATGTACTTGCCCTGCAGCTGGGTGATTTATTTGTCCGGGTGTGTGCTTCCTCCACCTGTCTGTGAACTCGTGGACAATAGCACTGGGCACAATAGTGGTGGTTGCTCAACAAATGTTAGGGAGCGGTGAGGTGTCCTGCTGGATCCAGACCTCAGATCAAAGGCTGGCGTTCAATCTTCAGCCATTTGTACATTGGACCTAATGTAGCTCATTTTCTTTCATTCGGAGACAGAAACACTCTACCTTTCTTCGTTTTAGGACAGCTGCCTCAAATGTTAAGAGGATCATATGAAAATAAAATAGGGATAAAAATAGTGCCTATCTCGTGAGATTGTTATGAGAAATAAGATGTTTGTAAAAAGCTCAGAACAATGCCTGGCATGTAATTAACATGTATAGAAGAGAGTGTTGTTAGAATAAGTACCAATTGGAGCATCTAGCATCTTGCATTTCTGATCAGTGAAATCCTTTCTTTCTGTGGAAATTCACCCCAGTTGTCCTCATAGGACCAATTCTGTCTTGTGTATATTTACTCTGGATTTAGCTGTGAAATAAGCTCCCGCCCAGGTGCCTGAGGCTTTGAGGCTTTTCAGGAGAGACCATGGAAAAAGAGTTGTCAGATGGAAAGCCCACGAACAACTGAGCCGAGCAGGCCCTCTCTCTTCTCCCATCCTGGGGGGCTTTAGCTCTCTTTAACATGTATGAGCGAGGAAGTTGTGTATACTGTATACAAGTATGTGCTCATTCATTTATTCACTTCTTCAACAAACATTTATTATGCATGTATTATGCCCCAGGCCCTGGCTGCGTACTAGCTGGAGGCAAAGAGGGCACATGGTTCCTGACTTTCCAGAGTCCCCAGGCCCATGCGGGGTGGGGGGAGGTGGTGCAAGCATGAAAACCAGCTATTAAAACTGGTTGCTGTGCTCCCATCTGCAATCCTAGCATTTTGGGAGGTTGAGGAGGGTGGATTGCCTGAGCTCAGGAGTTTGAAACCAGCCTTTGTAACAGAGTGAAACCCTGTATCTACAAAAAAAAAAAAAAAAAAAAAAAAAAAAAAATTAGCTGGGTGTGGCAGTGTGCGCCTGTAGTTCCAGCTACTTGGGAGGCCGAGGCAGAAGAACTACTTGAACCCGGGAGGCGGAGGTTGCAGTGAGCTGAGATCGCACTGCCCTCCAGCCTAGCAACAGAGCAAGACTCTGTCTCAAAAAAAAAAAAAAAAAAAAAAAATGGTTGCTGCATTGCAGTGGAGGAATACCCTGAGTAGGGGCTTTAAGGAAGAGATCAAGAGAAGATAAGGCATCTGTCAAGTCTAGACGGATGAAAGATTCTTTAAGGGCTCACAGCTATGAACCATTGTTAAAGAAAGTGGGGCTCTGGTGCCTATAAAAATAAGATTGGGTGGATGACATGAGTGCTGAAGGGCTGGTGTGGAGAAGATAGACTAGAATTATTTTGTGTAACTTCAAGAGTTAGGAACAAACAGGATGGGTGGTCACGACATGGAGAACATTTTTAACTTGAAGTAGTTGGCAAAAATTCATAGTTGAAGAACTTGAGACAGAGAGAAAATAAGGGCAGTACAGCAATAAAGATAGACATGTTAATATTAACACCCTAAAATGTGCGCTATGTGATACTACAAGGCTGCTGAAGACGGGCCACAGATTTTTTTCTGAGCTTCCTGTTGGCCACATCAAAGAGGGAAGTAGGATCAGTTATAGCATTCCTGGTGGCTAGATGCTCTCTCTTTCCTGGTCTTGAAACCCAAGATGGTTTCCCTATGTGTCGTTCCAAAAGGAGGTTACCGGGTGAGAGAGGGAGTGTTGTCTTGAAACCATCCCTACCAAATATATAACAGCAAGTTTTGTGTGGTTAACTCTGAAAGCCCTGTAATCTTCGATGAAACAGCAGCCACAGCACCGAATAGCATTTAAGTCACAGAAAGTCTATGAGAGATTCTTCACTATAATTGAGCAGCAGTCCCTATGGCTGAGGGAGGCAGGGGCCACTTCAGGTCACATTTAGGGGCGGAATGAATAGAGCCCTGAACCCAAGGGTCTGAGTCTCCATCAGAGCAGAGTCTGTTACTTATTTGTAGAACACGTAGAACCTTGGGCATCTTAGGGGAAGCGTGTGCCTTAGAGGACTCACTGTCGTGCCCACCCTCATACATTTACTGCAGCTTCTTTCCCCAAGTTTTAGCTTTGCATATCACCAGCTCTTGACTGGGCATCTCTGCCTGGACACTCTTTGGGCACTGCAGACTCAACAAGGCCAAACAAAATGTATTTTCCTTCTTCTTACCCGATTCTTCTTCCTGTCTTCCTACATTTCCTGTTGTGGTTCATAACACCATCATTCATCTCTGTGCTCAAGCTGGACAGCTTAAAGCTTATGCCCTGTCTTGCTTCTCTACTGGGTCACCATATACTGAGGACTCAACTTCAGAATTATCTTTTTCCTCTGCCCAGTGGCCTAGTCTAGGTTCTTAGCCTGTTTTTCCCTTCAAATCATAGGGTTGCAATAGACGTTTAACGGTTTCATATTTAATTTTACTTTTTTGTGGAATTAAGGCATGCTCATTGGATATAGGCAATTTGCACAATGCTGAAAATATTGTTAAACACAATATTTAGGACATGTCTTCATAATCTTATGGAGGTATTTGTTCCATAGATATTTATTTGCAGTGTCTATAATTGAGATCATGTTACATGAATGGTTTTAAATCCTTCTTCATTTATAATTATCATTTTATCATACCACCAAAAATTCTTCAAAACATACTTGGAAAAAGTGGCATAATTTATTTCCTTGTTCCACTATTGTTGAAAATTTATATGTTGTTTCAAGGTTTTCTTTGCCTTATGATAAACAATTCTCTGACGATAACCTTTAGGTATTAATATTTGTCTGAATCTATTAGTATTTTCTTAGTATAGTTTCCTAAAAGTAGAATCATTTACCTAGGTATGATCCTATTTATATCTCTTTATATACACATATATTTTCAAATTGATCTTCAGCATTTTTTTTTTTTAGATGGAGTTTCGCTCTTGTTACCCAGGCTGGAGTGCAATGGCGCGATCTCGGCTCACCACAACCTCCGCCTCCTGGGTTCAGGCAATTCTCCTGCCTCAGCCTCCTGAGTAGCTGGGACTACAGGCACACGCCACCATGCCCAGCTAATTTTTTGTATTTTTAGTAGAGATGGGGTTTCACCATGTTGAGCAGGATGGTCTCGATCTCTTGACCTCGTGATCCACCCGCCTCGGCCTCCCAAAGTGCTGGGATTACAGGCGTGAGCCACCGCGCCCAGCCGATCTTCAGCATTTTTTTAAGCTAATATATATTGAATGCTTTCTCTGTGCCAGGTAGTTTTCCAACAGTCTTATTTGTATTGACTCATTTAAACCTGGCAACTCTATGATGAGCTGTGAGGAAAGGATATGCTAGAGTTAGGAGTGAAGAAATTGGTTCCGTGTTGGATGAGCTAGAAGCAGCGCAGTCTCCAAGCATATCTTCTGAAATTGGAACTTTTCTCGTGTCTTCAGACGAGGTAAAGTCACACCAGTGATAAGAATCTGGGGATGATACTGTGGATTTAGGACGGGGAATATTAAATTGAGGCAACTGATCAAATCCATTAAGGGATTCAGCCCCTGTATCCAGGAAAATGGGTTGATGGACTAGGGAGGCTTGGCGTTGTCCTCTGTATGACAGTAAGTTACTAGGGGAGCAAGACAATCCTTAAAATTAGTCAGAAGGAGAAGCTGGGCCTAGCCATTACATTTCTAATGTTATTTCCTGCAGCAAGTGATTTTTCTATTTATAGTCAACTCCTAGGTTTGAGGGTTCCTGATAATTCATACAAGAAGAAATTATTACATTTTCTTTTGGGTAAGGACATCAGCAGATGGGTGACTGCAGGCAACTGAGGTGGGCCACCTTCCACGGGAGCGAACCAGGGGTTCTACTGTAGGAGACCTGGTTGGAGTCAGGATTTGCCTCCTGCGCATGATGCATGGGCTAGAGGCTGTTGCTCAGCTCAGCATTTGTTGAGTCCTTTCCATGTATTTGGCTGGTGCTGGGCACACAAGTGCATAAGAAAGAGGCCTCAGGTATTGCTGTGTCCCGACATGCTCATGTTTCGGTCAACGTGCATTATTTAATTTGCTAATGTGTGTGTGTATGGACTTTCGCTTTGTAAAGATCCACTGCTGAAAATATTCCCAGACCTGGCAGGTCCTCTGGAAGACCAAAATTTCATAATTGCCTTGAAAGCCCTCCAGGCTATGTCCTCTGCTCAGGGTGGAACAATCCTATGTGATAAATGTAGCCGCAGCTCTGTCCCTGGCTGCTGTGGTCAGGCCAATGATTTGTAGCTGGGCAATGTTGACTTCAGAATTTCTTTCACTGTGGAAGGATGGAAACATTTGTGTGGGAATTTAGTCGCTGCTGGACCTTAGGAATTCAGCTCCTAGCTGTTGCTGAGCTCCGTTTGGAGATAAGCAGATTCTGCCCAAGGCCATGGTGAGGAATGTTTCTCCCACTCCCACAGTCTTCAATTTTGCCCTGACCTGGACACCCCACCCTTCCATTTACTTATTTTCTTGAAAATACGTCAGAAATTTCTCAATAGTTACTAATGTTTGTGTTTTCCTTCACCTCCGGTGACACCCTAGCATCACTTCACTATAATATTGAACCTCAATTACCCAAGGTATAACTCATCCCTAAGGAGTCAATGAAGTGCTTTGTAAAGCCATGGTAATTTTTCAGGTCATTAAGATATTGTTTTGAACCCAGAAGAAATTCCTAAAGTTGTCTTGAGTGGATTTCTTTTACAGCTTTAGGTTCTAAAGCTGCCGAAATTAATTTGTTACCTTTTGGAGGCTACTATCGTCCCATCGTTTTTTGCATTCTTGTTTCACCTGTTCTTTGTTGTGGCGGTTTCTCTTCACCATTTTGTTGTCAAACAAGAAAGTGAGATAAGAGATGGGAGGAAAGCTACCTCTGATCTCATTTTCCTGTCTAACTTATTCTGTTTTTTTTTTTTTTAAGTCCATTTTTGCACCATACCACTGTAGCCTGAGGCCACAATTTCTTCTTTTTTGGATGACAGGGAATAAAGTAACTAGAGTCTTTTTTCTTGCCAAAAAGTGTTTTTCTTCTAGACTTTTAACTGGTACTCTACTGCACTTCTGGCTAGAATCCGAATGACTTTTTTTTCTTTTAAGAAATCTGGTTATGAAAGAATATGCCATTCAGAAAAGCTTTCCATTTGGACTGGGATCCTGTCTGGGGAAAGTGGGGCTTACTTTCCCAAAGCTGTTCCAAAGTCGTGGGCACATTCCCCCCTTTGTAGGTTCAAGGTGGGGTGAGAGAACTGAACAGATACCCTTAAAAGAAGATACCCGAGTGGCACGTAAGTACAAGAAAAGGTGCTTAACATCTTCAGTTACGGGAGAAAAAAATGCAAATTTAAAATACCAAGGGATATCACTTCTTTTCCTCTAGAATGGCTAAAATTAAAGACTGACAAAACCTGGTAGATCTCATAGATTGCTGGTGAGAACAAAAAATACTTACTTTGGGAAACAGATTGACAAGTTCTTTAGAGGTGAATGTACATTTACTATAGGACCCAGTAAACTCCAAGCCTAAGTGTTTACTCAAGAGAAATGGAAACATATGTCCACATAAAGTTTACAATGTTCATGGTACCTTTATTCATAATAACCCCAAACCTGAAACAACCCAGCTATCTATCAACTGGTAAATGGATAAACAAATTGTGGTATATCCATCCAGTGGAATACTACTCAGCAGGAAAAAGGAACAAATTACTGATACATGTGAGAACGTGGATACATCTAAAATGCATAGTGCTAAGGGAAGGAAGCTAGATTTAAAAGGCTGTAAATGATATGATTCCATGTATAGGACATTCTGGAAAAGCAAGACTGTCAGGATCTAAAGCAGATCGGGGATTTCCTGGGCCCAGGGAATGGGTTGGGGATTAACTAGGAAAGGGCAAAAGGGAATCTTTTAGAGAAATGGAAGTATCCTACATCTTGATGGTGATCTTGTTTACACAGGTGCACATTTTAAATTATTGTTGGAATAATGCACTACAGTCAAGTAATAATGTGGCTTCTCCACATTGCCCTGGATTTAGGACAAGCGGCAGAGGCTGGAAAGCAGCCTTTCTGTGGTAGTTACTTGTACAAGTCACGGCTGGGGCTGGCTGCTCCTGGTTTGCAGGCCTGAGAGGACAGGCTGCTTCTGAATTCTCTGGAGGTTGGGGTCAGTTGGCAGAGATAGCTCCATGACTGACTTTGAACCAAAAGACCAGGTCAGGAAGGAAGCCAGTCCTTGTGGAGCAGGGTCTCAGGGAGACTTGGCATGTCCAGAAGGCCTTCCCAGATTCCTTCAAGCCGGGGATGGCCAAGAGTTTCCTGGGGACTACCCTGTGGTGACCAAGGTGTCCAGTGAGAGGGTTAGAAACACAAGAGGTCTGGAAACCGGGCAGCATCATAGCCCCCAGCCTGCATTTCAAACAACCTGTACTTATTGAGGGATAATTCATTTTCCTTCTCTTATCAAAGAAGGATATAGATAACACCACTGATCTCCACTTCCAGTTCTCTGGAAGAGAATTCCATAGGGAAGCAAACAAAGTCAACATTCCGTTGTCTTGTGCAATATCATCTTTTACAATTTGTTGGAAAATTGCTGGGCGATGCCCTTCTCCCACTTGAACCATTGCTCCCCAAGGTCAGAAACCTCTTACTGGTAGTGATGATCTAGACTGCCTTCCTTATATCACAGAGGAAGAAACTGGGACCCTGTAAGGCCAGCTGACATATCCTAGACCATGCATCCAGGTAGCAGCTGAAGCGGAAACGCTGGGCTCCCCTGACATCCAAGCCAGCATCTTTCGACTATGCTGGAAGATGGAACTTCTGACTCTTCCCTGCCCCGTTCTGGGACTCTCCCTATCTCTGGTAAAGCTCAGAGGGCTTCCATGCCTCATAAAGGCTGAAGCCTCCAAGTAAGGCCCCTGGTCGGCACAAGAGGAAATGGGTCTTGAATCACCCCAGTTGACTGGGGTGTCCTCTTCCCTATGGGAAATACCCCCAAACAACTGGGGTGCCCAGGGTAATAAAAGCAGAGTCTTGTGATCCTTACCTTTTAAACATCTGGCAGAATTGCTGTCTGCTGGTCTCATCTTCAGACTAGACTTTTTCGCCCTTCCCTCCCAGAGATTACTCTAGGAGAATCTTTACTCAGCTAAGGGGGCTGTGATGCTGGCGTCTGACCACAGTTAGGCTGGGGGACGCTCCCCAGGAGCGGGACAATCACAGGCCCCTCAGCTGCTCTCACCGTGAGAAGTCTTGGCTTACAGTCAAGTTGCCAAGTGCTGTTTCAATTGGCAAATTAATCCCATTGCGTTCTTGTTCCAAAACTTTATTTGATGTATCATGACTATCTAGTTCGTGGCTTTGAGCTTCATTTGACCTTATCCTTCATTCTCGTATCAGACACCACTACAGAATTGCCAAGTGAAGCTTACAAGGAATAGAAGCAGGGGTAGGGGCGGAGGACCTTCGACATCACAGTCAAGGAATCTCGGAATATGCGAGTCCTAGCTCAGCCCAGAGCCAACCACCTCGTGAAGTTACTGCGAGCAACAAAGATCGTGGGTGCCCTGGCAGGTGCGGACAGGTACTGCTTTAGTATTTGCAGTGCTGGTGCCTGTAAAAGGAAAATGAGGGCCACTCCCTCCTCCAGGTCAGCTGCCAGAAGATGAACTGGGTGCCTTATACTCAGATGAGAAAAGAAGATGGCTGCTTTCTTTCCGGTCTGGACCCATGGATTGAAGAGACTCAAGACGGGTCCACATCCTGAGCGTGGCTTGTTACTGCGCGGCAAGACACGGTGCTGTGTAGCGGTTAGGAGCCTGGGCTCTAGCAGGGGACGGTGGCGCGTGCCTGTAGGAGGTTGAGGTGGGAGGATCACCTGAGCCTGGGAGGTCAAGGATGCAGTGAGCAGTGATTGTGCCGCTGCGCTCCAGCTGGGGTGACAGAGCCAGACCCTGTCTCAATAAATAAATAAATAAATAAATAAGAGACGTCTGAGCTCTGGCACCAGATTGCCTGGCTTAAATCTCAGCTCTGCTAATTATTAGCTGTGTGACCTTGGGCTAGTTACTTAACCTCTCTGTGTCTCAACTATGAAATAAGACTAACAGTAGTTATCTACCTTATAATTATTATGAGTGACAGCTATGCCCCCGAGATGTGTTTTTAGGCCAGAGTTAATCAGGCAAACAGAAAAGTCAGAGTGAGAGCAGAGGTGACCTGGGAATGCCTGCCTGTTCTGCAAGAATGTTGCCCTCCCTGGAGCTGGAATCCGGGCAAAGATAAACACTTGCAGCATGAGGAAGGCATCAAGCATTGACATGGCCAAACAGCCCAAGGTTATTCTTTTTTTTTTTTACGATGGTGTTTTGCTCTTGTCACTCAGGCTGGAATGCATGGCGTGGTCTCAACGCACTGTAACCTCTGCTTCTTGAGTTCAAGTCATTCTCCTGCCTCAGCCTCCTGCGTGGCTGGGATGACAGGCAGTAACTGTGGGTGAGGAGTGTGGGCTGAAGCACGTGGGATGTGCTCTTTGGGGCAGAGGTGTGGGGGCTGCCTGATGAGGAAATGGGCCTGATCTAGACCCTGAACCTCCCTACGGCTTCCCCCCGTGGGGTCCTGGGGCTGAGCGGGCTGGCTCTTGGGTATGCTTTTAGAGACTGAAGGCGTATCATGATCCCATTCATTCTTTTATTCATTCATCCACCAAACATTTATTAAGCACCTATTATGTGGCAGGGATTGTGCCTGATATTGTGATATCTAACAGTGACTAAGACAGAGCAGGCTTTCAAAAAGCTCATGGTCTTATGGTAGAGGCAAGTAAATAGACAACTGTCAGACAGTTTGGAGAGTGTTGTGTTGGCGGAAGAATAGGAGAGCACTTACCCAGCCATAAGGTGGCTGGTGTAAAGGCAGCCAGATGAACTCCGTTGGTGGGTAGTGCCGCCAGCTCCCTAGACAGTCTTGGGAATTTTAATCAAAGGCTGGTCCTGATGGGAGGGAAAGACTATGAAATGTCGGGGGAAGATGAGCTTATGTGCGGTCAGTATGGTCATCTCTAGACTCACAGAGGCTGAGGTCATGGCTGCAGCATGCACCCTGGACCCTTCAGCTTTCCTGAGACCCTCGGTGTTTCTCATCTTCTCTGAGACTTGCCTGACTCTGGGATCTGCAGCACAGCTGTTTCTATCCTATGCATATTAATTTCCTCATGAAGAAATAAGGAGGGGTTCAGTGACTGCCAAGGGCCACATTGGCTAAAAAAAGCAAACCAGGACCAGAATTCAATTTCTCTATACATCTAAGTTCTGAGACAATGATCCATTTCCGGGCATGTGCACAATTCCCCTAAGATATGCTTTTGGACTCATATCCTCCCTTCACCGCCATATCTGGAGGCCCAGCTGACTGCTGCCTGCCCACTTCAGACCACAGGCAGGTCCGCCAGCAGTTTCTAGGTTGCCATGGGGAGCAACGGCAGGGGCAGTGTAGTGGGGTGGGCGGGCACTGGCTTTGGAGCCGATTGGCTCTGTGTTTGTTGAACACTTACTAGCTGTGTGACTTGGGAGGCTTGCTTATCCAGTAGGGACTTCAACTTCCTTCTCCTACATTGGAAATAGGAAGACTGTCTCGTGGGGGTGGTAGTGAGAACGGATGAGGCTTGGTGAAATGTCTAGTCCAGGGCTTGGCATTCAATGCACTGTTTCCCTTTGCTTTCAAACCTTGCCTAAGATCTCTTCCTTCTCCTGTCTCAACCTAACATAGTTCCTTCTGGATACTCGTTGGTACTTACCCACCAAGGTCTTTGCCAGCCTCTTTGGTGCCTCTCTGTGAATTCTGTGCACCCGCTTTAGGTAGCACGCTGCCTCAGCTATGTGGCTTGGTGCTGTGCCTTTGTGCCAAGAAAAGGAGGCCCCTCTTTGGAGTGAGGATTTCAGCCTCCCATCTTCCATTTGGCCAGGTTGTTCTGAGCAGGAGAAATCGGCTGGCCTTAGTTGGTAGCTCAGGAGCCTACTTAGCTGAGTCCCTGCCTTTATGAGCTAGGGTGCTCCAGCTGTGGGGTGCTCTATCTGAATTAGGCAGCTCAAGGAGCCAAATCAGGTTGCAGGTTAACACTCTCTGCTAATGAGGAGATCACGGTCTGACTGCAAAACACACCAGCGAGAGTTCTGCCCTTACACCGCTGCTAAGGAAATCCTCATCCTCACAGCCTTCCTGATATATGACCTAGCCTTCTACATTTGCGAGCAGTGCCTCTCATGTATTCACATGCTGGAGATGCAGACTCCTGGGCGCCACTCCCAGAGCAGCTGATTCATTCAGGCTGCGAGGCCTGGGAATTTGCATCATCCCAAGGTGGCAGATCATTGTGAGAAGAAGTTGCCCCATGGTAAAGAATGTGAGTTTTGGAACCAGGCTGGGATCCAAAGCTTGGCTCTGCCACTAATGAGCCGCAATTCTGGGCAAGTTTACAGATGGTTTCCTCATGGGGTTGTAAGTAAATGAGATAAACGTGTAAAGTACCTCCCACAATGCCTGGTATATAGCAGGTTCTCAATGAATAAAGGTGGCCATGGTGGCATTGGTGGTAGTAGAAGTAGGGATTGATGTTGTTATTATAACATCTTCTTCCTTGAAGGGTTCTTCTGCACCTGATCAGTAACAGATGATGAGGAGACAGAATATCAGACAGGATAACTCTTTATGTCGAGGGTATCTGGGATCACCTTCATTTAAACAAATTAGATGGACCAGAAGGTCAGTGCTGAGAATCTTCAGGGCAAAGTCCAAGCCTCTAGGAAGGCAAAGGTCTCCTGTTTGGCCTTTCTCCAAAACACTGGCTTCAAAGAAGTACATGGGAGTGGGCTACTGGCACTCTCCCAGAAGGCCTTGCACCCCTGCCTCTGCCTTGTTTGGGGAGTGGGCTGTGCTTGCCTCTTTTGCTGGTTGGATGCCTAAAGGCATATGTTGGCCTCCTTGTAGGAGAGAAGAGAATAAAACATGACAGTGAGCAAGGAGAGAGTGCCAGTGACAGAGCCCAGCTTGCCAGTAAATGGCCAGGGGAGCTCTCAACTAAAAAGGACCGTGGGGGAAGATTTGTCCTATTTGATACTAAAGCACACCATAAAGATCCAATAATTCAAGCTGTATATACAGGAGCATGGGTGACAGACCAAAGAAGCAAAATAGAAACCCAGAACACCCCAATGCATAGATTTGAATGCAGTATTTGATAGAAGTGACTTCTCAAATTGGCCAGGTTGTTCTGGGCAGTGGAAATCTAATCTCTCAAAGAGCTGGGGTAAAGATGAACTTTAAAAAACAGTATTGGGAGATCTGGAAAAAGATAAAAAGATATAAGACCTATCATCATACCTCAGGAAAAACTCCAAATGGAGCCAATTTTTAAGTGAAATAGTAGGAATCATAAAATGACTAGAAGAAAGTATGGGCTAATTCATTTATAACCTTTTGAATAAGAATCTCCCTCTGTGATTCAAAATTCAGAAGCTGTTAAAGGTTGTTAAATTAGGCTACATGAAAGCAAACAAAAAACGACTGTATGACCAACTAAATGAAAAAAACACCATAAGTAGAGGCAAAAAATGAACAATAAAGTGACAAAAAGTAATTGCAACCTATAATGCAAAGGGCTAATCTCCCTGATAACTACAGAATCCCTAGAAATCAAGGAGAACAGGGCCAGCAACCCACAGAAAAATGGGCCAGCCGAGGACATGGGGAGCCATTTCACAGAAAAAGGAATACAAATGGCCCCTTAACGTATGAAAAGATCCTCAGCCTCACTTCGAGGATAAAAAATACAAGTTAAAACTATACTGAGACACAAGTCGCACCCAGCAGATTGGTAAACACTAAAAAACGTGATCACACACCTTGATGGAGACGCTGAAATGGAAAATGGTGCAACTCCAACGGAGAGGGATTTGGCAACAGCCTTGACAGTTCCAAATGCGTTTTCTGTTTACTCAGCATTTCGTGCATGGGAATCTGCCCTATGGCTATATCTGCACAGATACGAAATTAAATTAATACAAGGTCATTCATTGCAGGGTTGCCTATAATTGTAAAATACTGGAAACATCCCAAGTGTCCATCTAGAGTCTAGATAACTGAACTGGGACATATCCCTCAATGAAATACTTTGCTGCTTGACTAAAGAAACACTGTACTGATTTGAAAATATTTCTAGAATGTACTGCTGAGTGGCCAAAGTAAGGCGCAGAATGGTATCTAGAGTGTGATACCTTTTGTGGAAGGATAGGGGGGCATAAGTAAATAACTCCATGTTGGCTTTTGGCTGCATAAAGAAATGTTGGAAAGATACAGGTGAGATGAAGAGAAGTGGGTACTGATGGTGGGAGAGCCGGAGGAGGGCATGGATACAGACATCACAGGGTGGGGGTAAGATTTTGCAAATCTTTTATTTTAAAGTCTTTTAATTTATGAGCCATATGAGTATTTACTCCCTTAAAAATATTTCTTTCCTTGGCGGGGCACGATGGCTCATGCCTGTGATCCCAGCACTTTGGGAGGTCAAGGCAGGCAGATCATGAGGTCAAGAGATCGAGACCACTCTGGCCAACATGGTGAAACCCCGTCTCTCCTAAAAATGCAAAAAAAAAAAAAAAAAAAAATTAGCTGGGCTCGGTGGCACGCACCTGTAGCCCCAGCTGCTCAGGAGGCTGAGGCAGGAGAATCGCTTGAACCTGGGAGGCAGAGATTTCAGTGAGCCAAGATTGCACCCCTGTACTCTAGCCTGGCAACAGAGCAAGACTGTCTCAAAAAAAAAAAAATCTTTTAAAAAATTTCTTTATATTTTTAGAGACAAGGTCCGGTTCTGTTACCTGGGCTGGAGTGTAGTGATCCATAGCTCACTGCAGCTTTGAACTCCTGGGCTTAAGCAATCTTCCCTCCTCAGCTTCCCAAGTAGCTGGGATCACAGGCACATGCCACCAGCACCCCCTCCACTAGCTAATTTTTAATTTTTACTTTTTCATATAGATAGGGCCTCATTGTGTTGCTCAGGCTGGTCTGAAACTCCTGGCCTCAAGTGATCCTTCTGCCTCAGCCTCCCAAAGTGTTGGGATTATAGGCGTGAGCCTCTGTGCCCAGCCTAAAAAATAATTTTAAATAAAAAAGATCCCAGCTTGTTTCCTGCTTGCACTTTCCATGGTATCCATTTCTCTGGATGCTGTTGACTTACCCCTGCAGCCCCTTTATGCCCCAGAGAACTCTGGGAGTAGCTCTCTTGCTGTCTGACTGTGGGGCCAAACGGTCTGCTCACCTTGCCTGTCTTTTTTGGCTTACCTGTCTGCCTAGCTAGATGTTGACCTTCATGCCTTTAGCCACACCTTCATCCACCTGGGCCCTAGTGGCCCTTGATTTCAGCTATTTAATAGGTCAGGGGGTCAGTTTCATTCTGAAAGTAGAGGTGACCTGAGAGAGAAAAGGTGGGTCCCACAGAGAACTCCCCACCTAGGCCGCTTCCTCTCTGGCAGAACTGAACTCGGCAGATGGCAAAGTGCTTGGAGCCACCGGGAGCCAAGGTGCAGAGAATTCTGTGGAAGGAAGCTGGCTTGGAGCTTGGAAGCCGGGTAGCGAGGGCTGCTGGAACATAGAGGTGCCCGCTCATTTGGCAGGGGTGCCCAGTGCGAGAGGAAGCAGGGCTCCTCAGGAAGCTGTGTCAGACATCCCCCTCCTGCCCCAGGGCTTCTCAGAGGCCCTGGAGAGACTGATGCCTCCCCAGCAGCCAGTCCATCTGGGCTGGTGCTCAGGCAGCTCTGGGAGCAAGGATATTTTAGATGTGTCAAAAGTGACGAATGTTGGAAAGTGCCATGGGCATCTCTGGGAGCTCACAGTTCATGCTGGCAGCTAAGATGTGCCAAACTTTTTGGAAGAAACTGAACTCTGGAGGAAATTGGGCAGTCTGCTGTCCCAGATGTGGGTGGCAATGGGATGGGCTCTGCCAGAGGACAGAGCCCTGACGTCAATAAAGACGGGGCTGGGCTGTAGCAATGCCTGAGGTCTTGGCAGAAGGGCGTGGCATTCTGAGAGGCCAGCAGGGGCAGGAAGGAGCAGAAGCGTGTAGATTTAGAAGTGGGCAGGGGCCTGAGGTTGGAGTCAGCAGAACTTGCAGCCGGCAGCAGCGGGGGCTGTGGAGCTCGGGCCTGTTCAGTTCCGCTAGCCAGGACGGAACAGCGGCAGCAGCCAGAGCCAGCCTGAGGCTGGAGGTGAGCCCGGGGCCTTCGCCCACAGTAAGGCTGGAACAAGGCTCCAGTGTGTCTGGATGTGAAAACACCACAGGGAATGTGTTACTAGAATTCAACATCTACCCCAAATATAATGCATCCTAAGAGGAGGGTGCCTTGGTGTTCTGTTTGCAGCATGGCCTTGGTTTGCATGTAGTGTCACTGGTTCTCTGCCTCTGCAGGGAGATGGCTCATCCCATGCTACCCAGCCAGGGAGGTGGCTCATCTCAAGCTGGGGTTGGAGGAAGCTGAGGCAGTGGCCGGGATAGGGTGTGTAGGATCAGGCTTAGGTGAGTCACAGGGAAGGAAGAGAGTCAAAGAGAAGGGATCCTAAATATGGACTAGTGGGGTTGTGGGGTGGTGAGGGCACAGGACCCAGCTGGGCAGCCCAGCCTGTCTTCTGCTGCACGATGAATGGGGCTGGGGTGTCAGGAATGGATGGAGAAGCTAGCACCACTCCACCTGCCCCAGGTGCTTTCTGGTGATGACACACACTCTCTTCTCATTATTGTTCTTCACCACCTCCTGCTTCCCTGCAAACTCCCACAACCAGGAAGGAAAGAAAGAGAGAGAGAGATGACAGAGAGAGTTCCGAGACATCTTTGTCATCCTCCCCATCATGATTATGATCATCGTCATCCAGGCCTCGACTTCTTATATAACCTGCTTAACTTGTTGAGGACTGAACTTGTCTTTCCACCTCCTACCTCCAACCAGCTTTTGCTAACTTCCTCATTCTGCTCACACATCCCTCTCTTCCAGGCACTGGCTCACCCCACTGAGTCATCTTCCTCTCCCCCTTCCTCTTTCTTCCCTCCTGCTATCAGCAACTCTCTGTAGCATGAACGCCTGCAACTGCTTCCCGGGAGGATCCATCCGCTTCCAGTCCCCTCTGTTCACACGCTCCCCATTCTGTAACACGTGGCTCCAGCCATGGCTGCCTGCAGGTCCCGGCTGCCTCTGCGCTTCTGCTCCTGCGTTTCTCTCTGCTTGGAACCTCTCTTCTCTTCCTACGCCTTAGCTCCCAACCTCGGAGGAACAGAACGTGTGGACAGTTCTCCTGACAGCTGGTCAGGGGAGAGGCCCTCCTCTGTGCTCCGCAGTCCCCTGTGCAGACCTGGAGGGTGGGGCTGTTTGTTGACTTGCCCGTTTCATGACCGGGCTCTAAGCTGTTCATATCTTACGCATCCACGTGGTCCCAGCACAAGGTCTGCACAAAGGTGGGTTATCTGCTGAAGTGATTTAACAGGATAATTCATTTTTCTGCCCTTTCCAGGGAAAGATTTGCTCCAGTGAGGCAATACCAGGAGGAAGGGGAGAACAGAGGCAGGGCCTGCCCTCTTCACTTCTAATACCCACAGTCCCCGTCACACGGTCAGGAGCCACTGGCCACGAACACAGCAACCCTGGCCTCTGTCTGCCCTCTAGGATGAGCTGAAGAAAGGCACCAACAGACAGCAAGCGCGTTCTGGGTAGTCTTTGGAATCATGACGGTGGTCCTTGCTTCGCCCTCGTGGGAAAGCCCTCTAGAGCCCAAACCAGCATCCTTCTCCCTCTTCCCTTCCTCTTCTAGAATTCTTCATTTATTTTGAGCCTTGTAACTCAGTCTTTAAAAACTCCCTTTGTGAAGGCTTTTCTGATCTCCAAGTGTTTCTCGTGATATTAATAGAAGTTACGGGGAAAAAGGAATTTTGTGACCAAATAAATTTGGGAAATGTTGTATTAAGCAACATTAATCAGGCTTCCTGCTGGCCCGAGAGAAGCAGCTACCATGCATTTCATCTCTGGTAGGGGCGGATGACACACGGAGGCTCTCAAACTCAATTACTTTGGAGCAAGCCGCCCCTAGCCTCTGTATTTCCCTTTTTGACCAAGCATCTCTGGGACTGATAGTCCAGAGGGCACTGTTGAGGAAATTCTGTCTGGGCAGCTTTTCAATGGCCTTGTACGCTGCGGAGCTGTGCCTGCATACTCCTCTGTGTGCTGGGGCTTCAGTCCTCGCTGAAGCCAGGCCAGTCCTTGCTGCTCTAATGGAGGGCAGAGGCCGGCGCACTTGAAGAGCAGAAATGTTTCTAAATAGGTCCATCTGATGGTTTAGACAAGTGCTCTAGGACCCCAAGCCCAAGGATCTTGTGGAGCGACTTTGGGGGCTGCTATGGGAGATGGGAGAGGACACGGAGGATGAAAGTGTGGGTTCCTGACTGCCCACCTCGTGTGAACCCAAACAAAGTTGCTTTTATGTTTTAACATTTTCTGCTTGAGATTCTGTTTGTAGGAAGGTTTCCATGGCTGACACGCATTCAAAAACCAGAAATCTAGACCAATCACTTCATTTAACAGATGGGAAAACAAAACAAAACAAAACAAAACAAAAAAACCAAACAGCCTCAAACCTGAGGTGCCGAAAAGCTAAAACACACATCAATCAATCAATCAATCACATAACTAGATCCTGGTTCTAGAGTTTCCGACATAACTAGATCCTGGTTCTGGAGTCCAAGTTTCTGGACACGCTGTCTTTCCGCACACTCACGCACTGGTTGACTTCCTTTTGACTCTGCCAGTTTCTAAAGAGAAGAAGAAAAGATAGCAGGGAGCAAATAGCAGTGAAGATATCAGGATCAATCCACCGAGAAACAGCGGGGGAAAGGGAAAGGGAAATCCCATCTGCCCCCCGTCTGATCTGTTTCACTGCAGTTCTTCTTATGCTCCACCTTCAAATGTAAAGACACGGATGCTAAGAGCAAGGGCTGCTGATGCCAAGAATAACTCTGGAGGAGACACAGTGCAGCACCCGAGTCTCCAGTGAAATGAACTGTTTAATCCAAACTGCACTGTTCTGTAAATATTCAGTCTATTGATGAAGAGCTCTGCAAACAGGGGCAGCTCCTAAGCAAGCCTCCGGAGAGAACCTGGAAGGAACTGAAGAAGACAGAGAAAGATGGCAGGTGTGCCTGTCTTCGTGGTTGGGTGGGAGGACTTACATATGCACTGTGTTCCAGGCATGGGAGGTGAGGCGGGGCGGGGGGAGGGCGGCAGAGAAATTCAGAGTAGCTCTCTTCGTCCTTTGCTTTGCCTGGCTGGCTAGAAGTGTAGTTCTTTTAGTTATAATGATGCAAATACTTATTATTCCCTTCCTGCATGTCCTGTGTAGTTTATTAACCTCTCACAAAATGCTCTAAGGTAAGCAGAGCCATCCTCAGGGCTGAAACTTAAACCCAGACAATTTGGCTCCTGAGTCAGCATTTTTTTCTTTTCTTTCTTTCTTTCTTTCTTTTTTTTTTTTTTAAGGTGATGAATCCTAAGTGCATAGCTCTGTGAGTATCGTGAGTGTCCAGTGTAGCCACCACCAAGATAAAGGCAGAGGACGTTTCTGTTCTCTGAGACCTGTCTCCAGGCACCACCCTCACGAGAGGTAACTGTTGTGACTTCCATCACCGGAGATGAGTTTTGCCTGCTCTTGACCTTTGAGTCAGTAGATTCATATAGTAGGTGCTCTTTTGGGCCTGGCTCTTCTCACCCAGGACTAGGTGAGATTCATCCATGTTGTTGTATGTGCAGAGCCTGCATCTGAACTCCTCTGCCATTCTGCCTCTCATCACATTAACTAATTCCATGTTGCCCTCCAGAAATGTTGCCTTGGAAAGTGGCTTGGGTTTTGCAGAGTTGACTGGGCCTGAAGGAGTGGAGTGAGAACACAAAAGGTTAAGTTCGGAGGGTGGCCCAGAAGAGAGCTTTTTAGGTAACTCTGGGGCTGTTCTGTCTCTCACAGCCAAGTTCCAAGGTCCCAGACTCGCTGCCGTCAGCACACGTTGCTCTTTTGATTTTGTTTCTCCTTTTACAGAACTAACTTAATCACTGCTGCTTTCTCAAACACGTGGACAGCATTCTCAGGCGTCATTTAGGGCAGTGGTTTTCACCTGAGGGGTGAGTTTGCTCTGCTGTTAATCCCCCTACCTTGGGACATTTGGCATCATGGCAATACCTGGAGATATTTTTGGTTGTCAAAACAGGGGGCAAGGAGAGTGCTCCTGACATCTAGTAGGCAGAGGCCAGAGATACTGCTAAACGCCCTTCAATGCACAGGACAGCTTCTCACAACTAAGAATTACCCAGCACAAAATGTCAAGTGTGCTGTTATCAAGAAACCTTGGTCTAGGGTCAACACAGGAAGTTGGTGGCTATTCTCTTTTCTGATACAGCAAGGGAGGAGGCCGAGCAGAATGAAAAGAGCTCTTGACCAAGAGTCAGAAGATCGGGTTCAGGGCCCCACTTTGCACCGATAGCTGTCTGACCACATTAAGACGATTTACCCTCTACAAGGCTGATTTCCTCATCTGTCACTTAGGAGCTGTGACACCTGCCTTTCTTTTTTTTTTTTTTTTTGAGACGGGGTTTTGCTCTTGTTACCCAGGCTGGAGTGCAATGGCGCGATGTCGGCTCACGGCAACCTCTGCCTCCTGGGTTCAGGCAATTCTCCTGCCTCAGCCTCCCGGGTAGCTGGGATTACAGGCATGCGCCACTACGCCCAGCTAATTTTCTGTATTTTTAGTAGAGACGGGGTTTCACCGTGTTGACCAGGATGGTCTCGATCTCTTGACCTCGTGATCCACCCGCCTCTGCCTCCCAAAGTGCTGGGATTACAGGCTTGAGCCACCGCGCCTGGCCGACACCTGCCTTTCTTACTTGATTCTGTTGTCGGAATCACAAGTGAGAATGTTAGTGGAACCTCTTTGAAATGCTTACATGTTATTATTATATTTGACTATGACAACGAATCAAACTTATATGGGTGTTTCTGTGTCTAACGTCAATGGAAGAATGGTTTCGGCAGAGTTTCTGTTTCCCCGTGTTCAATTTCCAGAGTCATAGCCTCCTTCTCACATTTGTGTGGGAAAGGAGCTCACATACAAAGGGTGTTTCCTGGAACTGTGGGCAGGGCTTCAAACATCCCTGCAACTCTCTAAGCCTGCAGCTCTCCACACTAAAACTCGTCGTCCAGAAATTCTCTTTTAAATTCTTGTGAGACCTCTGATGGGGTTTGCTCCAGAAAAGCAAGGCATTTTTAGCGCTGAAACTTGGATTTTATTGTGTCACTCACATAAGAGGCTTAGCACTGTCGCCCCTCCTGGGTGGGTGAGGATATGCAGTGTTACAGCAACGTCAGTCGGATGGAACATTGTTGAGTTGGATGTGCTGTGTCACACAGTGGAAAGGGGGCACAACTCTGTGAGAGGCAAGAGCCCTGGTGCTGTGCAAACTGGCACCACGGTAGCATTAGGTATTTGTTGAAACCTTGGGGAACTTTGCCTTGTGAATACACGGGAGGGTGAGCCGAGGCAGTAAACGGCTCTACCCCATCACAGTTGTGGAAGGGAGAGTCAGTAAGGAATTGCATGGGACACGGATAGTTTATCATTATATTGCAATCATTAACAACATAAACAGTGTTGTTTGGAATCAAGGGGCAAATCTGCGCTACACTAAAGGCTGTTCTGGTCCCATCTAACGAAGTTGTTTTTTGGGTTTTTTTTTTCGAGACGGAGTCTCCCTCTGTTACCTAGGCTGGAGGTCAGTGGCGCAATGTCAGCTCATGGCAACCTCCGCCTCCCAGGTTCAAACGATTCTGCTGCCTCAGCCTCTGGAGTAGCTGGGATTATGGGCACATGCCACCATGCCTGGCTCATTTTTTTTGTATTTTTAGTAGAAATGGTTCTCATTGTGTTAGCCAGGATGGTCTCGATCTCCTGACCTCATGATCCACCCACCTTGGCCTCCCAAAGTGCTGGGATTCCAGGCGTGAGCCACTGCGCCGAGCTCCATCTAACAAAGTTTTAAAGCAAGGCTCAAAAGGGTCAAACTGTTTCCACGTAATTTAACCGCACCCCAGGACAAAGATGAAGAACATTTAAAATAATGTAGGAATATCTGGCACCAATTAGGTAAAATTCACAAGCTAGTCAAAAATTACCAGGCATGCAGAGAAGCAGGAAAATACAACACATAATGAAGAGAAAAATCAATCAATCAAAACCAACCTAGAATTGTTACAGATGGTGAAATTAGTCAACAAGAACATCCAGACATTTCTTACATTTCATTTGTTCAAGATGGTAGAAGAACATGTAAGCATGCTAAGAAGAAATATGGAAGACATAAGAAGTCTACACTGAACTTCTAGAGAATGAAAAAACAATGTCTGAGAGATGAAGTCCATTGGATGGGATGAATAACAGATTACACATTGCAGAAGAAAAGATTAGCGGACTTGAAGGCACAGCTGCAGAGACCATCCATATGAAACACAGAGAAAAAAGACGAAAAATAAATTAACAGAACATCAGGGAGCTGTCGGGGAATTTTAAGAGGCCTCATATATGTGTCATTGAAGATTCCAAAGGAGACAAGAAAGAGACCAGAAAATATGCCTAAAGAAATAATGGTGGAAAACTGTCTAAATTTGATGAAAACACTGATGTGTAGATCCAAGATGATCAATGATCTTGAAACAAAAACAACGTGAGGGAAACAAGGTACAGAGTAATCAAATTGCTGAAAACCAGTGATAAAAAGAAACTCTTTGGAAAAGCCAGAGTAAAAAGCCCTACTGCATACACAGCAACAAAGAGAAGAATTCAACAGACATCTCCCCAGAGAGAAGGTCTACTAGAAGACAGTGGGGCAGCACCTTTAAGGTTCAAGCAAAGATGTGCAGCAAATCCCATTGCCCTGGGCTCCTTGTATGTTGGTAGATATTGGAACAAAAATCTCATCCTCGAAGCTTAGCTAGGTGTCAGCAAGAAACACGGAGCACTGATATGCAGTGGTCTGACGATGATTACAGCCTCGTGTTTGGACTTATGAGAGAATAAACAGGAAGTGAGACGAAGTAATGGAAAATTTCACAGTGATACCAAGAAGAGATCCGAGCTCTAGGACATACTGAATACCTATTTTCCCTTAAAAGTGTCTTCCTCTACTATCTGTCCCCAGCTCGATGAATGACATCCCCAAGCCATGAACTTTAGGCACCTGTGACCCCTTCATTTCTCCTACCCCATTGCCAGCCAGCTCATTGATTTTTCTCAAAAATGCCTCCATTTCCTTTTCTTGCTCTAGATCTAATTCCGACCCTCATAACCGCTCACAAACTCTCTATTTGACCCTGGTAAAGTTATACTACTCCTCTGGGTCTGAGTTTGCCCCTTTATAGAATAGGGATTGGCTGATGGTCTCCAAAGCCCCTTTTGGTTTTTTAAAGTCTGGGTTTCAGAGACATTTTGTGATATATGTAAAGACCTATTTTGTATCACACTAATGAAGCTTGATTCTGATGTGGTTATATCCAGAGGGGAGGAGGTTATAAGTTATAAATGTGCCCTGCGCATAGGAGCTGCTCTATGATATTTGCTGAGTAAAGAAATGAAAGAGTTTAAACCAAAGCAAAAAAAACAAAAGCCCATTCCTCCTCCAGATAGCTATATTCTGTAGAACAGGATCAAGTTTGTGGTAGGCTGAATAACGACCACCTCCAAATTTGTCCACATCTTAATCCCTAGAACCTAGAACATGTTACCTTACATGAAAAAGGGACTTTGCAGATGTGATTAAGTTAGGATCTTGAGATGGGGAGGTTACCCTGGTTTCTTTGAATGGACCCAATGTAATCACAAGGGTTCTTGTAAGAAAGAGGCAGGAGGGTTAGAATCAGATAGAGAAATTGGAAGATGCTATGCTGCTGGTTTTAAAGATACAGAGAGAGGCCGCAAGCCAAGGAATGCAGGTGGCCTCTAGAAGCTGAAATAGGTGAGGAAATGGATTTTGTTCTCAGAGTCTACAGAAGAAACACAGTTCTGTTTGACACCTTAATTTTAGGACTTTTGACTTCCAGAACGGTAAGATAGTGTCAATTTAAGTAATTAAATTTGTAGTAATTTTTTACAGAAGCAATAGGAATACACAGCCTTATTTCTGCATTAACTTTTTAATTTTTTTGAGATGGAATGTTGCCCAGGCTGAAGTGCTGTGGCATGACCTTGACTCACTGCAACCCCTGCCTCCTGGGTTCAAGCTAATCCCTTGCCTCCGCCTTCCGAGTAGCTGGGGTTACAGGCATGCGCCACCTAATTTTTGTATTTTTAGTAGAGACGGGGTTTTACCATGTTTGCCTGGCTGGTATCAAATTCCTGACTTCAGGTGATCTGCCTGTGTTGGCCTCCCAAAGTGCTGGGATTACAGGCATCAGCCACTGCACCCAGCCTGCATTAACTTTTTATACTTACTAGGAAAGACGTTTAACCTTTCTCAGTCTCTGGTCTACTTTCAATCACATAGTGTTAAAAATGTCTTCTATATGAAGTAAGGGTACAATGAAATAGTACATAATCCTAGTTGAAATAATATAAAATATCCCTTATAATACCAATACTTCTGGTACTGCTAATGCTTTGCAAATGCCTTAAGGACATGGTTTGGCTTTAATCGCTAAACAATCTTATGGAGTGGTGATTGCTATCCACCTTCAATAGATGCTAAAGCAAGACTTAGAAAGGGCAAGAAGTGTGCTCAGCCACGCAGCTACAAAGTGAAAGAGCTGGAATCCCCATTCTAAACAGGTGTTCTGGCTTTTTTAGTTAGGCCGGTGATGATAAACTTGGTGCCAATGGGGGCTTTTATGACGATGTTTATTACTGTACCACTCTGTTCTCATCCTCTCCTCATGCCTCTTTCCTGTAACAACATCTGATTGCTTCACCCATCATATTCCAGCCTGTTACCAGCTCATCACAGAAATGATTGAAATGCTACTAGTTCTGCATTACAGCTTTCTGGCTGGGTGAAGTTGGCAAAGGCTGCGGAGATGTTTGTGTATCTAAGAGCACATGGCCCAGAGCACATGGCCACAAGGTTTGGAAATGGAAACACCCCTCCCACCACACCCAAGAGAAATGTGCATGGTGAGGAGTTCCGGGATTCTCAGCCTCTTGTGAGTGGGGCCAGGATGTAGATGCCAGCTGCCTTGGGGTTTCTCCAGAATTCTCAGCTGCACAACAGTGAACTAAGGGGGTTGGGGCAGGTGTGGCATTGCAACACCTTATCCTTCTGTTTGAGGGACCTGCTAAGGTTTAAGTAGTCAGTTTTCCAATCCTCATCCTCCTTCTTTCATTTACCTGTTTCCTCTTCCTTTTTCTTCCCGTCACCTTTGATTCTGAATGTTTCCCTCCATTGTTCTGAGGTCTGTTTGTTTTTAGGGGGCTGGCTTGGCTAACAGGAGATAGGACCAAAAGGGCTGGCCCTGCATGAGCTCTGCTTTCTGCAGCCCAGAGCAACGGCTTGCTTTGAAGATTGTTGAGAATATTTGGATTAATAACAGTTGTTCTATTATTTTCCCTCATTTCTGATCATCAAAGTGCTCGGAAGGTTTGAGCTGGTGCAGAGTTTCTTCTAGTTTGTCCTTGGGAGCATGTGTCTGGAACACGGTTGATTTAAAAATGTTTTCTGAACCCTTGTTAATGGGGCGGGTTGCAAATTCACATCAAGGGAGTGTCATCTTTCAAAACAGCTTCTTGGCAGAAGGGGATGTGGAATTTTAGAGAACTCTGAATCTGTTAAGTGTCCATTAAATGAACTCCTTGATTCCAGGCTGTGCTGAGCGGAATCTGGGGACCGTGGGCTGTGAATAATTGACTTCCTCAGTGGCAGGATGCCTGAGAAAGGTCAAGCGTCCTTTGGGATGAAACATCCATCAGTTTGGAGGAGGGTTTTTGCTTTTTTGTATTCCTCTGTGTCTCCTTTTCTATGTACTTTTACTTTTTTTTTCTGTTGAGGCTTTGTGTTTTGCCCAATATAATGGAGATGAAAGCCCAAGCTTTTGTACTGGGGTCTGGAGGATGTGTGTGGAACGACCCTCATTGTCACAGGTCATCATTTTATGGCTGTCATCCTTCCTCACATTGACTGTAAGTGCCTTGAGGAGAGGGGTTAGGATTTTACCTTTCATCTCCTTTCCCTGGCTCTACCTTCTTGTTCCAGTGGTGCTGTTGTTCAACCCCTATTTGGCAACTTATTCCAGGGCGCTTACGTCTGCTGAGGCTCTGACCCTATGACCAGGCCAGTTTAAGATGAGTGGGACAGGTGTGAGACTCCATCTGCCTTCCTGAAAGACCGCTGGATCTGGAGATATTACCCTGTGAGCTGTGATCCCTGTGGCTTTTCCAGGTAGTCTCACAGACCCAGCTGGCCCAGGCCAGCCTTCTCACTTTCTCATATTGCCTCTGGTTCAAAGGCCCTGTCCCCATTTTTCACATCTGTTCCTGCCTCTGACTTGGATGGACTTTGTCTCTTAAAAAGCAAAAACAAACAAACAAAAAACCAAATAAAACACTGCAGAAAACTTAGAGAAAAAACGACCAGATGCAGTGGCTCATGCCTCTAATCCCTACACTTTGTTAGGCTGAGGTGAGTGGATTAACTGAGGTTAGGAGTGCGAGACCAGCCCGGAAAACGTGGTAAAACCCCATCTCTACTAAAAATAGAAAAATTAGCCTCTAGTCCCAGCTATTCAGGAGGCTGAGGCACGAGAATTGCTTGAACCTGGGAGGAGGAGGTTGCAGTGAGCTAAGATCACACCACTGCCCTCCAGCCTGGGGCAACAGATTGAGACTCGGTCTAAAATAAAATAAAATAAAATAAAAAAAAGAAAAAGAAACTTTAGAGAAAACACCAAAAAACACCAGAGTAACCAACATTACCTGTATTCCTGTAATCAGAGATAACTATTATATTATGGTTATGCTTTCCTTCTAGGTTTTAAAATGTAGTATATGTCTCCATGTGTATGTTTGAGCTTAATTTTGTGTGTGTCTGTGTGTGTGTATCATTTAGAATCCTGATTTTTTTTTTTTTTTTGAGACAGAGTTTTTGCTCTTGTCGCCCAGGCTGGAGTGCAGTGGTGCATGATCTTGGCTCACTGCAACCTCTACCTCCCGGGTTCAGGCGAGTCTTCTGCCTCAGCCTCCCGAGTAGCTGGGACTACTGGTGTGCGCCGCCATGCCTGGCTAATTTTATTTTGTATTTTTTTTGGTAGTGACGGGGTTTCACCATGTTGGCCTGGATGGTTTGGATCTCTTGACCTTGTGATCCACCCGCCTAGGCCTCCCAAAGTGCTGGGATTACAGGCGTGAGCCACCGCGCCCGGCCAGAATCCTGATTTTATAACTCAGTGTTTTGTCTGGAACATTTCCCCATGATATCAATAATTGGCGAGAGAGAATTCTAATATGTGGTTGTATCAGAATTACAATATTTGACCAACCCTTTACTACTATAATTTAAGTTCAAACCACTGTTTTTTCCAAATGTAAAACACACTGTGATACAATCCTATTCACAGACCTTTCTCTGCATCCCAGATAAATTCTCTTTGAATGAATTCCTGGAAATGAAATTACTAGATTAAGTGACATCAACTTTTAAAAGACTCTTGATACCTATTGCCAGTTGTCTGTTATTGCCAATCTAGGCTTTGCTCATGCAAACCAACAGGGTGCCCTTGTCTTCTGGACACAGTGGGTCCTACTAGTCATATGTATAGGTCTCCCCTGAGAACTTGCCTGGGACGTAATCCTTGGAGTATGGTATTTATCATTCATGTTCCTGCAGCATCTGCTGCCATCCCTGGAGAGCCCCATGGTAAATGCAGTGGAATGAATTATTGCCTACGGCTCCTTGAGTTAGGGCCTGGTGGGTAGTGAGGATTCAGTATCTCCTTTCAACCACCCTCCCTCTGCAGGCAGATCCCTGAGACTGAGAGGAAAGGATAAGAGAAAGGAAGGATGCCTTTGAGTTGAGTGAACAGCTGATAAGTCTTAGCTGGATACATGCCAGAATTACACAAGACTGTGGATAATCATTTAATTTGCATTTCGTACCATTTCACATAGTTGAGAAGAAAAACATAGGAGGTGGAGTCATGAGTCCTGGATTCTAGTTTTGAGTATTCCAGGCATTAGCTGAGTGATATAAGGGAAGTCTCTTAAGCTATTTGGGCCCTAGTCTCTTCATCCATAAATATATACAATAATAATGGCTTCCTGGTGTGGTTGCTGAGCTGCTGACATGAGACATCATCATGTGTCAACACTTTGTATACTAAAATGTATTTCCAGAGGGAAGTGCTGTTATCCTCACCAACTTCATGTGGAACAATGTGCATTATTTGGCAATGTGTCACTCTTGCTGAGAGGTCCTTTCAGGACATACAACGATCTTATCTTTTGCAGCCTGATGAGCAATCCTTTTGCATGTGCACCACTAAAGCACAGCTTCATATATTGTGATTATGTTTCATGAAACACCTGTTACTTTGTAAGAAAACATAAGATGACGGTCACTCTAATGATGAACATCAAATTTATGCTTCACCTCTCTGTTCCTTTTTGTGTGCAGATAATGAGTGAGACTTTTCAAAACCCTTCTGAGTGGCAGTTAAGCTCAAGCCATGCGGTATCACCCAACAATGCACACAAGTCAACTGAAGCGATGGCAAGAAGAGCACTTTTTATCAGCGTCAGAATCGTGGCCTAGCCAATAGCCTTTGTAAGATATATTCCAAATTCAAAGATATTAAATAGGAACAACAGTGGACATTACAACTGAGGAAATAAATTTCCTATACCAGGAGGTGAGTCCTTGTCATGTGTGTCTGCCACCCTGTGCCCAGCACCTAGCACAATGTTGACATTAAGAAGGTACTCAATACATATGTGTCAAATAATGGAGAAAGCAATACAATTCTGCACGTGCATATTGTATTAACAGTGGAACTGGTTAAAGTCTTATGGGAATAAAATAGTATATAAATAGCTTCTTTTTCTAACTTCTTTTTTTTTTTTTTTTTTGAGACGGAGTTTCACTCTTGTTACCCAGGCTGGAGTGTAATGGCGTGATCTCAGCACACCACAACCTCCGCCTCCTGGGTTCAGGCAATTCTCCTGCCTCAGCCTCTTGAGTAGCTGGGATTACAGGCGCGCGCCACCATGCCCAGCTAATGTTTTGTATTTTTAGTAGAGACGGGGTTTCACCATGCTGACCAGGATGGTCTCGATCTCTTGACCTCGTGATCGACCTCAGCCTCCCAAAGTACTGGGATTACAGGCTTGAGCCACCGCGCCTGGCCTAACCTCTTTTTTTTTTTTAATGATCCAATAGAACCAATGGTATAAAAACCTATTTCTTCTAAATTTGTTTAATTGGTGATACCAGTTATAAGAATTACAAATGTGACTGGTCAGTATAATAGTAGACATCCACTGGCAGCACTCCTTTCATATTATGTAATTTTGTATAGTAGTTGTCTGTTTCCAAATACAGATGTGAAATAACTAGTAATAGGGACAGAAGTGATTCTTGGTCACCAAGCAGGGTAAATTTGGGAGTACAGGAAACAATTTCATCTATGTAAATGATGTGGCAAACACTGAGTATACAGAGAGTCCTGGCTTACTAAGGAGTTGGTAAGCCATAGTATGGCTATTATACTTTAGAAAGGCATAAAAGAATATGGACTGTGTTGGTGATGTGGGAAGTGAATTTTGCAGGGAAAAATGGAAAAGTATATGCACAGAACAACTATTAGGTTAGCACATGGTCATTTAATCCTTACAGAAATTCTTGGAGTAGATAGCATTGGTTCATTTTGCAAATGGGGAATCTGAGACTCAGAGAGAGTAACCTGCCTGTAGCTAGCAGGTAGTTGCTCCAGGATTCCAATCTGAGTCTTCTTGATTCTACAGCAATTGCTTTTCCAACCACTCTATGCTTACTCAGAAAACCTGAGAGTTTTGGAACGTCTAAGAGGCATTAACGAACACTTAGGAAGACTGGGACCAGCCTTGAAATTGCAATGGAGAACGTGGCTCATCATCTGAGGAGGAGTCAAGCTAGTGAACTCGATTGATCCTATTCTATCTAAACCATTCACAGGGGATTGATATAATTCCCAGACAACATTGAGGAGAATGTGTGGATTTGGGTACAATAGCAAGAGAGGATTCTGATGATACGTTCCCCACCATTCCCTGCCTACATGTCCTCTTCATTTGGCTCGGTTTTATTCCTTCATTCTTTTAGCAGTTGTTAAATTTTGAGCTACTGCACCAGGTCTGCTTTGATACAAGACAAATACATTGGGATGTTGTGAATGAGGGAGCTTTGTCTACGAGTGTTACTCAACAGAGTCTGGGTGAGAAGGCTGGGAGTAAAGAAAGGAGGATGTAGAGAAGCACGCTAAAAAAAAAAAAAAAAAGAAAAGTAGCAGGAGCGAAGGGTTGAAAAACCCATAGCCTTTTCATCACAGTCAGGTTTTTCCCGCACAGTGTTGGAGAGGGGAGAAGGATATGAATGGGGAGGAAAAGGTCTCAAAACAAACAAACAAAACTGGGATTAATGAGAACCTGTCGGGCCTCTGTCAGCCATAAGGGACTCTCCCTCAGCCCTCAGCACTGAGTTTGGGGATCAATAGATTTTTGTTTCAGAGCAAAGTTGATACATCCAAAATGTTCCCATATTAATGAATTTGTTAGGTTCAATACCAATGAAGGGATGGGGAGTTGGCCTGCAGGAGAGGAAAGGAGCCAGCTAGGAAAGGCATTTCGTATTTTATCACAGTACGTGGGTAAATGATCTCCCCGCCTCCAAAATGACCTTGGCGAGTAAAACTCGCTGGATCCTGTGTTCAGTTCACTTGGCATGAAAGGAACTGGGCTGGACCAATATTGCAGTATTGGATGATCGGCTTAATTTGACTATGGGGTGGCCGTTGTTGGGGCTCAGCAACTGTTACCCCAAAATACGGTGCCTCGACATGCTGAACTAAAGAAGAGCCTCAGAGTCTCTCTGATCTTCACCCCCACCGCACCCCCAGCCCCGTCTCTCAATTATTCATCTCTCCCAAAGCTCTGGATGAAGTTGTTCTCTTCAACCCTTATCTGCCTAAAGTCTGGACCCACCAAAGAAGAAAACAGTTACCTCTAGTCTCCTCCCTGAGTTTTCATCAACTGAACCCATCTCACAGGAAGAAAGACTGAAGTCTGCCAACACACCTGAACAGCCTTTTGTCACAAACTATTGCCTTCTCTTTTGGTGCCATTCAGTATTTTAAAAAGATTCATTTATGAGCCATTGTTTGCTCTGTGGTCCCAACAGACTGTCTGAGTTCACTGTAAGTTCTACAAGTCCACTTATCTCTCCCCCAAAATAATTTACCATCCCTCAAATTGCCACATTTCCTCCATCTCCCCTTCCCCTATGAAGAAGGGTTATTGGGTAAGTGTTCTCTCTGGATCCTTCAGTGCTATGCATGTTAAACTAAATGTGTATGCCCTTTCTTTTACTCATCTGCCTTCTGTGAGTCGATTTTCAGTGAACTTTCAGAGGGTGAAGGGAAAGCTTTCCCTTGGCCCCTACATAGTGCCTGGTGGAGTATGGATTTTAAAGTCACTAGCCAGCTACCCTTTCTGCATTCCAAAATTGTAGAAGCTGAAATTTGTCTCACAGGCCACTGTCCCCTTATTATAAGAGGGACCACTTTAGTGAGCTCTTGGTTTTCCAAAGTCAGGCAAGTACTGATTTGTGTGTGGCCGGGGGAATCCTTAATTCAAAGAAGTAATGCAATCTTAGATATATCACAAGACCTTATGCAGATAAATGATCACATTCCAACAACAGGAATTACCCTATTTGTATGTTTAATAATGAGCTAAATCCAGTTAGTTTGACCTACCTTCCTTCTCTCCTTCCTTCTCTCCTTCCTTCTCTCCCTTCTTCCTCCCTCCCTTCCTTCCTTCTTTCCTTCCTTCCTCCCTCCCTCCCTCCCTTCCTTCTTCCCTCCCTCCCTCCTTCCTTTCCTTGCCTTCCTTCCTAAAAAAGAAAAGTATATTTCTCTTTCAGTTAGAAATACTCTCGAAAGGATAGAGAAAGAAGAAGGAATTCCAAGCAGTTAAGCCATTGTGAAACCCAGTTTTATTTCCTGAGCTGATCCAGACCGGTAAATGTACTTACTGGTGCTCTCCTGGTTTCCCCCTTGATATGATTTGCCTGTGTTCTCACTCAGATCTCATCTTGAATTGTAACTCCCATAATCCTCATGTGTCCTGGGAGGAACCAGGTGAAGACGGTTGAATTACCACCGTGGTTTCTCCCAGCCTGTTCTCGTGATAGTGAGTGAGTTCTCACGAGATCTAATGGTTTTGCTTCCCCCACGCCTTCACTGGGCTCTTCTCCTTGCTGCTGCTCTGTGAGGACGGACGTGTTTGCTTCCCTTCCGCCATGATTGTAAGTTTCCTGAGGCCTCCCCAGCCACACTGAACTGTGAGTCAATTAAACCTCTTTCCTTTTATAAAAGCCTGTGTCTTCGGGGAGAACAGTGGTGGTTTATTAGGAGAGCCTTTCAGCTGTCCGGGAGAGAGAAAACGTTGCCGTCTGCATGGGTATCTCAGAAGCTAGGGCTCTGGGTTTGGAGTGGTGAGTGGAGTTGTTAGGGGAGGAAGACGGAGTAGGCAGGGTGGCCTGGGCCACCTTTGCTGTGCCTTCTCGTCAGCGCCTGCCTTGCCCGGCTCGAGGGCCTCTCTTCTGATCTGGACTGTCCTGGAACAGGGGTCAAGTGCCTTCTGTGGGAGGGTGCACTTTCAGTCATGGCGGGAGAACTGAGCCCATTCCAAAGGCGGCCGGGTGTGGCTGGCTTCTATTTCTGTGCTCCAGCATAGTTGTGGCTTTAGAGATCTGGGGAAGGAACAAAACAACACCCTTGCCGCAGCGAAGCCACGGCAAGTGCAGCCGTCGCCTTTCTGAACAGCCTCTCCTCCCCTGGGCGAAGGAGAGCTCTGTTGTGAAGCGTAGTGCTGGGAAGGGAGCCCCACAGGCGTGTGTTTGAGACAAGAACAGGGTGAGAGGAGGTACTAAAGGCGCGCGAGCATAGCCCAAGTGGGGCACACACCACAGAGATGGCGTGGGGCGGGGTGGCGGCTGCAATCCGCTCTAAGGAAGTTCCTCCAGGTTGGCGAGTGAGGATGAGACACAAGCAGTGGGATTCCTCTATCCAGGGACCGGGAGCTCTGGCAGAAGAAGGCCAACAGCCACCTCCTGTGAGGAGGGAGCTCTCGGGAATGTGTGGTGCTGGCTCCCCAGGGCTGACAGGCAGCCTGCAGCCCCGTCAATGCAATCTGTGGTCCCCTAATGAAAGCAGCATACTGAACTCATGATAGCGGTCATGGCTTTGGCCTTGAAACGTTGGCTTGGGTGGGAACTGGCTTTAGAGACAGTTGTTTAGCGACTTGAGCTTGTTCCAAGGAGGGTGACTAAGAGTGTGGGGACTGGAGACCATACCATTTGAGGACGTGTTGAAGGGAGACTTACCCCAAGGAAGGGAAGGGCTGATTGAGGTTGGGTGAAACATGAAGGAAACAGATCTTGGTACAATAAAGGGAGGAGTGTGCCAATGACAGTAGATCAGTATTGTCTGAACAGCCTGTCTTCCTACTCATGAAATGTTCCTTCCACCTCACAGGCATCCCTACTAACCCGGCAGACCATTCACCACCACCACCAATACAAACAGCAGCTATTGAGCACATACTATATGTTGAGCCTTGTTCTCAACACTTTTCCGTATATTAAATCATTTGATCATCACAACCCAATGAAGTACATGAATATTATCCCACCTTTTAAAGATAAGGAAACAGACACGGGGATTATCCCACTTGCCTGAGGCCACATGGCTGGTGAGTGGTGGGGCTGGGACCATATGTGGCAAGGGCTGTACCAAGATCCGTTTCCTTCATGTTTCACCCAACTTCCCCAGTATGCCGCCTCTGTCTGCCCCCGTCAGCCCTGCTGTAGCCCAGCACCCTGATGGCTGTCTGTAGAGTGGAAGCCTTTCCCTGTAGGCCCTGGCCTATTCGTGGACTGTCGTCCTCTCCCAGTACTGTCACATCAAGTTTCAGATGCCCCAGAAAACTGGGGAGCTGTGCTGTCTAGCATAAGGGAGCTTCCATTCTCTTTGCCTTTGTGGTTACTCCAGCTCTGCCTGACTGTGGCTTTTATAGCTTGGTTTGAGGGCATGTATTTGGCCTCATGAGTTCTATTCTTTCTCTGGCTGTTCTTGGCATCCCCAGTGCCACATAGGAACCGGGAGATTACTTCTTTGCCGCCAGAAGCTTGGCAGACCGTATGAGACAGGGTACAGTGTGCGCAGCAATCCTTGACGTAGGATAAGGGGCCATTTGGATTTACGCATAGTGGGTAGTGTTGAGAGATGCGATATCTTCCACGTGCTGCTGTCTGGCGAAGAGAACACTAGTGTTTGAGGATGGCCTGTGGTTTCTGTCTTGTTTCTGACCATAATGGTAGAAATTTCCTTTCTTTGACATTTGAGATTGCTGGGAGGAGAAAAGAGGAAATCCAAATTTGTTTTTAACCACTGACAAGCTACAGAATGAGTTGCTGAAAGTGTGAGAAGCCAGGTGATTCTGGGCGTCAGGTTGGAGGTAGCAGTGGGGATCTCAGGCCTTGCCGGCCTGTTGAGGGCTATTCCTGGCCACCTGGAAGACCCCCTTATTCAGATGGTGGTGGTGGGGTGTTTGCAACAAGATTATTTTTCAAGCAACAAGAAAAAAAAACAAGAGGGGAGGTGTTGACACCTGTGATGAGGCTGGAATTAAGCCTCAGGAAAACAAATAAAATTATACCAGGAAAACAAATAAACTCTTTGTTTTACCACTTACGAGGCTGTGGAACTCTGGGAAAGTTAACCTTTCTGTGTCTCAGTTTCCCCCTTTTTCACATGGGATTAGTAACACTGTCTCATTCAGTTGTGTAAGTTAAAAGAGATTATCTCTAATAATAGGTCATTATCCATAGCTCAGTTGTTATGGAGCTAAAATGAGTTAATATTTATAAAGTGCCTATACATATTTATAATATGTATATATTATTCTCACTGATGCATGGCTCAGCTGATAGAAGTGTTTGTTTAAAAAAAAAAACAAAACAGCTCAGGGCTGGGCACGGTGGCTCACATCTGTAATCCCAGCAAGTTGGGAGGCCGAGGTGGGCAGATCACCTGAGGTCAGGAGTTGGAGACCAGCCTGGCCAACATGTTGAAACCCCATCTCTACTAAAAATACAGAAATTAGCCAGTCGTGATGGCACATGCCTGTAATCCCAGCTACTTGGGAGGCTGAGGCTGGAGAATCACTTGCACCCAGCAGGCAGAGGTTGCAGAGTGGAGATCACCCTATTGCACTCAAGGCTGGGAGCCAAGAGCTATACTCCCTCTCAAAAAAAAAAAAAAAAAAAAAAAAAGGCCCAGGTGCAATGTGTCAGCACCTCATGGGCTTATCAAATGCCCAGTGAATGACTGGAAAAGCTCTACAGGCTGAGGGTTGCTTGGGGGTGGTGATAACCATGTGGTCTTCATCCTTTTGCCTCCTCAAAGCCTGACAGGCTGTCTGGCACATGGGAGTGCCCTAGACATTGCTCTTTAACTGTATAAGTGAATGAGGGAACATGCTTTACTCATTTTGTGCCTTCTCTTCAGCATTGGAAGCCTTAGTTTTAGAAAACTTATTTCTGATTTGGTAACATTTTCCTCCTATTAGATATTAAGGAGATAATTAGAGCTCATAAGGGTGGGGCCTTAATCCAACAGAAATGGTGTTCTTGTATGTGACTTGGAGTTAACCACTCTGACAATTGTGATCTCAAAGCAAGAGTTATGGCAAGCTAAATGATACGTTTTTACAAAAAACAAAAACAAAAGGAGAAAATGACATGGAATTCAACACAAGATTTGTAAACCCATCCCAGGGTAGAAGCAAAGTAGCGATGTGACACCATCTTTTCCTGGTTTTGAAGGAATATCTGCTTAGCACCTGTGTGTGCCGCGTACTCAGGATGGCAGCTAAGTCACAGTCCGGCTGTCCCGGTGCATGCAGTCTGGTGGGGAGGGTGGGTTCTGTGGCAGCACAAGAGCGGAAATGCTTCTTGAGCGGGAGCAGAAGTGCTGCGGGGCTTGTGCGGAAGGAAAGAATGGGCTGAGAATTGGTGAGGGGCATCTGGGGAATGACAGAGAAGGAAAGAAAATGAGAAAATGTCACAGTGTGCCCACTTTTTCCTGTCCCACTCTGGGAGCTGTTGTGTCACTAAGTTCCTGCAAGGCTTTCCCTCCCTGGCCTTGCCCCTCTGGTCACTAAATCACCTCCAGGTTCAGCCTCCAGCATCTTTGGCTGCAGCCTCACCCTCAGCCCACAATCTCAAGCATCCCGTTAAATTCTAGCCTCCCCAGGAGTGTGGGTGAGCTGGGATTTCACTCCCACTCCCTAACATCAAGAGACATAACAGATGTCTGGTTTTTCTTTGCATCTTCAAGTTTCTCTACCTCCTTCAGGCTGCAGAACTTTCCTGAAGGGGGAGAGGCAGAGGCTCCAAGATAGCATTAGTGTCTGTCCTCAGGCCACGGTGTCAGAGCTGGCTGGACTGAGTTAGGCTAAGAAAGAAATTTGGGTTTGTTTATTCTAAAAAAAAATCTTGGTAGGGTAATTTTCTTGTAAGAAAATTGGCTTCTGTAGAAGGTTTTAAAAATGGTATTGTAAAAACTGGTAAATATATTCATGGCAAGTTAATGTACCCTTCCTTGTGTTAGGCCCAATCAGATGTCATATTCCAGGCCATCCAGCGCCGATGGAAGTTCTTATAGAGGCTAAAGCTAATTTCCTTCTTCTCCCTGCCCACCCCGCCGCCAACCATGATTTCTTTGTTCACTGACGCAGATGTTAAAAATACATGGAAAATGTTTCTAAGTTTTTTGTCATTTTGGGAGAAGATCTGTCATCACCAAAGAAATACTGGAGCGTGGCACTGGACAACAAAAAGGAATAAACAAAAAAACTTAAGGCATTTAAAAAAAAAAAGTGTGAGTGGCCTGTAGGTAATGATCACAGTAGGACTAGGTAGAGACATTGAATATCCATAAGCTGAGCCACCTGAAACCCTTCTGGAAAGAGTCTAGCCGTACAGGCGAGAAAACCCATCAGGGAGTCACTGCAGTGGTATGTGGGGGAGATGGCAAGTCCCTGTGAGGCGTGTGGCTGTCGAGATCAGAGGAAAGGGTGCACAGGAGCCATTTTGAGGTGGAGCCAGCAGGACACAGAGGCTGATCAAATGAGGGGGTGAAAGGAGAATAGAAGGGTGTGGGTAGTAGGTTTGCTAAGGTTTCTCAGTGATGCCCTTGCAGAAAGATGGGAGAAAAGTGGACGGGCTGCGAGAATGGTGAGGCTGCGTCACCAGTGGGAGGGATGCACCCAGAGAGTATCAGTGAATGGTCTGGTGCGTCTTCCAAGGGGGTGGGGGTTCCTGTGGCTTCACATGGCTTGACATGGCTTTGTCTTAGTCAGGAATTTTGTCATTGATTTGGATAATAATAGAGAATGAGTTCATCACATTTCTGATGTCAAGAAGCTAGAAGACATTCTAGAAACAAAAATCTAAAAATGTCGCAAAGGATAAGAAGGAGGGGGTGGGGGAGAGAGTTGGGGGAGAGAAGGAGGGTGGGAGGATGATAGGAGAGAGAGAGAGAGACTGAATCTGAAATGATAAAATTTAACAGGGCTACATGTGGATCCCAAGCCCATCTGCTCAAGGTCGGGGAGTGGTGGCTTAGTAGCAGCACATTTGAAAATACTCAGAGGCTTATGGATTATCATTTTCAACAGGAGTAAATGTTCTTCAGCATCTTCTCCCAGCCCTCATGTGACTGTAGACTGTGCTGTCTACAGGATGTGTTTTAGAAAAGGAAGGTGACAGTCTCATTCAGTTCTGTGCTGGTTAAGTGGCAGTGGATCGTTGCATTTGCTTCTGGACACAAGAGCAATGTGGAGACATGGGACCACGTTCAGACGAGAGCAAGCGTGACAGTGAAGGCGCCAGAGTCACCCGATTCCAGCATCGTCATCACCACCATCTGCTGGGTGCTTACATCTCACTAAATCATCACACAGCCTATGCAGTAGACATTCTCATTCCCATCTTAGGAGGAAACTGAGCCTCAGGGGAGTGACATCACTGTGACATCACTGCTCCTGGTTCCACAGTTTGCATGAGTGAAAACCACTACCCAAACCCATGCTCTTCCCACCCCTTATTACTGTGTGCTAAACCTCACCATTTGAGGGACTGTAGAGGGATGTGGGGATCCTTATGTTTCAGTCGGAACCAGCCCCTCCCCCATGCCCTGTCTCTGAGGTCCAATATACTTTGTTTTGTCTCTGCCTACTGTAGCTGGACAAAAGTTTGGGATCTCTTGTACCAAATCGGACCTCTCCAACTCACGTCTTGTACCGAATCAGACCTCCCCATTCATGACCCTGACGTCCACCTACATTGCAAAGGGCTGCTGCCTAGGACATCTTGACCACATCCTGTTTATCACTTAACCTTCTCTCCAGGATGCAGGTGGCTTAGACGATTTCTGTTACCCATCCTTGCTTAGACCAAGGATATACAGTTAGGATAATCCGACCTGTTCACCAAGAAGACAGCTTTAGCATTCGGGGTGGCTCTTGGGCTGGACAAACTGAGTTGGAGCCTAGATAAGAAATGGAAGCCCCCAAGAGAGATGTGCGGATCAGGTCCTAGGTGCTCAGAGAAACTGAAGCAGAAGAGCTGACCCACTGGGATCAACCTATCAACCTATAGTGTTCAGTGGCTTATTGGACATAGAGTTTCTGAGGAAGAAATGGGATTCTGGTTTAGAGGTAGAGACTGCTGGTTCCTATTGGTTCTTTGCAGGTCGATGGTAGAATAATTTTTTTCTTTTTTTGAGATGGAGTCTTGCACTGCTGCCTGGGCCGGAGTGCAGTGGTGTGATCTCAGCTCACTGTAACCTCTACCTCCCAGGTTCAAGCAATTCTCCTGCCTCAGCCTCCTGAGTAGCTGGGATCACAGGAGGCCACTACCACACCCAGCTAAGTTTTTGTATTTTTAGTAGAGACAGGGTTTCACTATATTGGCCAGGCTGATCTCGAATGCCTGACCTCTTGGTCCACCTGTCTGGGCCTCCCAAAATGGTGGGATTACAGGCGTCAGCCGCTGTGCCCGACCAGAATTATTAAAGCTCGCCTCAGGGAAACACAGATCTTCCCTTTCCTGTTGCACGTTCATTGCTGATGAATCCTCATTTAGGGCCTGGGAGATTGGACACATAGTAACAGATAAGACGTGCAACCCAGGAGTCTGGCGGTCCCCCTTATGTGTGCGTCTCCGTTTTTGACCCAGCATTACATTAAAGTAGACTCAGCCTCTCTTGGCTCTACCCCAAATAATCTGCTGTCCCCAAAGGCATTATTTAGAGGCAGATGACAAAGTACAGAATTCTTAGGGGTGGCAAAGGAGTTTATATAGCTGCCCCTGAGAACACTTGCCCAAATCAGGACCCCTGTACATGTTGCATGGTGTTCTCACCCTGCCCCAGCCTCTCCCTGGCAGCCACCGTCTCTCCACCCTTCCCACCTCAGCCTGGCCTCTCTTGTGCCAAGTAATCCTGCTTAGCCTGAAACGTGCATTTCTACACTCAGCGAATCCAGGCAGTTGACAGGCCCAGCCTCCGTGGGAGATGGTTTCATGCACTGCTCTTGCTATTCAGCCATGTCCTTTGGGGTCTTGCTCAGTCCTGTTCCTATAAACAACCCACTAATGTATCTCTTCCAAGCATGCACAGCTTTGTCTCGCAGGTAGTTTTGGTTGTTGTAACTTTCTCTATTTAAGTACAGCAGCTGAAGTGGGTGTGGGTGGGATGGCCTGAAGTTATTGCAGAGCTAGGATTTGAACCTGGGTTTTCTGACTCCAAGTCTAATGCTTCAGGTATGGTGTGGACTCTAGGTCACTGCAGGTGAGGGACTCTGGCTCAGGCTGCTGGGGACTGAGCACCAATGAGGTACTTGGGCCAATTCGGTGTTTTTCAATGTTTTATCATTATTGCCCTCTAAAGAGTCTTTCTAGGCATCTTTTTCCCTAATTGTCTACCCATGAAGTTTTAACACCAGGGATATACTGCACACCTGATTGTGTGCTGTATATATGTGTATGTGTGTATATATACATACCTGGCTTATAATAAAAAGAATAGGCCGGGCGCAGTGGCTCCTGCTTGTAATCCCAGCACTTTGGGAGGCTGAGGCGGGTGAATCACCTGAGGTCAGGAGTTTGAGACCAGCCTGACCAATAAGATGAAACCCCACCTCTATTAAAAATACAAAAATTGGCTGGGCATGGCAGGGTGTGCCTGCAATCCCAACTACTTGGGAGGCTGAGACAGGAGATTAGCTTAAACCCGGGAGGCAGAGGTTGTAGTGAGCCAAGATCGCACCATTGCACTCCGGCCTGGGCCACAAGAGCGAAACTCTGTGTGCAAATGAATGAATGAATGAATGAATGAATAATTCTTTTGTCACCCACCCCAAGAACCAGTTTCACCCTCTTGGGGGCAATATGGCCCCGCTGATAACGCATGGGCTCACAGTGATTCTCAGAGTGTGGGCCTTGGACCAGCAGCAGCAACATCACCGGGAATTTGTTAGAAATGCAGATCCTGAGTCCTGCTCTAGACCTACTGAACCCTATCCTTAGGAGGTGGAGTCCAGCTGGCTGTGACTTAAACCCTCCAGAGGATCCTGGATTTGAGATAGGGGAGACTATTGGTTCTTTTCAGTTTGACAGTAGAAGAAGAATTATTAAAGCCCGCCTGAGAGAAGCACAGAGCCTCCCTTTCGTGTTATATACTTATTGTTAATTAATGGTAATCATAGTTGGGATCTATTCTTTTCAATCCTTCAGCCCTTATTAAATACCTAGTATGTGCAAGGAGTGTTGGACTCTGTAAAGATCATATTTTGGCAGGAAAGAGCCGGGTCCTATAAAGCCTGAATCTTAGATATAATTTGGAGGTCCTCTTTAAGAAAAAAAACACAACATCATGAATACATCATGAGGTGTGTGTGCGTGTGCATGCAGGGGTTGGGGGGGCATTGAAAGGGGCTTCTGCAAGTAAAGGATTTTGAGCTCCATTGGTTCCACAGCAAGTGAGCCCACCGCTGAGCCCAGGGGAGGACCCTGAAGGTGGTTGCAGAACAAAGACAGGTAGATGGGCAGGGCTGAGGGCCTGCCAGCCAGGCATGTGAAGGCGTCTGTGATGGAGACAGGTGTGCAGTTGGGGAAGAAAGTGGGGAGGGCATGGTGCCCACCTGGAACCTGGAAAGGTATGCCGTGGGATGCATCCTGAGGGCTTTGGAAGAGGTGTACCAGTGGACAACGGAAGCGCTTCGGAGAACTGCGGAGAGCATTACTTATAGGAGGGAGAAGAATGTGAGGATGTTTCCATCTGATGGTTTTAAGGCATTTTCTAGATGCTTCCCATAGCTTGATGAGAGCACAGATGAGCACTGCTCTCCCTGACTGGTCATTGAGTGTTATTTGCTGCGGAAGGCAGGAGCTGCATTTCCCAGGAAGGTCTTTGGGCTCAGAGACCCCTTCGCCTTGCCCGGTAATCACAGCCTGACTTC